>NC_141041.1:32795000-33127500 GCF_052040795.2 Danio rerio
CAGATCAATCAGCATTTGGATCAATTGCTGGCATGCTAATGCAAACACCTCTCATCACCTTAAAATGACTAATTTCGCTATGAGAATAGATTTACAAATTAGTAATATGACCTATGTTTTGTTTCCCCCAAAGATTCATGAGAACATGTTGTCTCAACCAAGCTACTTAAAGTAACAAACTTTATCAGTCAGGTTTTCCTAGACCACTATCTATGAAATTCATGAATCGAAAAACCATCGAAAAACTTGCAAAACTATCCAAGATTTATTTATAGGTTCCCTGTGCATGCATTTTATTTACCTTCATTGCAATCAATGCATCACTGTCTAACTCCCGTGTAACATAAACACACGCCTTAATCATTGATCCATGTGGCCCACAACAACATATCTATGAAATATAAGCCAACGGTGAAAGCAGACTCTCTGGTCTGTGGTGGAGCAGAACTTTGGCCTGGACACAGATGTGTGGAAAAGTGAAGAAAGGAGAGTAGAAACAGATGAGAGATAAGCTCTTGTGAATATATCAGTTCTGCTTACCCTTAACTCCAAACAGTTCTTACACAATTCCTACCTCTCTCACATACACACACATATGATCACAAGGGAGGTAAGTTTGAGTTTGTGTTGTGATGCAACAAGATTCAGGCAGCAGTCAGTGCTTTCTGAGCTTTTCCAGTGTGTTTGGTGAGAGAGAGAGAGAGAGAGAGATAAAGACGACAGAAAGGAGCAAAGAACGCTCCGGACGTCACAGATTTACTGCTGCGTCTCTAATTTCAGGCTGCCGTCGTATTTAAGTGAGATGCTCATAAAGAAAAAACTAGTTTGTAAGAAAGAGGGCAGGACGTTAGCTAAATCAGCACGGGCACAAAGAGGCAGGCGTCTGAGAGCTATTGACCCCACATCGATCGGCAGCCTGTGCGCTGCTATTGACCAAACAGGGGAGAGACCAGGGGAGCCAGAACATACCGCACCCAACCAGAATGAAATAGAAAACAAGCCCGTACACACACACTGAAGCTCAGCTTCAAGCTAACCTTGTATATTTGTGGGGTATAGAGGCTTTGCTTTTGTATGCAATTGCTTGCATCCTTAGTCTTATTGGTTGGCGCTCAGCATCCGATTTCTCCCTCGCTTTCTCTTTTGGCTGAATGAGAGCACTTCCTTCCTGCTATCCTCCACTGATGCAGGTGACAGGAGCCCAGAGACCTGGCAGGACACGTACATACACACACGCTTGCACACACGCAGGCCAGATGGTCCCAGACCCCAGTGACTGTCAAGGTGGGCCACGACCCAAAGCGTACAAACCTCCCCGTTCCCATCTCCCCTGATTCTAGGACTCTTTCTTTTTACTCTTCCTTGCTTCATTCAAGCTATACCTTCAACTTGCAGGTGAGTCCCGCAGTTGCCAAACTCTGTGTAAATGAGTGTTCATGGGGTATCCTAATATGAGCGCCCACCTATGTCCTCTGTCTTGATTCAAATCATTCTGGATAGAAATCAAGTTGATTTTGTGCTTCCACCTTGCTCCAACATGTTGCCTCTATGGTCACGTGGCTCTCGGAAATCAGCGGAAGGGTTCGTTCGTCGCCTGTGACAACAGGTGTAGAGACGCAATCCCTGGGGGAATGAAAAAGAAGGTTGGATTGGTAATTGGCGAGCGGGGCGTTACGTGTAACTGCGGCAGCCTTCGGCATTGGGGAAGAGTCTGTAGATGCCTGAGAGGGATAGAGAGAGAGAGAGAACGGACGGGGGAACGAGGCAACTAGGGAGGTGAGAGCTGCAAGCAGAAAGACTGAAAGAAACAGAGGGAGGGGTGCAGATAGTAAGAGCAAGAGGGGTGGGGGTCATTAAACTGGAAACCAGGAACCACACGGGAGGTAGAATTTTAAATGATTCCCCCACAGCAATACCAGCCTAGCGGTAGGGCCATCTCTCTCTCTCTCTCTCTCTCTAGTTCTCCCGTTCTCTCGGAGATGCAATTAATTTGGATGGAGGCTGCCAAGAGCAGAGAGATAGAGCGATGAGGGGTGCGCCCTCTCGCACTCTGCCTGCCTGCGGTCTCACTCTTGCAGAAGAGCACTTTTTTCCCATCCATTACGGCCATCCACCGTCCGTCTGCTTGCACATGGCCTCCAATCCGACAACACCAGCCCAGCATCCCAACAGCTGGCGAGCTGCAACCGACAACCTACCACTTATTTCGGAAAACAGGAAACGCATGTTTGAGACAGGCTGCTGTTGTTTGTTTGTTTGTTTGTTTTTAATTGCGCTGCTCACACTTTGCTGTCCTAGGAGACCTCCTAGCCTCACATTCGCTATGAGTCATAGGTGCGTCTCGCTCCAAAGGCCGTGATGGAAAGAACTGAAGGCAAGGAAGGGTGAGAAAGAAAGAAAAAGCAAGTGAGGAGGAAGAGAGAGAAGTGTCATGGTACACAAAGCACGTAGCATGTAAAAAGCAGGAGGGACTAGCGCTCAGGGCCAGAGCGTGCGTCGATACGAGGGAAATTGATCGTAATCAACAGCGCCTGCAGAGCGAGCGGCTGCCCGTCGAAACTCTTCCCCCTCTCCTCTCTTCTGCTCTCCTCTATTTCTGCACCCTGCACCTACCTCTCCGCTCATCCCCTGCAAGTCCCTCCTGGAGCTTTCAAAGTCTATGTAAACAACATCGAACGCAGGAGACATGTGCCTGTGCCTTCAATGTACGTTTTATTGTGTTAGTTGGTTAATCTGCGTAGGAATAAATGCAGACTGTAAAACTAAAAATTGAACAGATTCAGAAATAAAAAAAGCATAATGTCGCTATTATTACGATGCATTTATTGTATGTAAAGTTTACTTTCATAAAAATGTAGTGTAGTCATTTCTGATAGTGAATATTATATTATTTGATATTGATTTGGCAATGCAAATGAATCCAACTACTGCGTTCAAGTATTCAAATTCATTATGCAAAGTTCTGATTTAATTAAGCATTATTCATTTAATTAGGGAGTACTGCTGTTAATATTTATGTGTGTATGCTCTTAAGCATTCGTTTATAAAAGTAAATAATAATGGTCTTTGTAAGCCAATGAGAATTTAAGTTGTGACATCATTTCCTGTCATGACTTCAGTTTGCACAGTTGGTGCAGAGCAGCATCTGGCTCAAAATGTGGTCTTGAATCTTGAAAGAGTTTTGTGCTGTGAAAACATACGTTATGAACAAATTGCAACATAATGACTATAACAGTTGCACACTTAATTACACTTCATTCATCAAGTGTGTAAACTTACAAACAAGTAACAGGAGTGTTAGCCATGTATTTTTGTGTATGCATACTAAGTCCACGTTTTCAATAGATTAAAGGGCACCTATTTTACCCCTTTTTCAAAATTTAAGATAAGTTTTTTGTGCCTCCAGAGTGTGTCTGTAAAGTTTCAGCTCAAAACACCCATCAGATTATTTATTAGACCTTTCAGAATAATGGAATTTCCTGCTTTAAACAGTTTCTAGCTGTTGTTGTTGTCTGTGCCATAAATGCTAGTTCTCCCCGCCCACTAATCTCACATGCCTGTCAGAGTGTGTCTGAATCTCCGTGTGTCTCCGCTGTGTCAGATAAACAGCACAGTGACAGACATGAAGGAAGCAGATCTTGCGTAGTGTTTGTTAGAAATACTGCTAGATCTTTCCCAATGATTATTTGATGTATTTGTTGTGGAGTTAATGAGTCGATGAGAACGATAAGTCACACACATTATCAATACAAAGTTTATATATACACACATAGACAGCACGTTGGATTAACTTTTCATGCACGTTTTTGCACATAAATGAGACAGGATACACATTAATATACACTGCTGTATGTATATCTGTTAATGTACAAAAATAATCCTTATTTAACGTCCGCAAACCGGGATCGAAGTGTCTTATAATTGTACTGACATGCAGCTTTGATGATAAAGTAAAGACCGTAAAATCGTTGTAATCCATTACAAACATGCACTGTTTTAAAAACGTTTTAAACTTGTAAAACTGATTCTTGATCACATTTGATGCTGACTGATGATCACAGAGAGATAACCAGATCTTTATTCACAGTTGTTTTGTGCACGTCCTGTCTTGCTGATTTGATTATATGCGTTACTATGGAGACATGTTAATATGCGGGTTTCAATCAATTTAGTGGGTGGGGAAACCGCAGTGTGCGGTGAGCCTCAAAATGGGAGGGATTTAGACCCTATTTTAACAACTAAAATTTTCAAAAAAGAGACTTATTGTCTTTATATAAACCCAATATGAGTGTGGACACACTATACCTACACACCTTTCTGTCCAAACAGCTTACAAAAGATGATTTTTGTCATAGCTGCCCTTTGAAAAAGATATATGAAATAAATGTAAAAACAAGCCAATTTTTAGGGAACAATGTTTCCGAAAGTTTCACTCTAATATCCCACCATCTTTTATGTTTGATTCAGTGATGGATAGGATAAAACATAAAACTCCATATGAAGTTCTACCTGGTGGTCAGTGAATGTGTGAATGTACACAGACCAGGACACACTAAGACATTGGTCTTCGGCAGGCCGTCAGGCAGTGTTGGTCCGGCTAGTGTGTTTGGTGTGTTTCACACATCGCCTCTTGTTAGGTTAATGTCGGAGCTTGTTGGCCCAATTCAACAGGTAGCAATTAGGTAGGTGTATCAGGTAGGTGTAATTTGTTATTCAGCAATGAAGCAGAGAGCGAAAACAAAAACTGAAGTGACGTAGCAAGTAAACAATTTAAGTCAAGAAAGAATAACGTCATTTCAGCTGTTTTCTCCAACATAGGTTTATTCTGAATACGTCTCTCTATGTACATTTGAGTTCACAAATTATAGTTAGCTTTTGAAAACACTATTGTTTGGGTTTAGGGAAGAAGGAGGGTGGGTCAGTCAATCAGTCAGTCTGTTACTCAGTCCACAGCGGCCTCTGGTGGATTTATGCAAGAACAGCAGGTGCAAATAGCACTCATGAAAGAAATGTAAAATCTCAAAAAGCATACACAGCGGCCTCTGGTGGATTCGTGAAAGCAAAAACTGCAGAAAATGTAGCTCCTGAAATGTGCTCTCCAGAAATGTATATAGCTGTGTTTCCAGACTGAGCCTGGGATGGTTTTCTCTGATCGGATAGCTATCTGATTTCTGAAAATGGTTCCATTTACATTTGACCACATGAATTCATTTCCACTAAATGGATATGATTCAGATTTTCAACCCCTACAATCTATTCCAGTTTAATTAGGTTATGTAGACTAAAGCCACTTTTACTGCATTTTATTATTATTTACAGAAATGTAAGCTACATATCTTACTTAGCATTCTAATTATTTTATATGCAGGATGTAAAACATCATTACAAGAACACAAGACAGGCTCTGTGATCACTTTACTTGTAGGCTAAATTAAACATCTATTTTTGTCATACAGATATGTGTTAGACATCATTCAAAACTGTAACAAGTTCAAATTAATTCGTAAATAACAGACTCCACCAAAAACAAAACAAGTTACCAGTTAGTTGTAAAACTAATGATATGCTATATGTGTCTGTTATTGTTCACAGAGATAGTCTGCAACTGTGTTCTGCATCTCTGTTGTACATGCTGCCATCTGATATTAGTTTCAAAAATTTATTTCACTATTTCATGGTAAAATAAGTAAATAAAATAATCTCAAACTGTCATCTATGGCCTTCAGTTCCTCATGCATATGTGCTTCTATATATCTGATGGTCAAATAACCCACAACATGTGCACTCTCACATTTATTTATTTTTTATTTTAAGAGGAGTAAAATCTACATATGTGATTTCAACAATCAGATGCGCTTAGACATGTCCAGTTTCATCTGGAATGTGTCCCAGACCACCTCCTGGAGTGGTCTGAGCAATTGGATTCATATTCACTCGAATGCCTTTCGGGGGACATTTAGACACATCCTTTTCATGATCAGGTAGTTATCCAATCAGAAAAACTGTATGAAGTAATCAGATGTAAACAGGCAACTGTAACGTTGCTACATTTCTCAAATATTTGCAAACGGTTTTTAGATTATCAAACATTTTTTTTTACAAGCGAATCCCTCTGTACTGAGTGACAAATACTGTGAAAATGGTACAGTTCAAATGGTGAGTTCGGTTTACTTTTATTGAACAAACAAAAGGATTATATGCATGCCCCCTGTGCTTACGGAAACAATGTGCGCTCATGAATCAGTTGGCTACTGTCTGTTTTGTGTGTTCCTGTGCAGCGTTTTGGTCCTGACATGAGCTAATGCAAGAAGACAACACAGTTGGTTTTCATTGCCATTGTATTGTATTAATTAAGTATTCACCAAAACTGTTTTATAAAAAACTGGGCAGTTAATCAAAGTCAATTTTCATGCTCATATTGTCAGTAAAGCCGTTTGTAGTAAAATCAAATTTTATTTAATCTTACAATGACATTGTGTATACGTTTACATAGACACCAATATGGTCCACCATGTAAAAATCGATTTTTGATTATCTTAATTCGATTAAAGTCATAATCGAACTAAAGAGAAACGGAATTAAGACGTGGAGTATGCCGATTTTAGTTGCATTATTGAAGTGCAGTACAGACATGTAGACACCTTATTCAAACTTTATCTTTGTGTAAGATTTTCGCTGCATCTTGCGACAGAGTATATACACACAACTGTTTGACACTATTCTCTGCACCTACAGAGTCATTGAAGGACCACAGACACCTGCGTCACAAAATGCGGAGGTTTTATTCTCTCATTTGCCGTGCGGTCTCAAATTCCACTAAAACAACACTCTTCCAGCAGTTCATACTCTCATCCAATATCTCGCTTGTCACGGGGGCATGCATGAAATTTTCCTGAATGAAAGTGAAAATGCCAAACTGCAGTTAAAGTCGACAAATTGAAATTTAAAACACCCAGGAAATGTGGAGAGCGTGGTGACACATTGACGTTACAGTTTTTCTCCACTGGTTTGGCTCATTTCTTTGAAACAAAAATTACATTCTCAAAACATGGACAAACCTCCGTAACTTTGTGTGTGGTTGATCATTACAATAAAAAAGGAGTAAACCATTTCCTTGGCAGTATGAGTGCAATGTGTGACGTCAAACCTTGGAGGCTACTCTTCCCCTAAAATCATATTTCATTTTTTCAGTTTTATACACAGTTGTATTCTGTTAGCTATACAAAAACAATACTGTAACCATTGTCAATGAAGGACTGGGCTAAGATTGTAAGGTGCACATGAGGGATATTTCAATAGTCCTCTGCGATAGTGACAAAACATCTAAACATTTTGAAGGGACGAAGCATTTTGGGGGCACTGACTGTTTAAATGAAGGAAATTTAGATTTGACGCATGAGTAAACTGTTTTAGGAAAGGTATGAGCTTTTGCAAGTGAGCTTTAGTGTTGTGCTAACTGTAACACTGTTTTGCCAAATGATCTTAGAATTTTGAGAATGTAATTTCTGTTTCAAGAAAAGAGTCAAACCAATGGAGAAAAACTGTAATTGAATTATGTGCTACAACAACTAAAACGAGAGCATGAAAGGATCTTTCGAAAAGCAACTCATGTAAACACCTTAATTATATCATTATAGTCTGATTCAGATTAAGGCAAATACTTAGATTACTAAGGTACATGGAAATGTAGACATTGAGATAATCGTTCTGTGATAATGACAACTGTGGCTGTGTAGTAAATGTGTGCAGTACCATGTGAAATTTCCCCATATAATAACATGGTTATTATTTTAGTACTCCAAACTCATCTCAAAACTTCAGGCGAGTGTTTATAATAAATCTGTCTGCAAGATGATTCCATAGTTGTGTGTTTATTAGTCAAGTTAAATCAATGATGGAAATTAATTTTTCAGATTATAATGCGATGCTAAAGTGATTTCATGGGTTTCTTTGTGGGCATTTGGAGTTTCTGTGAGAGCACCCCAGATTTACTGCTGATCACACAACTGTGCTTCCCTGACAACATGTGCATGAAAGTCACAATTTTGGTTTAATTAAATGCAGAGCTGCAGGGCTTTTATGACAAAAATGTACAAAAATAAAAAAAATTTCTTTGTTCAAACCCATGTTGTTTGCTTGTTTATGCCTATAGATTTAACATGGATTACATATGCTCAGGACATCACTTTCATGCATGTAATAATAAAAAAAATAATCTGAATTTTGAGAGAGATTTTCGAGATTGTCTATATTCCAGCTTCCAAAAACACAACTCTTGTTTAGATGAATGGTCCATTTTTGAATACAGTATCAGTAAAGACTTATGATATGATATTACTTTTAAGATGACCTTAACAGGCGATGTTCAAATCATTTAAAATATTGATGTCCTATCTTATTGATTAGAGTTTGCAATCATTTACACACTTCCTATAAATACACATCATCTTCAATCTAGTCATCTAGGCTAAATGTGGAGGCCGAGTGAGAGAGAGAGAGAGAGAAATAAAGGAAGAAGCCTCTGTATTAGAAAAGGTGAAGGTCCAAGGCTTTTACGCTTCCGCTCGCTCGCTCGCTCTCTCGCTCCCTCTTCCTCTTCCTCCACACACCATGGTATAATTTCTCATTTGAAGACGCTGGCATACCTGGCTGTGTGGCTGTGCTGTTAAAAGCACCGGCCCAATTATAGCATAACACCTAGCCTTACGGTTTCCATGGCTGCGCGATGTATCTGTCCCGCGGGACGCGGCGTGGAGGAACGAGCGTCTTATCAACCATCACCCTGGTAATAACACTCCCCCGAGCCTCCGCGCCTCAGCCAGGCCTTAACGAGAAGCCAGGGTGAAATCTCTCCTCCGCTTCAGCTCCAGCCATTGATTTGAGCTTAATCTGTTTCTGCGGGTGTGCGTGCGTGCGTGTGTTTGTGTGTACTTGCGTGTGTGCGTCTGTATGTGGGTGTGTGTGTGTTGAGAGGGGGGCTGATGGTGGGAGAGTGTGAGCGCGTGAGAGGTACCATTTATTTAACTGAGATTCTCAAGTTGCATTTATCCGAGATTCTGTTAATGCAGGCTCTAAAAAGAAAAAAAACGGGAGTTGGAAGTGACAGGGAACGAGGGAGAGTGAGAGAGATTGCAGTTTTAGATTTCTGATTTGTCTGATGTTGCGGCCAAAACATCTTATTTTAGTAATTAAATCTGTTTCTTTGTCTTCAGTACGTGCAATGTTCATGCATGCTTACATAATGTATGGTGTTTTAAATATTTATTTATTCATTTTCTTTTCAGCTCTCTTTATTGATCAGGGCCACCACAGTGGAATGAACCACCGCTTGTGTTTTAAATAAAATACCTAAATTACAAAAGTTAATTGTTACAGATGACTGATATTTTTATTTATAACCAAATCTGATATGGAGAACCATTTTTGAAACTTTATTGTAACATTCATACAATTAAAAATCATGCATTCTAAATCAAATAAAGGACAATAAAAGCATGTGCTTTCAATCAATTCAAGTGTAACAATGAGTGTTGTTAAAACCTCGATTGTTAAAACCTTGCTTTTAATCATTAACTCTCCTCTTATTTCTTTGCACAATTGATTAATAATGTACCTAGTGAAATGTTAAACATTTAATTAGCTTAATTGCAATTAGCCAAATACAAAGGTTAAGCCTGTTAAGTAATTTTTTTAGCTATTTTTGCAGTGTTGGGAAAATTCTGGGTTATTAATTCATTTTTTTTTTTATTCTAGATATCTTCATTTATTTTTCAACCTATATGCTGAGTTGTGAGTGTGTGTACTGTATAAAAAGCTTAGGGCAGTATTATTTTTTAAGTGTTGATAAAAATTAAATGTAGAGAAATGTACAGAAATAAAGCATAATATCACCTAAAATAGTTTATGATTAAGTTAATCTGTAGGTACTAATTCATGCATAAGATTTAAAAAAAAATAAAAAAATTAATTAACCCATTGCCCAGCGGCTGGGCTAAAAACAAACTAAAATGAGCTGCTTTTAAAATTTGAATGGTTTCATATGAAATATAACTAACGTTCATTATTTATAGTGGTTCAAAAGATACAACAATTGATTTATTTCAATTGTTTTAATGATCTTTTATGTTATCTTTCTCGACAGCTCCTCGTCACTGTATGCTTCACACAACAGCCTTTTTTTCCCAAGCAAATTTCCATGTGCTTAATGAAAATGATAGGAAAGGAAAACATCATACAAGTTTCCAACCACACATCGGTAAGTAAAATCAGCAGACTTTCAATTTAAGTGTGAACTCCCCCCACTAAAACCTGAACACAAATGAATTATGCAATGCGCTTCCCTTTTCCCTCTTTGTTTTCCAGCTATATCACACACTATTCCCCAGAGTGCTTGGTGGCTGGAAATGTGTCAGTCACATTTTATTGGAAGTTCATACAAAAGAGTGTCATGTGCTCTTATAGCATGTTCATACACACACACACACACACACACACACATATATATATATATATATATATATATATATATATATATATATATATATATCTGCAACATATGCACCCTAGGCGATCCATGTCTCGTGCATGTTCTGCAATAAAAGAAAGCCCACCTGTCAGTGTTTACGAGACAGGTACCAGTCGGAGGGGACATCTGTCAGATTCTGTTCCCCAATTTACGAAGGAAAGAAAGTGTGTGTTGTTGCTTACGGTGGTGAAGGTGGAGATGGTGTTTCTTCATTGGGTTTGCTCCTCCACGTCTCGCCTGGGCCCTCAGGCTCTTCCAGACCCGCAGGAGAAGAACCAGGCAAGGTCACTGCTGAGATCCCCACCCTCATTCACTTACACAGACAAACCCAAAAATGATCCAGAAACCACATAACATTTTGGATTGTTTTAGTGAGTGCAGGACCTTTGTTTATGTGAGGATAGAAAAATAAAGTAAACTGTAAAATAACAAATATATATATACAGTGAGGGAAATAAGTATTGAATTAGTATTGTCACCATTTTCTCAGAAAACTTATTTCTAAAGGTGCCCAGATAGCAGCTGAAATCTCTTAGTTGTTAAAAAAACATTTGGGTTTTTACCAAAATTTGGTTCAATTCTGTCAACAGCTTTTTTAGAAATATTATTTACTTAACCAAACAAATCCAAAAATTATTCAGACACCACATATCATTTTGGATTGTGGGTGCAGGAAACTACTGTTCGTTTATATGAAGATAGCAAAATAAAGTAAACTGTAAAATGCCAAAAAGTATATATACAGTGAGGGGAAAAAAGTATTAAACATGTCACCATTTTTCTCAGAAAACATATTTCCAAAGGTGCCACTGACTTGAAATTTTTTACTAGATGTTGGTAGCAACTAAAATTCCATGTATGCAAAAAAAAGTTTACAAATTTACCAATTAATTTATGTAATAAAATTAAATAACATAGGGAAAAAGTATTGAACACATGAAGAAAGGGAGGTGTAGAAAGGCAGTGAAGGACCAGACAGCAGCTAAAATCTTTTAGTAGTAGTTAATTTTTTTGTGGTCAATAAGAATATTTATAGAAAAATTGTTTAAATATTGGTTGTTGGATACTCTACAAATTTAGATATTTGAAAATCATTTTCCAGTGTAAAAATTTGAAAAATTTTTAATTAAGAAACATTTAGAAGCAATAAAGGACAGTAGTATGTTTATATGATAGTATGTTTGGTTGTTTGTTGAGTTTCTTGTTTAAAAATTGAGGATGAAAATATTTCTTATGTTAGTTTAAGGCACTGATTTAATTTCAATAAATGTATTGGGGTTATGCTTAAAATAAGCACACACAAAAGCCAATACCAATGGAGCATGGAAAATAAACTTAATTTAAAAAGCTTTTATAAGTTCAATTTTGAATTTGCATAATTTTATCAAACTGTACTATTTTATAATTTTTCTTCAAAGTGTGGCTGATGATAGTTAAAATATAGTGACTTCTTTTATATAGAATAATTATTTTCAAGGTTACAAAGTACTTATTCATAATATGAGGAATTTCCAATACAACTTAAAACATACATTTGAATTATTTTTAATTATAAATATTATTCAATTTAAAATTATGTATTAAACTGTAAACATATATTAAAAAATGCATTGATCTGGGTTTTACATTGATGTGAAATGTATTATTAGTAGTTAAGTTAATACACTTTATTTTGCCCCAGATTAATAAGCACTGACAGCTATAATTAAGCCATCTGTAGGCTGATTTTCTCTTTCTATATTTTTTGAGTCGAAATCTTAGATATAGCACCTTCTGAAGTGTTAAAAAAATCTTGTGTACATGAAACGTCTCATTGAAACATCAGTGATCTTGGACTCAGTAAGTTATTCTGCGTTAGGCTTTGATACTTTGCCCATTCCTGTTTGCCTATAACGCTGAGGGTTATTTAGTTTATCTTTATTTTTCATAAATGTTTTTTTTTCTTGTAAGCTTTACACTCAATTTTCAACCATTTAAATCTAAACAGTCAAACAAAACACCTTCTATTAGTGCATACATGTGGTCATTTATAAACATAATATACCATAAAAAAATATTGTGGTCACAATTTTTTAAGTAGAATCAAATTAACTTTACATTAATATTATCTTTACATTTAATATTATCACAATAGACTTAAAACACCTTATATATTGTCATATCTCATCATAACTCATTAGAGGTATTGTTTGCCCAAAATGTATGTAATGTATTCAATATTAACCTGTTCTAGACTTTAATGAGTTTCTTTATTCTGCTGAACACTTAAAATATTTTGAAAACGATGAAAACCTTTAACCATTGAAAAACAAATACTATGGGAGTCAGTAATGACTGATTTTCAGCGTTCTTCAAACTATCTTTATTTGTGTTCAAAGTCAAACAGGTTTGTGACAAGTGAGAGGTGAGCATTTTTGGGTGAACTATAATTTTATATAAAAAGGAATTGGGGAATTTAATAAATATTATTTTTTATACCAAATCCTTCAAATGTATAAACCTATTTAAAAAATACCCAACATGTAAAATACATTCTAACTTAAATTGATTTACTTCATTTCCCCAAAAAAAATATTATATCTATAATTAAGTCAGTCGTAGGCTGATTTCCTCAATTTTTTATATATATATTTATTTTTTTGATACAGTATCTTAGATATAGCACCTTCCGAAGTGTTAAAAATCTCGTGCACACTAAGCGCCGCATGTAAACATTAGTGATCTTGGACTCAGATCCTGCATTAGTCTTTGATTCTGTGCCCGTTGGTGTTTGTTGGGCTCTGCTGGCGGGGCTGTTGTTTGGCTCGGGCCGTGGTTAGGCGGTGATCTGGGTTTGGGGGGGGTTGAGGGGGAAGGGCTCGCGCGTGTTGGCCGTGAGGGTGAGCAGATCAGCGCGGCGCGTCTGTGTGTCGGTGATAAGATTCTGGGATTCTCCCGGTGTGACAGGTCTGTTCGGCACCCTGACCTTCCAGTCCACAGCCGCGTGATTAACCCTACCGCACCGACCGTCCAGCACAACCTCACTGACACGCCATGAACGCCCACAGTGATCCTGAAGAGCCTCCAAACACCTTTAGCTTCGTACTCCTACATCAACACTACTGTAGTATCTAAAGCTAAACGATTATATATGCGTCATGGTGCTCAAATGAGTGCACGGCAATAGGTTGTGGGTTCGATTTCCAGGGAAAGAAAGCAATTGATAAAATGGGTTCCTTCAATGTTTCTTTGGATAAAACACAGACATTTAAATGTAAAACTAATCAGTGGATGAACGTGTCACCCTTCAGTTGTTGGCTTTAGAATGTTTACACGTCACATCATTGGCTGAATTGCCATATAAAGTAGTATTTTACTTAATTTGTGCAAAATTTGAGCCATTTACACTAAATAAATCTGCTTAATTTACAGTAAAAAGTTGAAATTTAACTGTTAAAATACAGTAAAAAAAAACGTCAAATAAATGTTGAAAATGGTATGGTAAACTACCCTGTTTTAATAATTTATTATGTTATACACCAAAGTTTCGAAGTACTAACATCTACATATTGTACTTTTGTTACACAAAAACACAACCAAATGCATGTGGGAATGATAAAATCATATGATGAAGCAAAGCTCATCACAAACAACTTTTCAAACAAGCAGAGAATCATATTCATATACAGTTGAAGTAAGAAATATTAGCCCCCTTTAATTTTTTTTCTTTTTTTGAATGTTTCCCAAATGATGCTTAACAGAGCAAGGAAGTTTTCACAGTATGTCTGATAATATTTTTTTTCTTTTAGAGAAAGTCTTTTTTGTTTTATTTCGGCTAGAATAAAAGCAGTTTTGAATTTTTAAATATTCTTTTTTAGGGTAAATATTATTAGCCCCTTTAAGCTATTTTTTTCGATAGTCTACAGAACAAACCATCATTATACAATAACTTGCCTAATTATAAACTAACCTGCCTAGTTAACATAATTCTAGTTAAGCCTTTAAATGACACTTAAAGCTGTATAGAAGTTTCTTGAAAAATATTTAGTAAAATATTATTTTCTGTCATCATGACAAAAATAAAATAAATCAGTTTTTAAAAATGTTATTAAAACTAAAACTATTATGTTTAGAAATGTTTTGAAAACATCTCTCTGTTAAACAGAAACTGTAGGAAAAATAAACAGGGGGGGTGAATAATTCAGGGGGGCTAATAATTCGTTCACACAAATATCACCATCACGGTACACATGTGAACTAAATTTATCAAAGTTTGAGGAACATAAAGCTGTAATGTGTGTAACAATTATTAGAAAAATGCTTAAAAACTAAACAAAACAGTAATGCAAAAAACTTGTAAATCAAGTGTAATGCAGGGAGTTCTGTGAAAATTTATTTACAGCTATTCACCATGTATATATTAAGAAAACTTACAGCTTCCGTGTATGATAATAGTTTTTTCAAAAATAAATTGATAGCTAATAGCAGTAATTCTTGTAAATTGGTGGCTATTTTTGACTAGAAACCAAAGCCGGCAAACAATTTAAAATAAACTTTTCCCCAAAATGAAATTTTATGTTGTTTACTCGCCCTGATGTTGTTCTAAATCTATGACACGTTTGACTTATTATTAATGAAATCTGAGACTTCTGTCCATCCACTGTTCGGCCAGGCCTGTTCGCCAAAAACTCTTTGTATTCATATCAGTTTTACAGTGAAAGGGGGATTTTAATCCTTTACTGTATATGTTAGAACAACATTTCCATAAGACACATTTTCATGAGTAGCAGAAATATGCATTAAGCTTTATTTTTAGCCTTAAAATGCCAACTGGAGGATTCAAATATTTTTAAACAAACAAACAAGCAAATTTAAGGTAAATTAATTCTTAGTACAAATTTTAGAAATTAAGTCTTTCTATTCAAATAATGTACTGCAAAATCGATTTTTCTTGCCTTACAGTATATAGAAATATAAATTAAGAAACATGTACAAGAAACTAAAATTATATTATATTTGCTTTGCTGTAAAGAAGCAGGATTGTTGATTGATTATATGATGAAGAGATTAAATTTAGCATGGGCCAACATAAATAAGTATTATATATATATATATATATATATATATATATATATATATATATATATATATATATATATATATATATATATATATATATATATATAGATACAAATTTCACTGGTTTAGGAACTCAGACATAAGTGTGAGTGTACAAACTCATGAACAACTTGATTAGTTGTTGTGCATAAAGTGAGCATGACTTTCTGTGACCAAATTATAATAATAAAAACACCCTTGATTAGTGTTTATCTGTGGGGGAAACCTAGTCAAATCTATTCATCTTGAAATGATAGAGTATTTAGTCGGATTCAAATGCTGAATTTTAGTATCAGATTCTTTCAATGAAGAGACAGAAATCTCTCAGATTTGCTTGACTTTACTGTGAAAAACATCTTAAACTAGTCTGATCTGGCTTGTTAGTCTCTTATCATGGTAAGATTTGAGCACTTTTCTTGTGAAACCCAAGTTAAATCAGCTCTTTTGTTCAGTAAGATCCCTTATTATACTATTGAAATTATATTTCTCCATTGAAATCATTCAGAAGTACCAATTATGTCTGACCTTTTTAGTTATTAGCAGGATAAAAGTTCATTGTACTAAGTGTTTCACCAGTTACCATTTTTTGGAGGGATCTTAAAATTGTAGCATGAACGACTAAAACAAGTTGTATTATAGACCCATGAAACATGGCCAAAGCAAAGGTTCTGATTGTAAATATACCTTAAAAGCCACCTTCAATGCATTTGCAAAATACATAAATAAATGCCATTAAGATGAATGTGAATGCAAACACTTAATGTGTGAAGATTTATTAAGCGCTAAACTTTGGTTTAACCTTGCAATGACGAGTTGCATATTGAAACATTACAGCAGCAATGTGTTCTTGCATTTTGTAACATACATCTGATTTAAATAGGTTATTGAAAATAATGTCCACTGATTGTTCACTGAATAGAGGCCAATCTGACTGCAAGCTTGTGACTAAAATAAAAAAGGTGGTTTAAGCAGAATAAATGATTAGAGAAGTCTGGTATGACTCATTTCACTGGAAGTTATGTCATTTTGATTAAAAACGACTAGCTTGTCGAAGCTGATCATTTTGTGTTGCGTTCTCCAAAATATATAGCAGTTGTGCTCTGGATGGCCCCAATTTAAGTCCCAGTTCAGGGACCTTTTTCGAGCCCAATCCCCACTCTCTCCCACTTTACTTCCTGGCTCTGTTACTTAGTATTAAGAGGCGTTTTCATCAGTCCAGTCACCAGTGGACAATACTAAATGCAGGTGTAAATGTAGTCAAAAGGCTTTCAGCACCTGGGACTAGTTGTAAAAAGCTCAAGTCATGGGATTTGTATATCAATGTGTAAGGGATATCTACATTCTTTTAATTCTCATGCCTCTTTGACTTGTTTGAAAGTTGCTTAACATGAGTTTGTTCATTCAATAGTACCTTGAGCACTCCCACGAATGTGTTGTATTGCATGATGAAATAAGATCAATGCAATTGAAAAAAGTTTTCCCCCCAAACGTCTGATGTGCTTCATTTTAGATAAACAAAACAAAACAAAACAAAAAACATTAATACAAAAACAAAATGGCACTAAAGATCACTTCACACTTTGCAATCGCATATTCAAATCACATGTGAAAATGCTGTGGGTTTGTAACATGTTCAAATGAAACTGATGTAAACGTTACCGAATGTGGACATGTGGAAACATGATCACTTGGGTTTCTCATAATCTATCAATTTTATGTTTTACACACCTTCCAAATGCATTTAATGTTCCACGTGTTCCAGTTAAAGGTGCAGTAGGTGATTGTCTTCAGGAACATTTTGTTGTGCTGCTTGTTGGGAAGTCTTTTCACATTCCAATAGTATTGATTAAAGTAAATGTATTTATGTGTATTTTTATATTCAGTGTAAAGCATTAGACAAAAAAATAATCATAAAATTAAAATTTGTCTGGTCGATAATTCCCATATGTCTGATAAGTAGCCCAAAATGTCTGTCAACAAATGTAGATTTGTACATCTGCAGCTGTTCATGCAAATCTGCCATTTGCGCACACACACACACACACACACACACACACACATGGTGTGTGTTTACCTGCACATGAGAGTAAGTGGTAAAAACAAATGCTGAATCAAAACTTTAAAATCTTTAAAATTACTTTTACACGCTGACTGAAAAACGACACTTTGGCTGAAGAATTTCTTTTAGACAGGTAATGTTATGTTTTAAAACTGTTTTAGTCACGAAAACCTTATGTAGATTTTGCTGTAACAAATGGGTTATATGCACAGAAGTGCTGTTCAGCCACTGAAATCTTGCGGCGAACCATTGATGTGACTAATTTCGAGTTTTATAAGGTACAGAATTTACAGCATTGATAATGTATATTTATATTTACTTTAACAAGAAAACATCAGTAAACAGTGCTATTCTGCTGGCGGTGTTACGGTGGCACAGTGGGTAGCACAATTGCCTCACAGCAAGAAGGTCACTGGTTCAAGCCTCGGCTTTGTCAGTTGGCATTGCTGTGTGGAGTTTGCATGTTCTCCCCACGTTCTTGTGGTATTCCTTTGTGTGTGTGAGAGAGAGAGAGATGTATGGGTGTTTCCCAGTGTTGGGATGCAGGTGGAAAAACATCTCGTGCGTAAAACATATGCTGGATAAGTTGGTGGTTCATTCCATTGTGGCAACCCCTGATTAATAAAGGCGAAATAAAATGAACGAATGATATTTACAGTGAGATACAGAAAAAGCACATGAGGTTGACATGTACAGTCATGTTAAAATCATACGGAATACATTTGAATCATGAAAGGTTGTTTGGCAAGATTTGCATTTAGGACTCACATGATCACATCTGAATAAATGTGGAAACATGCAAACATGATCACGGTTATATTATAAACCTTGTTTCACTTGCGTTCCACAGGTGTTCCATTTAAATAGGTGATTGCACAAATGAACCAGGGCTGGGCAATTCATCGAAAAGTAATCGACATTCAGAACCTATAATCAATCTAATTAGTCCAGGTCAATTTTTTCAGTTACTTTCCCTACTTTTTTTGCCGTCATGTGTCCTCACTGTTAGGGCTAATATATACTTATTATAATATGATTTATACTTATTATATTGTTCTGATATTATACTTCTGCCAAGTGCAAGAGTTCGGTCCAGCGCAGCCTTCTCATGCCCTCACACCTTTTTAAAAAATGTACGTGAAGTTTATGCATAAACTAATTTCGAGAGGATCATGTGCTTATTGTAACGAATATGGCTGACCAGACACATAATTATTTTGCTTTTTATTCAACAAATGAGCCAACTTTGCCCAGGGAAGACTCTAAACCTGATTTCAAGTTATTTATGGGAGGAATGTGCCATGCAGCACTGAACAAAGAACGGTTCAGGACACCTATAAGCTCTTTGCTTAAGACTGATGTTTTATTGTAAACTTTACTCTCTCTTTATGTGTAATCATGTGTTTTGCAACGTTTCCCTTGCTCCTGTATTAATAGTTTGGTTTTAATACTTCTGCATAAAGTGTTTAACTCTACCGAAGCTAAACAAGCTCATAAACTGTTCATGTTTAGAAATGTTCTAAAGCTAACTTGCTGTACTAATTGATCGTTGACATTTTATGTTAATTCATGTGCAACATATTAACATTTTAAGAGACTTGAACATTTCTGCCTCAGTTTGCATCAAATTTGCTTATGCAAATCTATCTGCCTCGGACAAAGAGTCATAAAGTCATGTCTCTGGGAAGTTAGTTTTTAATTGGTCAACTTTCCATGGAGGGTGGATCCGAACCCGCCCTGTAAAGCTTGTGACCAAAGCTACGCCTCTCTCTCTGCTCTGCAACTCTCTGAAACCAACCTTTTTTAACCAGCTCTTTGCTCTGCAACTCTCTGGAACCATGCTCTCTTAAACCGCAACCTCTTCAACTTGCTCTTCTTCAGAAAGAGCTCCTCCTCAACTCTTCTAAAAAGTGACTCTCTTCAATTCAAGTCATAGCAACGACCGAAGAACGAGACCTAAGCAGAGAAACCTCCAAGAAAGCAGGCGGAGACCCAGACGGAAAGGGTTAATCGCACGGCTCGGACTTTCACATCTCAGATACCTTCCTTTCTTTATTTTCCATCGAGAGTCTAGTTTAGTTTAGTGCGTCGCAAACCAGTAGTCCTCACGACTGGCCCCTTTGCCGCTTCAAACTTGAAACTACCGACTCCACCCCACTTCAAACCTCGCGAGGAGCAAGGACAACCAATCAGCCATGTGCTCAACAACAGGAGCTTCTTTACATCACACGGACATACGCAAGTACATTTCCATCTCAACTGATGTCCTAGAAGGGTTATATTGAATATGATTATGTTTGGTTCGCTTGGTTTGCTCTTACAAACTCCGAGGTTTTCCCATCATTACATTCTCTCAACCTCTTACTTTACCTTCTTTACTCTTCTCTTCACTGGTATGAATGTGTGTTTGTTTTAGGTGTTAGTTTCTGTTAGATTAGTCAATAAAGTTTAATTTTGTATAAAGAAAGGTGCCTGTGTATATTTATGAATCTAATGTCTTAAACTTTGATCTTGTTACCCTGCTCAAACTTAATGGATTTTCATTTTTGATAGCAAAGGCCATAATAAACTCGACCGTCCACTCAAACGATCACTGGACGATTCGTTTGTTCGGATCTAAATATTCGGTTAATTTGAAGCCCCGTTAAAATGAATCTTCCTCCCGCTAAACTAATCCGCTATATATATAATGGTGCAAAAGATACGCGAGCACTGTAATCTAAATCATAACTCGCTACATTATGACGTGGAAAAGGCGCGGGAAGAATAACTTTGAGCTAATTTGTTATAGTAATAATGGTGTAGATATGCGAGAATATAATTTGTTACAGGTTATTAATGTAGATATGTGTGCAAATTTAATCCACATTATTATAATTTGCTGCATGTTTATTGGTGGAGAATCCACGCAGCAATGTGCTACATTATGATTGCTAGCGGCTGGATCCGCATTATCCAATTCACAATGCTCCAATCAGAGGACTCCTAAACTACTATAAATACCCTGGGTTTCATTCCACTGCTATCTTTGTTTTGATGAGTCCCCCTTGCACCCCTACTCCTCCTCCTTCCTAGATGGGTGACACGGTGGCCCAGTGCGTAGCACTGTTGCCTCACAGCAAGAATGTCTCTGGTTCCAGGCTTTACCAAACCAGCAGACATTTCTGTGTGAAGTTTGCACTTTCTCCCCATGCACACGTGGGTTTCCCCCGGGGTCCCCGGTTTCCTGCCACTGTCCAAAAACATGCCAATTAAGTTAATTGACTAATCCAAATCGGCACCATAGACATGCTCCTAGTATATAGTTATCTCCAAGAGTAATCACTTACTGTTCATTGGTTACTACAGCAGAGGAGTTCTCGAAGATCTACCTGAGCTCAAACTCCCCTCAGCCTTGCAACAGGAGGGAGCCCCGGGCTTAAGGATCTCATGAGCTCAGGGCTCTCTCCCGGCACAGCATGCCAAACAAGCTTTATAATCAATCATCAGCTAAGTGTGAACTCTTAATATGTTACAACGACACATAGAGCATAGTGTTGCCAACTTAATGTCTTTGTCGCTATATGTAGCAACTTTTCAGAGCCCCCTAGCACCAATTTTATCAATAAAGCAACTAGCAACAAATCTAGCAACTTTTTTTGGTGTCACTGGAGATTTTTATAGACCCTCATATATCCATATCCCTCCCCCACCAAACCCCGCGCAAGCTTTGTCATTGGTTGGTTTGGTAGTGGTGAAGAGGGTGGGCAGCGCTGAGAGCGGCGTTTTAGGCAATTTGTGTTTTAATTTCAGTTGTTTAGCATTGATGTTCAATAAATAATCATAGATAATAGATAGTTTACATCAATTATTTTAAAATTAGTGACCCTACATTCAAAAATCTCTCACTTGTAGGCTTAATATGTGAGCCTATTTACTGTACAAAACTTGTCAGTGTACTATGAGGGCAAAAGCATAAAATAAATAAATAAAATAAACATGTATTAATCGTAATCGAGTTAAAATGTTCAATTAATCGAGATTTAGATATTAGGCCAAATTTGCATAGCCCGAAAATGAACTGTTTAAAATTGAGTCATACTTTATAATAAGGTTTCATTACTTAATGTTTTTACTAACATGAACTAATAATGAACAACACTTCCATATCTCAGCCATATTACCCTGCAGCCCAAGACCGGTTACACAGGGCTGAGACTGGTCTGTAACTGGATGGCAGACCACATGGGAAACTAGGTTGCTGTTGGAAGTGGTGTTATTGAGGTCAGCAGTGGCCGCTCAAAGTGCAGTTTGTGTGGGTCCTAATGCCCCAGTAAAGTGAAAGGGACACGTACTATACTGTCAGTGAGCGCCGTCTTTCAGATGAGACATTAAACCAAGGTCCTGACTCTCTGTGGTCATTAAATAAAATCCCATGGCACTTCTCGTAGAGAGTAGGGGTATGGCCAAATTCCCTCGACAAGCCCTTACCCATGGCTTCCAAATCATTACCATGCTCTATCACTGTCTCTTCACTCCCTCTTTAGCTGGTGGGTGGTGAATGCACTGGTACCATTGTCCTGTGGCTGCCGTCGCAACATCCAAGTGGATGCTGCACACTGGTGGTGGTGGTGTGCACCCCTCATGATTGAGAAGCGCTTTGGGTGTATATGGTCATACACGATGGATGTGCTCTATAAATACACACATGACATTACACACTGATTTTCACAGAGGCAAAACAAACACACAGACGCAGGGGAGTAAGACAGTGACTGTGTTTACATAGACATCAGTAATTAAATTATTTGCCAAGTTATTAAATGAAGGACTTTAACTGCAGTTTGGCACTTTCATTCAGGAACATTTTATGCATGCCGCCCGGAACAAATGAGATTAATTCGAGGATCTGCTGGAAGAGTAATTTTAATGCAATGTTTGATACCGCACGTCGAATGGGAGAAAAAAAAACTGAGATGCACTCGGTAGGTAGCGTCAGAAAGCCGTGTCTGTATAGACTATGCAGTCACAATAGTTTGGTAATAGGTAATAGTTTGATTGCGGTGTTTACATGTTTACACCCGGAGAGCAGCATTTACAGCGGATCTTTCAGTCTATAATATTGTGGTGATATTAACATACTGTAAACTTAGTAACTTAGAAATCATTTTGACTAAGGTCTGTCTTTAAACATTGAAAGAATATTGCTGACGTTAAGAACTAACTTTGCCATCTGAATAAACAAAGATCACTGATCGCACAAACTTACCAAATCTTTAGAGACAGGACAATCAACACCAACTGTAACCGCGTCATTATTAAAAGGAGACGTGAAATTTCCAGATGAGAAAAATCTTCCTTACAAACGTATTTCTGCTGCGTGTCGTGTGCACTGTAATCCACACGTGAGTCCAGCTGCACTCTCATAGCAGAAAAATGAAAAACAATTCCTTGGTTGCAGCACAAAACGCAACAATATAATTACACAACACTGTATAAATAATGTAATGTATAACACAACATACATTGTGTAATGTATAAGATATAACATACAACACTGTATAACACAATATAAACGCAACACTGATCACCCGTGTTTCAAAACAATTCTTCTTCTTCCACTTGTTTTGGCAATACAATTTGGCGTCTGTCTGCCGTCTGAACACTGTAACAGGTAAAAACAGTCTTGGAAGCTATCATGCATATTAACGAAGTTCAGATGCATTCACAATAGAGCATGCTGATTGGTTTGAACCAAGTCTTCATAAATTAATGCTGCACACTCAGAGACGTCACAAAGTACTCCCAGGTACAGACATCCAGTCTACACACTGGAATACATGCAAGTATCTAATCACCGTGACCAGCTTCAAAAATAAGTTTTAAACCGGAAGAACTAATTTGCTCAAAATAACGCAAAAACAACCAATTTTCACAGTTTTTGTGAAATATGTGTGTCCTAACAGTGTTTATAACAGTGTGGGACACATATATGACTGCTCAAAAAATGTGTTTTGGTGTTTCGTGACCCTTTAACAATGAACAATTGTATTTTCCTCAATTAACTTTAACCAACATGAACAAATACTGTATTGAATGTATTGTTCATTATTTGTTAATACTAGTAAATGACTTAACTAATATATCATTATTGTAAAGTCTCATTGATTTATAATACAGATAAAGAATCATTTCATGATGACTTCAATAAGCTTTATCTCGTCAGTATCATTTGTATGCATAGAAAGTCTAGAACAGCGATGTGCTCAGTTTTAGACAAGAAATGTGTCTTTTCAGCAGCCATAGATATACATGATGCTTCTTGTTTCTGTATATACTGGCCCAATAATATATCTCACTCGGATATACTGACCAAAAGAGCCTGACACACACTAACACACACGCACACACACACACACACACACACAAACACACTGAATTCACTAACAGGAGGCACATCCACACTACCACCCTTTCTTGCTCTTTATCTGCACCCCCCCACACACACCTCTCTCTCTTTCTCTCTCCGTGCTTCTCTTTCTCTCTCCCTCTGTGATGGCAGGACGGGCAGTGAGCTGTGCGGCTGGGAAGAGGCGAGGACGCCGCGGCGCACATTAATAATGCAGAGCCTCAGCTTCCTCCCAGCGCCGCGGCCATGGCACTGGCCCATCGCTGTCACCAGGGGGGAGCTGGGAACATTCTCTCTCTCTCTCTCTTTCCAGCTCTACTTCTTTCACACAAACACACACGCGGACATAACACACTTTTGCACAAACCCCACCAAACTGGGCCTCCACCCGAGACTGTGGCTCATTACAGATCCTGCTTCTGATGACTGCACCACAGACCTGGGCTCATTACGGCACTGAGGACTCAATCCAGCTCTCCAGGCCTGCAGCTGGTACCTCTACCTCTCTCTTACGCTTTTCTGTGTTCACACCATACGCATTCTCTTTACCTTCACCTGTCTGTTCATTTTCCGTTTATTAGTTCATATTTGTGGCGGGCCAAAGGTGTTTCTTGTATGCTGGGGTGTAATGATGATTGCAATTTCTGCATTTGAGTTAATCATTACTTTTCAAAGTCTCATTACTCCGTGGGTCCCATAGGCATCGCTTGACCCTATTTAGGGGGGATTCGGTCCATAGTCTTTCATCTCGGCGCCCCTGAAATGCTGCAATTAACTTGGCTGCGGCAGTAGAAGTCAGAGGCTGTTTCACTTTCCATACTAGTCGTTAAAAAGTTTAATACATTACATTTTAAAATTGTACAGTGCTCAGCATATAAATGTACACCCCTCGCAAATCTCTATCATAAATTCATGTTTTTAATAGGAAGCTATACAATATTATGTTTGTGCATATACATTAGATTAGTCAGTACTGATGCCAAATTTGAAGCTTATCATACAAAATAACTTACCATAACGATCCAAAAGATAATAAAGCCAAATAAATGTTAGAGAAAAAATATTAAATACAAATTTAAAAAAAGAGGACGAATCAAATAAAGCAAGAAATTTTTTTTTTAAATTTTGTTTGTTGTAATTTATTTTGCAATATTTAGCTTGAATTTAATTGTATTATCTTTCAATTTCTAAATATGTTTGGTGACTAAAATATTATTTTAACGAATATATCTGTTTAAAAAATCTGTTTTGTTTAAATGCACCAAAATGCATTGCCTATAGTCACTGAGAAATGGATTCAAATATTCATTTTCAAAATGGAGTGTACTCAATTACGCTGAGCACTGTATCACTGAATATTATAGGACACTAATATGAGCAGTCTCTATACAGTGATTAAATGATCCCTTTTTTAAAATACAAGTGCTAGTAACAGCATTATGAGGATAATGCACCCAAAAAGTGTCATTATTTTGTCAATAACTAAATCTGTCTATTGTATTATAAGTGTTATGATTAGAAGACAAATCATTATGGGGGGATGGCTATCAGCAGGTCAACCACCATTTCAAGAATGCGTTACGGAATCGGGGAAGGTGGCCGCAAATGAAAAAATGACATATAGATTACTTGATAACTTTATCTGTCAAGATGGGGAAAATATTTGCCATTTTTGGAGGCTTAATGTGGTTAGACATGGTAAAAGTGTAATTATCTTATTCATTCATTCATTCATTCATCTATTTTCTTTTTGGCTTGTCCATTTATTCATTAGGGGAACACTGCAGAATTAACCGCCAACTTATCTAGCAAGTTTTACGCAGCGATTACCCTTCCAGCTGCAATCCATCACTGGGAAACACCCATACACTCTCATTCACACAATACACTCTCATACACTACAGAGAATTTAGCTTACCCAGTTCGCCTATAGCGGATGTCTTTGGTCTTGTGGGGGAAACCAGAGCATCGGGAAGAAACCCACCCAAACATGGGGAGAACATACAAACTCCACACTGAAATGCCAACTGACCCAGCAGAGGCTCGAACCAGCTATAAGGCTTATCTAATTTATTACTATTGTTGTTTTTGTATTATTATTTTGTATGTGTGTTTGTTTTTTTATTGAGCTTTCATTTAATCATTCATTTTCCTTCAGCTTTATTAATGAGGGTTGCCACAGCGGAATGAACCACCAACTTCTCAACAGCGAATGCCCTTCCAGATGCAACCCAGTACTGGGAAATTGTTGAGAGTTAATTTTTTTGGATTTATGATAGCAACATCTAATTACTGTAACTGACTCTGTGGAGGGAAGGGAAACATTGAAACAATGTAAAATGTGTAAATTGATGGTACTATTGAATTATTAAAGAAAATAAAAAACTTAATCATAAAAAAAAGTTAGTAACTAAATGGATTTGGTTTTTGATGACTGCCCTGACACGGTGGCTCAGTGGTTAGCACTGTCACCTCACAACAAGAAGGTCGTTGGTTCAAGTCCCGGCTGGGTCAGTTGGTATTTCTGTGTGGAGTTTGCATGTTCTCCCCATGTTTGCTTTGGTTTTCTCTGGGTGCTCCGGTTTCCCCCACAGCCCAAACACATGCAGTATAGGTGAACTGAATAAATTAAATTGGCTGTGGTGTGTATGAATAACTGTGTATCGGTGTTTCCCAGTACTGGGTGGCATCCGCTGTGTAAGACATATGCTGGATAAGTTGGCAGTTCATTCTGTTGTGGCAACTCCAGATTAATAAAGGGACTAAGCCAAAGTAAAATGAATGAATGGATGAATGAAGGACTGCAAAAACTTTGAAGCTCAAAATCTCAAAATCATTCAGAATGCAGACAGAACCTTATAAATCCAAGGTGACGATTTGTCATCCTTAGTGTGAACAGACCTTTTGACTTCTTTTAATGGTTCCAGTACTCTCAGATATTCCGTAAGATATTCGTAAGATCTCATTCATTCAATTTAGTATAATTTGCTTATCCGCCAATGACGGTTGGGTTTAGGGGTGGACTTGAATGCCACACCTCCCGTTTAAAATCGTATTTTGTCATACAACTGAACTTTTACAAATTAAAACTCGTTTCCTCGTGAGATCAGGCTGGATATTTAGTTTTAATTTGACTGAAGGTGTTGATAGTAATCGTTTAAGTATCCATCTTCTACACCATATGATTCCCCATGAACTATGCCACTGTCTCACATGCCTTTTTTTTGTGAACACCTCAAAAGGTATTTGCGCAGCCAAAACATTCTGCCTTTCCTATTTAACTTGCTGCTGATTACCTTTCACAGACTGTCGGTCAGAGACGTTGGCTGAGTATCAATAATTCATTGTCTTCTAATTGTGTTTTTTACCTTTAAATGTCAGACTGTACCGTATGAAGGAATGCAGGTGATATTAAGATCAGTGGGCTCATTCATTGATATAAGTGTGTCAGACATCAAGTAGGAAAAGATGAAGAAATCAAAGACTCTTGATAAAACATCTTTATCGCATCTCAAAATGACATATCGTGTCCCATTGCTTTTTTATTTTACTGCTTGAATGGAAAAGAGAACAACCTAGAGGATTTTGCGAACATTTCCATTTTGTTGTCAGTTTTTTTTTTTGTAAGTTTGTTGCTGTTTCTTAAAAAACATGCAAATAGACAGACGTCAGAGCTGTAAATTTTTCGACACAAATACATGCATTTGTTTTTATTCACAAAACCAGCCCATAGTTCTAATCCAATACAAACATTGCTGCTTTTTTTAAAAGATGTAGCTACCGGCAATGTCATGAAAACAAAACAAAATAAAAAGATAAATCTTTTTTTTTTTTTCAGTGCGTTCGATTGAGCCGAGCAAGTGCTGTGGAGGGCTCTGTAAAAATTCAGACCTGTACATTGAGAACAATCATGTGACAATCTGTAATATTACACTTTTAAACATAATATAATGAGAGGTCACATGATATAATCTGACAAAATATAACAGAATGCTGCCAGTACAGTAAAACAAAATGAATATTGATATTTTGGAGCTTCCAGTAGTAACAACCCTACAGAAATGATGTAATTTCATATTTCAATTACATCATCGATAGAGTAGGGTTTATTATGATGCATATTTGTTCATTCAGAAAACTGGGTTTGCAGATTTTGGAATCCCTTAAAAGACAAAACATTGATCAGTTTTCGAAACTATAAATTGAAATCAAACAAAAAACAAACAAACAAAGGAAACGATCATAAAATACAGTTTTTTTTAAGTAAGAACAATGGTCCTAAATTACAATAGTGCTTGCCATTAGCCACTAATTTTAAAATATAGCCGTAAAATTTACATTCTCTACACAAGTACTGTATCTTTCCACACGTGAACAACATTAACACCAAACACAGAAATTTTGTTGATTGTCCACACTGAGTCCGCCATTTCTGTTTGTCAATGAACAGTTCCATGTCTAAGCCACAGACAAAAATCTGTTGGAAAAGGGACAAAAAGGTACCAAAATGGAAACATATAAAAGGGAATGAAAGTTGCCATAGATATTTTTATTTATGTTTAATTTTTGGTTCAAGGAATAAGTAGGTGCATCCATTACTCGTTTGATTCTTTTTTGTATTGTTGTTTAATTGTTCAGCATCTTGTGATGAAGTTTTTTTTTCATAGCTGTATTGTGTTTCTCTTTTTTCTTTTCATGTAGATTGTGTTTGTCAGCCAGTGTTGGTGCCCGAGATGATCCAAGCGAGAGTTGGCATTGCACTTGATGGCAGAGCTTTGGGTGGAGGTCAGAGGTCACAGTCCTACTGGAACCACCGGAACGCCGCGCCCGTCGGCAGCATCACCTTCTTAGAGAAAGAAAAAGAGAAATGGGGGGGTGGGGAAACAAAAATGGCCACATTTAGTAGAATGCAATTTGATTGAAAAACAAATAGGTTAAAGCACCAAGTGTTTCGTGGCTTTAAATCAAGCTAATTAGATACAAGAATTCAAATTTGCATTAAAACTTTGTCTTTGTCTTTCAAGAAAATGGAACAAAACTATTGATGAATAATCCTAAACTACACAGCTTATGTCCAATCTTTACAATTAGAATGATCCACATTTAAATACAAATACTCCATTGCAAATTATTATATACTGGTGTATGAATATGCATCACAAACATCTTTCTTTTTCAAGAAAACGACAAATAAACAAATACTGATGAGTCATCTTGCACTTTACAGGTTTCGTCCAATCAATGCTGTCTGGAATGAGAATGCCCCTCCTCCAAATACCACAACAATATACTGGTGTACAAATACACTTCAATACAGTGGCTTTCTTTTTCAAGAAAATGGAACACAAATACTGATGCTTCATCTTGCATTAGACAGGTTCCGTCCAATCAAATGCTCCCTAGAATGACAGCGTCCCACAATTAAATATGACCACAATTAAGGGTTTCACGATCCTCCAAATCCTCGATTCGATTACATTTTCGATTCTTAAGTCACGATTCGATTTGATTTTCGATTATGAATAATTAATTAATTAATAACGAATTAATTATTTGTAGCCTACCGTTTAAACTACCTGACCTGCATGGTCTTTGTTTTACCCATAACCAAATCATACAGTAAATGAATAAAGGTAAGTTACACACATAATTACCAAAATCTATCTATTGAATTAATCAATCTATTAAAGAAACGTTGGCTAGAATTCTGCATTTTAGGCCTAAATTATAGAGACATATGTTATATATAGCAGATGAACCGAGACTGCATCAGATCGCGAAGCAGATCAATGTTGATGGTTTCCGCACTGACAACTCGAAAGAAAACTGGCCTAACACAACGTATTATGAGAATAAAACATGAAAATATGATCAAATAGTAACTTCGGTCAATTGTCCTAACGGATAAACCGAGATCAGGCTGGATAAACAGCTCTCGGTAATATTTCAGCATGCTTTCACTTTCGCATTTACTGGTAAGAATGACATCTCGCCCTGCTCATCATTCTCTCGTATAAATGGCTATTACACGATCATAACAAACTGTGATATAGCCTGGGTCGTTAGTTCGTTGCATTATTTTGTTTTCTCACTACAATCAATCAGCTTAATAGGGCAGAGACCATCTCATTCAGGCGATCTCGGACTGATTGATTTGGCGCAGATTCGAGCGCAACTGCTGGATATATGCCAAACAAACCGCGTTAACGGGGGAAACAAGACAGATTCCGAAACAAACGTCTATGTGTGAAAGCACCGTAAAATTGTATCTGCACACAATTGACAGACAGTCGCAGCACGCAGCTCTGGCTCGATCTGGCATGCAACAAGGCAGCACTGTACACTGACCCGAGCGTCTCGCACGCTGGCCCCGGGCCATCGGGCAGTCCTTATTGTCGAGCCCTAAAAGTTTAAGCCCTGTCGACGGGTCTCCTGCGTCTGCACAGTTTAACAAGCACTTCAACAAGCCTGTTTTTCCCGCTTGGCAAGCCAAGCTGACGTGACATTGAGGGTGTGGCAGCATCGACGATTCTATTTTTTGATTCGATAATCGAAATTGAGCATAAATTTCGATCGATTTCGATTTAAAATCAAAATCGTGACACCCTTAGCCACAATATACTAATGTACAAATATACATTAAAACAGGGGCTTTCACTTTAAAAAAAAATGGAACTATAAAATACTTATGACCCATAATGCACTTCACAGGTTACGTCCAATCAAATGCTGTCTAGAATGAGAATGCCCCTTCTCCAAATACCACAACAATATACTTGCATACAAATACACTTCAAAACGGAGGCTTTCTCTTTCAAGAAAACGAAACACAAATACTGATGACTCATCTTGCACTAGACAGGTTTCGTCCAATAAAATGTTAACTAGAATGAGAATGCCCCACCTCTAAATATTAACACAATATACTTGTGTACAAATACACATTAAAACAGCTGCTTTTTCCTTTAAGATAAAAGAACACTAATAAAGATGACTCATCTTGCACTAGACAGGTTACGTCCAATCAAATGCTATCTAGAATGAGAATGCCCCACCTCCAAATGCAGCCACAATACACTGGTGTACAAATACACATTAAAGCGGTGATTTTCTCTTTCAAGAAAATGGAACACAAAAACTCATGACTCATCTTGCACTACATAGATTTGCTTCCAGTCAGATGTTATCTAGAATGAGAAAGCCCCACATCCAAATACCACCACAGTATACTTGTGTACAAATAGAAATTAAAACAGCAGCTTTCTCTTTCCAGAAAACGCTAAACACATACTGATGACTCATCTTGCACTACACAGGTTTCGTCCAATCAAATGCTGTCTAGAATGAGAGTGTCCCACTCTCCCACACCTAAAGCCAGCACAATATACTGGTGTACAAATAAACATTAAATCAGCGGCTTTCTCTTTGATGACAATGCAACAAATCTAGAATGAGAATGCCCACCTCCAAATGTTAACACGATATACGGGAGAACATAGACACCTTAAAACACCGACTTTCTCTTTCAAGAAAATGGAACACAAACACAGATGACTCATCTTGCATGACACAGGTTTCATCCAATCAAATGCTGCCTAGAATGAGAGTGTACCACATCCAAATACCACCACAATATACTTGTGTACAAAAACACATTAAAACAGTGGCTTCCTCTTTCAAGAAAAAGAAGATGCTCTTCAGATTGAGAAAGTCCCACCAGCAAAATACAGCATAAACTGATAATCACTCTAACAGGTTTGTCCGATTTGTGATATCAAAGTAGGTATTTCGTCTGACAAAAACCTCTGTAACCATAATTCATCATCCATTCTGCTCTGAGAGTTCATTTGATTGCTTGCATCATTGTATGAGTGATGCACAAAGTAAGTTTAGAGATTTTTTTTACACTATCATATTCTTATGCTGTACTTGAACTGAGTATTTATTGATTGAATTCATATACGTTACCTTGTTTTTATTGCACGCGAGTTGCACTTTGAATTGAGATGTATTTTTTTATGGATCTTTGTAGTGTAAAATGATAATCATTGTAATTTGCACTGACAAAGGAACATTTGTTTATTTTGCAAATATGTTATTTGATTTTTTCCTTTATTTGTGAACATTTCAGTGATTCAAATTTGTAATTGTTTTATTCTTTGCACGTTCATCTGAGCAATCATTTTACTCATTGTCTAATAGAAACACTGTTGGGTTAGCTGACTTTAGTTTAGCATTTACCTTTAAATTCTGAACACAAAAATTGTCTATATAGTACAAATGTGGGGGTGACACAGTGGCTCAGTGGTTAGCACTGTCGCCTCACAGCAAGAAAGTTGCTGGTTTGCGCCCTGGCTGGGTCAGGTGGCATTTCTGTGTGAAGTCAGCATGTTCTCCCCGTTTGCTTGGGTTTTCTCCAGGTGCTTCGGTTTCCCCCACAGTCCATAGACATGTGCTATAGGTGAATTGAATAAACTAAATTGGCCGTGGTGTTTGTGTGTGACGAAGTGTCTTTGGATGTTTCCAAGTACTGGGTTGCAGCTGGAAGGGCATCCACTGTGTAAAACATATGATGGATAAGTTGGTGGTTCATTCTGCTGTGGTGACCCCTGATGAATAAAGTGACTAAGCCAAAGGAGAATGAATGAATGAGTATGAATGTGTGTACTGTATAAGTACTAAATCAAACATAGCCTACTACATTTGTCATGTAGTCACATACATGTGACCAATTGCATTAGCTGTGTTCCTTCACTGCCATTCTCTCTGCTTACATTTTGTCAATAATACAAATTCAGAAACGGTATCTCACCACTTCAAGTGAAAAATCAAAGTTTGTCCTGGATAAAACAACTCATTTTTCAAAGGTCACTTTCTTTCCTTTAGAGGGTGTATGGTCCTTATTTTCTGTCAGAGGAAAGTAAATACAATGAACTGCTGTGGCTGAAAAAGGATATCGCACGACAAACGCCAGAATCAAAGGTAACATTGCAATTTTCCCTTATGGAGAAGTCAATCCCAGGATGCAATGTGATAAGCTAAGTGGCTACGACAGTGGTTGAGGTCTATGGAACATTTCATTTATACAAGGATGTCGGAAATGTTGAGTTTCTACTAGGAAACTTTGACTGGAGGACCCCTACTTCAGATTTCAAGATGGCTGCTCAGCACATCAACAATAAGAAATTGCAATGTATTATTTACTTTTATTTGCTGCACAGAGTACTATCCAACCTCCATCAGTGGACATGATACTATTGAGCAATCGGTGCTAATACAGCTGCTTTTGCTATCAATGGATGCATCCATCAAGGTTTTCCAATCAGTGTCCAGGAACGTGGTCACCTTCAAAACACCAGCTTCCAAGGTAAACAAAACGCAGCAGTAATACTACTCTCTTCACATTTTAACAACAACTACAATCACAAACTATCTGAGCAGGTACCACATTTAATAAATCAACTCAAGCATTCACTGTAAAAAGAGAATAATTACTTGTTGTTTTCACCCCCCTCAAAAAAAATAAAAATAAATAAATAAATACTCGCTAATGGTTCCAAGCCTTCTTGAGGTTCTTTTTTCAGTTAAACACTAAAGGAGATCATTTGAAGTAAGCTGTAAACCTGAAATCATTTACATTTTTATAGTAGGAAAAAAGTACTATGGAAATCAATGGTTTCCGGTTTCCACCATTCTTCAAAATATCTTCTTTTGTGTTTAACAGAAAAACAAACTTGTGAAGGTTTAAAACAAGTAAATAGTAAGTAAACAATGATGGAACTGTACATTTTGGGAGAACTATTGCTTTAAAAGCGACTAGTTGACTTCACTAAAAAGACCAGACTAGAGTTGGAACTAAAACTTGGAACTAAATTAACTTAATTTAATTTTTAAAATGGAAATTTTTTTTAAAAGAAGAAAACGATTCCCATTGCGATAAACTCTCTAAAAAATAATAAACTTTTTTTTGCAATTATAAGTAGCCACACAAGAATTCAATTCAATTCATGGTTATTTCTATAGCACTTTTACAATGAAGATTGTGTCAAACCAGCTTAACATAGAACTTCTAGTAACTTTCAGTCCAGTTTTCAGAGTTGAAATTCAGTTTAGTTCTGTTCAGAGTATTTTTTATTGCTGAAAGTCCAAGCACTGAAGAACAAATCCATCAATGCACAGCACCACAAATCGCGACCAGAATCCTGACCAGAAGAAGAAAGCCTTTCAGAAACTTTTTTTGCCCACTGTTTTACAAAGACTATGAAGTCAGATATACTCTTTGCATACTGCTTGCCTGCCATATTGTAGATAACTATTAATATTCAGAAGCAGGGACAAATATTACTTAACTACAACTAATGATTATGGGTGATTTTAGGTCTTCAGTATCTCCCAATGAAAGTTTCTGTTTCAATAGAAAAGTTTGATCTCAAGTGTTTAACAAGGCTATTAGTGGAGCACTGCCAGCTGATACCAGCACAGATTTGATTAAACAACTATTGGCCGGTTCAATGATGACATTAGCTAATTGCTCACCTGCTGTATGTAAACTATAGTCATTAAAACAGATGATTGTTTTGAAGATGTTTCAATCCTATAGAGTTTTAAACTGATCACACCCAAGCTGATTAGACAAAAGCATTGGATTACTAATTTAAAGACGCAATATGTAATTTTGTATTCACAACAAAAAAAAGTGTAGTTTGATGACACCTTGAGTGAGTGTGGACTCATGGGTGTTTCGTTCATTACGGGACTCCTCTAGAAATCATGTTCATATATGAGATAAGTACACCGAACAAAATGATTGTATTTACTACATTTTTTAAGGTAAGTGGTTGCAAACAATTTATATGGGCGGAATTTAGATAAACAAATTGAATGTAGTAATGTGCAACCTAATTAAGTAACTTAAAAGTAATGTGCAACTTAATTTGTTTGTTTAAATACATGCCATATAAATTGTTTGCAAACACTTACCTTAAAAAGTTGAGTAAATCCAATGAATCATTGTTTTTAGTATATCAAAAATTGTATTATCATGGCAGTATTAAGCAGACTAAAGCTGAAAGCCACAGCAGAGCTTATATAATGCCACTGTTGGCACAGTCACTTCTGGTTCTCCTGGTCATGATCAGAGAAGAAGCGCTGTTTTATCACATTAATCATATTTTAGGGTTCTTATAACGCTCACCAGCCTGATTTCACCAAGTAGGACATGTTCCTGTATTAACATCTATGTTGGTTCTAGAACAACATTCCAATCAGACAATCAGAATTAAGAGACATGTTTACCGTTCAGACTTACAGTTCGGTTTATGCACTTCTACATGATTGTAATCTAATCATTATTTCTCTCTGATTTGGGGAATAATTTACAGTTATGGTTGAATTTAGGCATAGGGAATAGGTGTGGATTACATTTTCCAACAAAAATAATGTTTCAGGATCAGCATAGATGGTTATCTAGGACCGCATTGTACTTGACAAAATCATGAAGTGCTAGTACATGGTCCTTGCCACTACTTATAGCTACATTTGAACATTCTTCAAAACATTTGGTATAATGTAAGTGCTTCAAAATCATAGGACAAAAAGAGCTAGATAAATTAACGTTACGTCTAAATCAGCTACAAGTATGTTAGATCCCATTTTTAACATAATTACTAAAAGAGTTACTACTTATAGTAGGAGAACTGCTTCTTAATGTTATCAATTCTTTTTTATCTTTAGGTCATGCAAACCCTTTCAAGATAGCTGTTATTAAGCCTCTTATTATGAAACCACAACTTGATCCCAGCAACTTAGCTAATTAAAGGCCCATTTCAAATCTTCTATTTATGTCTAAAATATTAGAAAGGGTTGTGTCTGCCCAATTATGCTCCCTAATATGGTTGAACAGTGTTTTTTTGTAAATACAGTTGAAACCAGAAGTGTACATACACTGTATAAAAAAGCACATAACAGTTTAAAAAAGTCAGATGTTAATGTGACTAAACTTTTTCTTTTTTAGGTAAGTTAGGATTATCAAACTCGTTTCTGTTATGCTTAATAGCAGAATAATGAGAGATTTTTTTTTTTTTTGAGAAATTGTTATAACTTTTCTTAAAGTCAATTTTACATGCAATAAGATTATGATGCCTTTAAAAAAGCTGAGATGGTGTTAAGGATTTGGAAGTTTTTGATTGGCTAATTGACAACATTTGAGTTAATTGGAGGCACAACTGTAGAATAGCATTTAAGGAAAACCTCAAACACACAGCTTCCTTGTGTGACAACATGGGAAAATCAACAAGCCAGAATCAAAAAAAAAAAAAAGCCACATTACAATCTGCTAAATTACACTAGGAAATAAGAATAATTTTTGGAGAATGGGATGTCCCGTAATCTGATAGAACTACGATTGAACTGTTTGGTCATAATGACCAGTGTTACATTTGGAGGACAAAGGGGAAAGCTTACAGTAACACCATCCCAACTGTAAAGTATGGGGGTGGCAGCATCATATATGCCACTTCACAGCATCGATGGCATCATGAAAGAACATTATGTAGAAATACTGAAGCAACATCTCAAAACTTCAGCCAGGAACATAAAACATGGCCCCAAATGGGTCTTCCCAACAGACCATGACCCTAAGCATACTGCCAAATTAGGTAAAATGTGCTTTAAAGACAACAGAGTGAATTTTTTAGAGTGGCCATCACAAAGCCCAGAGCTCAATCCAATAGAAAATTTGTGGGCTGAGTTAAAAAAGCTTGTGCGAGCAAAACAGCCAACAAATCTGACTCAGTTACACCAGTTCTTTTAAGGAGGAATGGGCCAAAATACATTCAAACTATTGTGAGAAGCTAGCTTGTGGAAGGATACCCAAAACATTTGACCAAAGTTATACAGTTTAAAAGCAAAGCTGAAAAAATACCAAGGAAATGTATGTAAACTTTTGATTGTCTAGAAATTAATACAAAATTTTTTAAAAATTCTCTCATTATTCTGGTATTTAGCAAGTATGATAGTATGATTTACCATCAGACATTTCTGAAAAAGTGGTTATGTTTCTTTTTTTAGAGTGTATGTAAACTTGTTTCAACTGTTCATATACAGCTCCTAAACCTTTCTGAATTTGATTGTTATGGAATAATGTGCACCTTTTGTAAAGCTACTTTGGAACAAAAAAAAAAAGCTTTACACATAAAACTGAATTGAATTGAATTAAGTCAGAAAAATATATAAAACTGTTCTAGTGATTTTTGTTTTTTAGATATTTAAAAAAAAAAATTTAGCTCAAAAAACACCCAATGTGTATTATCGGCTGACATGTTGCTGCATCTCTACAAGCAAAGAGCTTATGTATGAACAAAATCACATGATTTCATTCTAAATTTCATCCCACTTCCTGCAGACACATTTTTCTCTAAAGCATTTCTAATAAAAAAATCCCCAAATCGACAGACTTTGGTTTGTTTTGCATCCTTCCGCTCTCCTCTGCGGCCGTTGTGATTCATCTAATTCTTCCTTCTCCCCGTTTCGCTCCCTGCTCTGTCTTTCCTGCCCCCTCCTCCTCTCCAGCCATGGGCCATGGCCCTGGCTCCACGTGAAAGCCGATACGCCACATTCATTATTTAGTCACCACGCAGTCACGTCGAGCGCCCACCACACTGCTCTCGCTACGGCCTCTTTATATCTCGCTCTCTCTCTGTCTTCTCTCAGTGCTGCGCGTCTGTCGGGTTGGCGTCCGCGGCAGGACTCAGGTGGGCGCTGAGATCGGGCCAGCTGAGGAAAAGCAAGAAGCCTTGTGAGGCAACGTTGAGGTTGAAGCTCAGGCATTGCTGTGTTCATACTGCGGCACAAAATCTGGCCAAAGCCATGGGCGCAAACACATCCCTGCTCACATGATCACTTGTGCACCACTAGCCCACACACACTCAGTATCACTGAAGCGGCCCTGGACAAGACAAAGTAAGACCAACATGTTTCAAACACTCAAAGAACATGTAGAGATAGATGATTTATTAACTAAAGTGTTCCACAACATAAGCTGGACACATGTTAACTTTGAGCTCTTCAATGGTTTAGTGCTTCTTCATGTAATATTTAAATACAGCTATTAGATGGAGTTCTTGAATTAGAAAGCAAGTTTTCAGAGGTTATTTTCATTAGGGTGTATGCAACTTGTTAAAATACATCAAATTTACCAAACTCTAACATACCAAACTCTTTAGACTAAGAAAGAATACAGCATTTTAGTGGCTGAAACTGAAGACATTCCTGTCCGCTTGTTAAGTCGTGATGTATGAAATGCTGTTTCCGTGTCCAAGCAGCTGCTCATTTAAATTGAGAAAATATTCAGAATATTTTATTTAGTTATATCACAGATTAAAGTGAACTTTACATAAGATCATGGTGTACAAAACAGTCTCTAGACTTACTGCCTCACAAACACCATTATTTTAAAAGTTTTAAAAAATTGATCACTTTCTGGCCATAGGATATTCGGCATGGATTTTTATGTTGCGATCGTGATTTTCGAAATACAGCGCTTTGTAAATGTTTATTATCACCATATGTTGAGTCTTACCATACAGTTTGATACAGCGATTTAACCTTGAATCCACTTCGTGTGACGTCACACTTAACAAGTGGATAATGCATTGTTAACCTCAGTTAATAAAGTATCCAAGATCATATAAACTTCATTCAATGTCCAAATATTCAATATCCTGTATAGAAATAAACTAATGTATTGTATGACTTTATTTATTAAAAATATAATAAAAACAGTAATATTGTGAGACACTATTACAGTTAAAATAACTGTTTCTATTTACATTTATTTGAAATGGTCATTTATAAGCAGAATTTTCTCCATCGTTACTCCAGTTTTTGGAGTCATGATCCCTCAGATTCATAAATGCTGATTTGTTGATCAAGAAATATGAATATATTTATATTTTATAATATATTTAATGCTTTCTTGCAGAATAAAATTGATAAATTAAGTATATATAATAATAAATATATTAAAACGAAGTATTAGGTGACGCAGTGGCACGGTAGCTAGTGCTGTCGCCTCACAGCAAGAGGGTCGTTGGTTTGAGCCTGGCTGGGTCAGTTGGAGTTTCTGTGTGGAGTTTGCATGTTCTCCCCGCATTCGCGTGGGTTTGCTTTGGTTGCTCCGGTTTCCCCCACAGTCCAAAGACATGCGGTACAGGTGAATTGGGTAAAGTAAATTGTTCATAGTGTATGTGTGTGAATGAAAGTGTGTCTGTGTTTCCCAGTGTTGGATTGCGGCTGTAAGAGTATCCGCTGCATAAAACATGTGCTGGATAAGTTGGCGGTTCATTCTGCTGTGGCGACCCCAAATTAATAAAAGGACTAAGCCGAAAAAAAATTAATGAATGAATTACTAAGTATTAATAAAAGTGTTAATATTAATATATTAATAGTATTACAGTTTTTCTCAGTAACTTTGGTCCATTTCTCAGATCAGAAAATTGAAATTCTCAAAACGATCTGTTCCATCTTCACATTATTGTGTCAGTTGTGCACATCAAAAAGCAGTTTCTCATTTCTTTGAACAATTTGCAAAATGCTTTTGTACATCCCTGCCATTGATTATGTGTTATTTTCTGATCTTTCCTACATTATCAACTGCTTATGTCATGTTGATCAAAATTGATTATTTTGGTCTCTGTTGAATAGTCTCACCCCCAACAACATTTAATCATTTGTTCATGGCATAAGTCTTAACATGCAAAATGGCTGAACAAGTTGTCATAATATTTAGTCATAATGCATTGTCCTATACATTTCCATTAGACCTTTTTCCTAAATCTGAATACAATTGGTAATTTTTTTTCCCAGGTGAATCCTGACTTCTTCTAATGATGGTGCATCTCAAAGGAGATTCTTATGTTCACATTTTTATTTTTGCTAAGTTTTTATTTGTGTTATGCAGTGCTGTCTTTTCCTTTCTGTATCACAATGACATAATCTGTCAAAAAAGTACAGTACAATTTTTTATTTTATTTTTTTTGCCATAGTTTACATTAGACCACCCCTCCAGAGCACACTATTATATTGACAACATGACTAAGTGATCAGATTGTTTTGTCCGTATACTATGACACAAGGACTTTTCATTCTGATGGCACTGACACATTCATTGACACAGAAATTTCATTTCGAGAGATGAACTAAGGATTTTGAGAATGAGACTGGCTTTTGCCTGAAATCCATGGTGTTTTGCTATTTGTACACATTGCTTTGAAAAATGCACTTACTGTTTTGCTGATCTGAGAAATGTACCAAAGAGACTGAGGAAAAACAGTAATGTACAGTCAAAGTCAGAATTATTAGCCCCCTTTTTATTTTTTTTTATTTTTTTAATTTTTTCCAAAATTATGTTTAACAGAGCAAAGAATTTTTCACAGTATGTCTGATGATATATGTCTGATGATATTTACTTCTGGTTAAAGTCTTATTTGTTTTATTTTAGCCGGAATGAAAGCAGTTTTTAATTAAAGAAAAAAAAAAAACATTTTAAGGTCAAAATTATTAGCCCCTTTAAGCTATTTTTTTTCAATTGTCTACAGAACAAACCATCGTTATGCAATAACTTGCGTAATTCCTCTAACCTGCCTAGTTAACTTAATAAACCTAATTAGGCCTTTAAATGTCACTTTTAGCTGTATGTAATTGTCTAGAAAAATATCTAGTCAAATATTGTTTACTGTCGTCATGGCAAAGAGAAAATAAATCCATTATTAGAAATGAGTTATTAAAACTATAATGTTTGGAATTGTGTTGAAAACATCTCTCTGTTGAACAGAAATTGGGGAAAAATAAACAAGGGGCCAAAAAGTCTGGGGGGCTTATAATTTTGACTCCAACTGTATATGTATATGTTTATTTCTAAACTTTGGAGTATATTATCATTACTATTTATTATTATTCATTTATAAATTAGTAATATTAGAGAAGTATGAAGAAGAAATTAATTCTCGTGTTAAGACTTCATAATATAGAGGACAAAGCCTCCCAAAACATAAAATACATAATAATAATTTAAAATACATAATAGTTAAATAGCAAAACGGACGGACGGACGGACGAACAGACAGACATAGATAGATAGATAGATAGATAGATAGATAGATAGATAGATAGATAGATAGATAGATAGATAGATAGATAGATAGATAGATAGATAGATAGATAGATAGATAGATCTGTTTACAAATGTATGTCCCTCAACTGTGTCCCCTTTGTTTAAATAATTATCATATTTATGTATTTCTTTGCTTATTCATTTTTATTTATCTTTTTATTCATTTATTTTATTATTATGTTTCTTAAGACTTTGTATTTATTTGCATATTCATCTGTAGTTTTTATTTAACTTTTGTCCTTAATAAATATTTACATTGTTTCATGCAGCACTTCCTCCTCCTGCTCAGTTTACACACTGAAAATTCAAGTAAATACTAATTTCGCAACAACAATACAATCACGTGAAATCACAACACTATAGGTTCACACACGAGCCCCTGAGAATTCACTAGCTCTGACCTTTAACTAGTAACTAACCCGCAAGAACTGACCCTTATGCCCAATCCTCTTTCACAGACCAGCCCACAGGCAACCACTGCGACGCCTGACCCGTGACCTTTAACCCCAGCTCTGTCCAAACAGCAGACCCTAACAAGGAGGTGACTCTTTTCGGCAAGGTCATCATTCCAGCAAGGTGTCAACCAGAAGACCCACATCTTAATCTGTGTTTATTGATTTTCCTATGAATAAGTTACCGCTGCGATGTGCTGAGGGCTCAGTTTCCACAGGTCAGTGATACGATGGCGCTCTGTTACTGACCTAAGGGGACAGGAGAGCACAGTTTCACTTCTTCCGCTCGATAGTCTGAGCTAAAAATTCTGGACTGAAGGTTAAATTAAACTAGACGAATTTGATGGGAGAGCTTTGATGCTGGCTTGGCAGTGATAGCATGAATTTGTTAGTTGTTAGCATGTTTTTACACTGAACTGTCATGTTGTTAGCAAGAATTGACATGTTTAGGACTATGCTAGAAAGTCACAAACTAAAGTCACACTGCAGAGTGGTCTCTGAAATCTTCTGACGCTGCCAGATCTTCATCGGAGGGAAGATTTGATCGCAACGGGCATTAAGCGTATGTCGGTAAACATGTCAAACCAACGATCAAAGACCACAGATTTTAGCCTAGGATTACATTATCTTTTAGGAAATCAGAATTTTTTTCAGACGACCAAATAGTGGCTGAAATCACACAGTGTGAGCAGGGCAGGATGTTTCTAGGATATATAGAATGTTTTAGCAGATGGATATTTAGCATACTATGCTAATAGAGAAGAATATGTTGCTAGCATGCTAGCGGTGTATTTTTTGTATTGAATAGCTACTTTATAACTACTGTCCAAAATAAAATAAGTCTACGTTTTTATTAGATGGCTAATGCTAGCATGTTTCCCGAATGATTTAGCTAATTTTGTGTAAAAAGGTTTCTAACATATTTACAATTTTGCTAACATGTTTCAATATTGTTTCCATTAAAACCATATTGTTAACATTTCAGTTGTTAATGCTAACATGTTGACTGCATGCTTCTCTAATCTTAGCTGCTTTAAAATGTGTTAACAACATGCTAATAACAAGTTGCTATCACAAATGAACATGTTTTAACATTATGCTAGCATGTCTAAGCATGATTCTAGAATGTTTCTTACGGCTAACATGTTGCTCGCAAGTTTATAGTGTTCACCATTTAAAAACTTTATGCTTGCATGATTTAACATGTCATAGCTGTTGCTGCTGGCATGTTAGCTAGACTAAATTAACATGTTTTTACTAATGTATACAACACAGGTTCACTCTGAAAACGTAGCCCTATTTTTACATTTCTGGAGATCAGGATTTATGTAGCCAGAAGTACGTAAGGCTGCATTTAATTTTTAAAACAAACGCCACAGGGCGGTATGCCACCGCTCTTTTTCGCGCTTACCAGTTGACTGCATACTGCCGTATGGAGGGCTTTCCTGCTGTTACCAGTTTCTTCAGTTAGCTCGCCATGTACGTCGGTGGATTTGATACGCAGAGAGGAGCCGACCACGAGCTGACCACAAGTCCAGCAAAGAATGGTTCCAGAAATCGGGTAAATAAACAAATGAATAAGATCTGAAAACATGGTACAAATCAGGCAAAGGCTTCTCATTTTGTTTATTGCTTTTGAAAATTGTCGGTTGGGTTTAGGAAAGTGGATGGGCAGGTCAATCTGTGTTTTTAAAAAAACTGTTGGTTGGGTTTAGGGAGGGGGTGTGTCAGTCGATCAGCCAGTCAGTCAATCAGCCAGTGAGTCAGTCAACAGAGGTCTCTGGTGGATTTATGCGAGAACGGCGGGTGCGAATGGCACTTGCAAGAGAAATTTGAGATTTCAAAAAAGCGTACACAGTGACCTCTGGTGGATTTGCAAAAACAAAAACGGCAAAACAAACGTAGCTCCTGGGACATATATTACGGTTTTCAGAAATCTATATAGAGGTACGTTTTCAGAATGAGCCTGGGTTGTTCCACTGTATCAACCCCTGATAAATGAAGGAACTACGCAGAAGGAAAATAAATTAATAAAAATAAAATAAGTATAAAAAGGTATATGGTTAACATGGAAACTTTTCTCAACTTCTAGTTTGACTAAAATCTAAAACAATTGAAAAATCAAAAAAAAAAAAAATCTAAGCAACTAAATTAAATAGAATAGAACATTATATAATATCAATAATCAAAAACTGCAAAAAAATGAACCTCCAGGGATTTATTTTGCGATCTCCAGAAATGTATATAGCGGTAAGTTTTCAGAATGAGCCTGGGTTAGATGTATAGCGCAGTTAACATGAATTAGAAATTTGCTATATATACATATAGCATATTACTAGCATGTATTAAAATGTTCCTAGAGCTTACATAGAGATCCTAGAATGCTTTAACTGTCCTGGGTTATTTCTAGGCTTAGCTATGATAGATAGCTTGATAGGTGAAGGTTTAAAGGTCTTGAACCGGTTATATATATGTTAAATACACTGTAAGAGTTAAAGTTTTAAAGTTTTTAGATTTTTTGTAGCTTTGATCGTTGTTTTTTTTTTGTTTTTTGTTATTGCTAATCTAACATAAAATTTCAAGTTCCAACCAGATATCTTTAGTGTTTATTTCACTGAAACATAACAAGAAGCCATTATTGATGAATTCACAGCAAAAACAACTGTATGGTGACAAGCAAGCAATAATATGATGTTTCTCTGTGTGATCTACTATAAGATTTCAACCCTTTAGGCCTCTTCTTTCTAAAAGCATCCAAGCCGATCTGCCTGTTGCTTTCAGTGTCTGTATGTCTTTGCAGCAGCCCTGCGGTCATGTGTACCTTTGGTTGTGTCTGTGTGCGTGCGCGTGAATGTGAAAGTGTGTGTGGTGTCAGATAGAGGTGCAAGTTGGCAGCTTCTCTCTGTGTGCTCATACCAAGACGAGACCATCTCCCCCTTTCAGAGCACTGATATCACCATCTTCTTAAATCAAGCCTACATTTGACCGGCATTAGACACAAACACACACACATACACATATATTTAGCTGTTATGTAAATAGGGACATTGCATAGATCTCTTTTGCTTTGATATACAGCAAGCTAAAAAAGCAAAACTAAGCCAACCTGCCACAATAACCATAACAAAGTATGTCAGCAATAAATAAGACAAAGTAGATGAGGAAATAATAAATGAATTGTAAGTAAATGTTAATTTTATGTCATTTTAAATGTTTTGTTTTACCCCTTAAATTAGGTGACAATTAGATGATAACAAAATTATTACAATAGAAATGAGGACACATTTCAGTTGTTTTGCATAAACGTGGTTCTAATTAAGCTGTGAAAATCATTTTGCCAGGTATTAATTGTGATGTGTTAATTATATCATTATCAGTCAAAAATATCAAGCTGTTTTATATGATTGAATCAACTTGACAACATGAGATTACACTGATGAAAGATGTTGTTTAGATTTTAATATGTATAAACAGCTTTTTTACCCATTACCTTTAACAGGTGTATAGAGCAATTATAATATTGTAGTTTTTCAATTATCGTCCTTTTTCATTTCAATGTTAAGGTTTTAGTAATGTATCTATTTGTGTGTCACTTTTATTTGAACTAATTTGATTAAATGTTTTTATTTTATTCTTTATTTATATTATATAATATAAATAAATTGTATTTAGTTGCTTAGAAGTATTTTTTTAGATTTTCTTTTGATTTAGATTGTTTTAGATTCTAGTAAAATAAGAGGAAGTTAAGAAAAGTTTCCATGTTAACAGTATTTCTTTTAATAATTTAATTAATACAATTTTGACTGCACAGTGGTGCAGAGGGTAGCACATTCGCCTCACAGCAAGAAGAAGGTCACTGGGTTAGTTGGCGTTTCTGTGTGGAGTTTGCATGTTCTCCCCATGTTCGCGCGCGTTTCCTCCGGGTGCTCCAGTTTCCCCCACAAGTCAAGACATTTGGTATAGGTGAATTGGGTAAGCTAAATTGTCCGTAGTGTATGTGTGTGAATGAGTATGTAGGGATGCTTCCCTGTGATGGGTTGCCGCTGGAAGGGAATCCACTGCATAAAACATATACTGGATAAGTTGGCGGTTCATTCCACTGTGGCAACCACAGATTAATAAAGGGACTACGCTGAAAAGAAAATGAATTAATGAATTAATTATTTTATTTTATTTTCCTTTGGCTTAGTCCCTTTATTTATCAGGGGTTGCCACAGTGGAATGACACAGGCTCATTTTGTAAACGTAATGCTATATACATTTCAGGAGAGCACGAAATACATCCCAGAAGCAGTTTTTTTGGAGTTTTTGTTTTTGTAAATCCACCAGAGGCCGCTGTGTGTGATTTTTCAGTTCTCAAATTTCTGTTGCGAGTGTCATTTGCACATGCTGTTCTCGCATAAATCCACCAGAGGCAGCTGTTGACTGACTGACTAAGCAATCGACTGACCCACGCTCCTCCTCCCCTAAACCCAACCAATAGTGTTTTCAAAAGCACTGATTTAAAACAACAGTTTTAAAAAGCAATCCAGAAAAAGAAAAGCCCTTGCCTGATTTTACCACGTTTTCAGATTATACCATATTCTCACCTATACACTCTCGCATACCACCTATACACTCTCGCATTTACATGCATGCATTACAGCCAATTTACCTATAGCGCATGTCTTTGCATGACTCTGGGGGAATCCGGAGTACCCAGAGGAAAGGCAGAACATGCAAACTCCACACAGAAATGCCAACTGACCCAGCTGGGGCTCAAACCAGTGACTATCTTGCTGTAAGACGACAGTGCTAACCACTGAGCCACCGTGCTGCATTTTTAAATTTTATTTTACTTAATGAAATTCTGTTACAGAGTAACCCTAAGCCAGAAAATGTCAAATAAATACATCACCTAACTAAAAAAATAATTATGAATCAGTTGAACTTTATTGGGTTTCAGATTTTTAGTATTAGTTAAACTGTTTGAATATTCTAGTTTTTATTCTAATTTTTGCATTTTTAATTCACCAAAATTGTCAGTGAGCTGATATTCCAGTCTGACAAGCAAAGAAATGAGTAAAACTCCAACTGCCAATCAGCCAAACAGACCTTAGAAGACTAGTCGACCAGCTTAGCCTCAGTCCATTCATTCATTTTCTTTCGGCTTACTCCCTCTATTCATCAGGGGTCGCCACAGCGGAATGAGCCACCAACTTATCCAGCATATGTTTTTACACAGTGGATACCCCTCCAGCTGCAACCTATTACTGGGAAACATCCATACAATCTCAATTACAAACATACACTAAGACCAATTTAGTTTATCTAATTTACTTAGCACATGTCTTTGGACTGTGGGGGAAACCAGAGCACCAGAGTAAATCGACATAAACACGAAAAGAACATGCAAACCACACAGAAATGCCAATTGACCCAGCCAGGACTCGAATAAGCGACCTTCCTGCTGTGAGGTGACAGCGCTAACCACTGAGCCACCGTTTCAGCCAGCGTAGTCTTTTTTTGTTTTGTTTAATAAAACAAACATAAAATGAAAATTCCTTCAGCACTAGACCCTAACATTCATCATCAAGAAAATGTATGCGTAAACACACCGACACTTTTTAAGACTCAAAATACAAATGAATGAAATGTAATTATCATAAATCCTCACAGACACTTATGCTAACACATGCTAACAAGCAAGTGTGCATTACAGCTGAAATAAACAAACAAACAAGCATCTCCACGCAGATGAACGTGAGCGTCAGTAGGACGAGACTCACGCTTCTAATTCTCCAGTGCTTCTTTTATTTCCATTCAGACGCAGGCTTCCTAAAATAATTCCCCACATCTCCAGTCAGTGAGGTGTGAGGTGGCGAAGGCCTGGACTCCCCCCTCACTCGCCCCTGTGTTTTTATGGCTCTCTCTGAGACGCCAGCAATGCACCGTGAAAGCTGAAAACACCCAGTGCTGCAGGATCACTGCCTGCCTGTGCCCTCGCTCTCAAACAAACACACACACAACATACTTTACCACACACACACACACACAAAATACAACCAGTAAACACTCAGTTCGATAGAAGTTCACTGCAAGTGCTGAGGACAGAAAGCCATGTAAAATATATCTATTAATTAACACTTTCCGTATTTTGTGATTCGCAGGTGGTGTTTTCCAGTTATTTAAAGTTGTGAATTGCATTATTGGAGCTTAATCTCTGCTCTGTCGACTTTTGGTGTTGAAAATTCAAAGCCCCAGTTTAACAAAGTGACTTTTATTTTAGTAGTTTGAAATAATATAATATATAAGAAATAATATATAGAGAAATGAGTCTGTAAGATAACAGAAATGTACTGACAGTTTATAACAAGGCTTTTGTAGAGTAATACAACAACAATACAGACAATTTATCACTTTGAACTGTTAAAAATGTTAATAAAAGTCACCTTTTCAAACTTTTCAGGGTCCTATAATGCAATTCAAAAGCATATGTAAATAAAAATAATAATAAACAAAATAAAAATATGATTCACAAAATATTGAAGAGTAGCTAATTTCTGAATTATTTTACAGTGTTGGTCATTCTGTGGGAAGCTGACTAACCTAGTTAGCCTTGAGGGTTAAGTTAGTTAAGTATTCCACAGACTCAATAGTCTTATAATAGCAATGAGTTACTAAGCAGATTAAATTACTAAATGATCAAGTTTCAATTGCAGTTTAAGTTAAGTAGGAATATAACGCTAGAAAATACACTCACCGGCCACTTTATTAAGTTCACCTGTATAACTGCTTGTTAATGCAAATTTCTAATCAGCCAATCACATGGCAGCAACCTAATGCATTTAGGCATGTAAACATGGTCAGGGCGATCTGCTGCAGTTCAAACCGAGCATCAGAATGGGGAAGAAAGGTGATTTAAGTGACTTTGAATGTGGCATGGTTGTTGATGCCATACAGGCTGGTCTGAGTATTTCAGAAACTGCTGATCTACTGGGATTTTCACACATAACTATCTCTATAGTCATGGTCTGAAAAAGATAAAATATCTAGTGAGCGGCAGTTCTATGGGTGCAAATTCCTTGTTGATGACAGAAGTCAGAGGAGAATGGCCAGACTGGTTCGAGCTAACAGAAAGGCAACAGTAACTAACCAGCAAATCTCATTAAAAAGAGATTTTTTTTTTAAAAACTCATTGCATAATGGTGTGGGGGATATTTTCTAGGCACACTTTTGGCCTATTAGTACCAAATGTGCATCATGTTAACGCCTTAGCCTACCTGAGTATTGTTGCTGACCCTGCGCGATGCTATCATGTCAATATAGACCAACCCGGTACTAGTAAAGTGTACATAATCAAGTGGCTGGTGAGGGTAAATTTTATATAAAAAACTCGCATGTTCTGGTTAAATTGGTTACAAAACACATGGTCACAGATAGTCTAATAGTGATGAGATGAGCTTAACTCTAAATGATAAATCTGTACCAGCAGAGTCTTTAACAGTGAGTCTGCAAGATGCTTGCTGGTTAAGAATTCCATGCTTATAAACAGAATACTATGTTCTATAGGGATGCAGTCAGTGTCTTTTTACGAAACTTTACTGGTGAAACTTCTCAGACTATGAGGAACTTGCTGACCTTGTTAAGACTCCAAGTTGTAATAATGGTGATGAGTTATTAGGGAGATTAAACTCTAAAACTGTACTGGTGTAGTTGGACACCCTACAAGAAGCTTGATGACTAACTTAATTTTGCTAATAGAAGATACAAGTTATTTAAAGAAAATACTCTATTTTCTAGGTAATAATCATGAGCTAGACTAGGAGTGCCCAAAGCCGGTCCTCAAAGGCCAGTATGCTAAAGTTTAGCACCAACTTGCTTCAACACACCTGCCAGGAAGTTTCTAGGATGCTAGTTAGGGCTTGACTAGCTGCTTCAAGTGTCTAATTTGGGGTAGGAGTTCAACTCTGCAGGACACCAGCCCTCGAGGACCGAGTTTGGGCACTCCTGTAATAGACAATAAAATTACAAAATGTCTCTGGTGAAATTGATCATGCTGTAAGACAACCTGAAAAACTCAAACTCAATTCCTGTAGGGCCGCAGCTCTGCACAGTTTAGCTCCAACCACCTCCAACTTAAGCTACTGTCACACTAGAGTTTGTGTGTGTGATATTCTGTCATGTGGCGATGCGAAAAGTGGCGGGATTAAACAAGCTTATTAGGCATTTAAAAAAGCGAGTGATTGCTTCATGTTTTAAATTTCTGTCCAGAGATGTCATGTTTTGATCCTCGATTGGTCTCACGCAGTCTAGTGATGCGATTTCGCAGGTCAGAGTTTACCAAGCTTGAACTTTGCACCGCAGCAACCTGCGAAACTTAACGCATGACCCTGCCTTTCCGGTCTGACATATTCGCGTGCATATGAATGGAAGTCTATGGGAGACAAAGCCCAGTGTGACCACAGCTTTACACTTGCTTAATAGTCTCTAGTAGTTTTGAACACCTTGATTATTTAGATCAGCTGTGTTTAATCAGGGTTGGGGCAAAATTGTGCAGAGCTGCGGCCGTCTAGGAATCTAGTTTGAGACCTATGATGTAAGAGGTTGCAAACCAAGTTAGTTACAAAAATGATAGATTTTGTTGGCTTAGCTATGATATGACCCTCCGTTTCTTTACAAAGTGGTTTAAGTGGTTTAAACGACAAAACTAATGAAAGTAGTTAGCCTGCACCAAGACTAAATTAGTCAGATTAACCTAGTCAGGACTTCCATGCTGACACCATGTTCATTTTGATGACATGACCTGCATGGATGTAGCTGGATGGCCAGGTTAGTGTAGCTTAAAGGGTCACGAAACACCAAAACACATTTTTTGAGCTGTTGACAGTCGTATATGTGTCCCACACTATTAGGACACCTATATTTCACTAAAAAGTGTAACTTGGTTGTTTTTGCGTTATTTCAAGCAAATTCGTACTTCCTGTTTGAAACGAATTTTTGAAGCTGCGTCACGGTCATGACATAATAGCGTTGTATTCCAGCGTGCAGACTGGGCGTCTGTGCCAGAGTGAGTCTTATTACGTCTTACAGTGTGATGCATTAATGCATGAGTAAGGCTTGGTTCAAACCAATCAGCGCGCTCTATTGTGCAACTTCATTAATATTCATTACTGTGTTTACACGACATAGACGACACGTTGTGTTGGCAAAAAAAGCGTGAAGTGTTGCTTTTATAGTTTGCTGCCGTTAAGTTTCGTTTTTATTTTCTCTCTGTTAGAGCTCATCTGGATCCCGTGTGGATTAACAGTGTACGCGACGCTCGACAACAATAACTTACGTGTCTAAGAAGGATTATTGTTTACCTAAGAGCTGTTCTCATCTGCAAACGCTGAGATCGGATTCGCTTGTAGTATTCTCTTCATAAAGACGCGGCTCTAGCGGGCTCTAGTTGCTGGGGATTGTCCTATCTCTACAGATTTGGTAAGTGAGCGACCAGTGCTCTTTGTTTATTCAGTTTGTTTTACCGCATTTTGTGACCGGAATAACACACGCGGCTTTCTGACACTACCTGCCGTGTGCATCTAAGTTTCTGGAAAATGCTGAGGTTTTTTTCTCTCATTCGCCGTGCGGTATCAAACATTGCATGAAAAATACACGCTTAGAGCAGATCCTCGAATCAAATATCTCGTTTGTCGCGAGGGGCATGAATGAATTCCCTGAATGAAAGAGCCAAACTGCAGTTAAAGTCCACCATTTAATAATTTGGCAAATAATTCGACTACAGATGTCCATGTAGGTTAAACACCATCACTTTCACCTGTGTGTGAGTATTTTGACTAAAACTCGCGCGTGCCCAAATAGACACTCCCACACCCTCCCACTTTAGTTCCTCCGACACTCCCCCCTAAACAGAGCTGGACACGCCCACTTTTCTGACTTTTTCCAAAGTAGAGGTGTGAAAACACCCTGCTGAAACGAGGGGGTTTCTTGGCCCTTTAAGTTAGTTTAGAATCCAGTCTTCTAATTAAGGGCATTTGGTGTTGGGTAAAAAAGTAAAACATTACAATTTTAATCTTAATTTAAATGTAAACGTAAAAATAACATAACATACATTACTTTCCTTAAAAAGTAACTATGTAAAACATTCAGCTACTTTGTAAAGATTGTAATCCACTTGTTAAGTCGTGACATTTGGATTATTGTTTCCGACTCCAAGTCACTACTGTTTTGACTTGAGAAAATATTTGTTGATGACCACTTCAGTCATATCACATATTAAAGGGGATTTTCTTATAAAAAAAAATGGTGTACACAACAGTCTCTGCACTTTCTCCATCACAGACACCAACATTTTAAGCATTTATAAAAAAGTCTATCACTTTCTGGCCATCTGATATTTGTCAGGAATATAAATATTACAGCGCTCTATGAGTATTTATTTGGTACTATTTACTGAGCCTCACTATATACTCTGATAGAGCTTTTGGACCCAGAAGCTGTGTATGTGATGTCAGACATAACAAATGGATTTATTACTTTTTACCAACACTGATGTCAATAACATAATAAGTGGTCAAATGTTTATGAGTAATACTAGTAAGTCTGTAAGAAGCTTTTTGGGGTAAATTGGTTTCCAATCCCAAGTCAATGGACAGGATTTTATGTTCTAGTTAATGGTGATGAGATGTTAAATGACAAAACTTTCTGGTCATGCTGCATGAAGTTGCTACAAGCAAAGATATTTAAGAATGAAGTGCTAATACAGATTGGATTCTACACTGTAATTTACAATGATGAGATGGTTTAAAGGTGTAAACAATAATGGTACATTTTTGATACAGTTCAGTACAGTAGAGTACAAAATAGATTTTTTTCCGCTTCCGCTGTCAGAAGTGCCCAAATATCATATTGTAACATATCGCTGTTTTGGCAACCTTATCAAATGGTACCACCTAGCACAACAATACGGTACAAAAATGGTGGATGTTAGTTGTTTCTGAATGCTATTGGCTTACAGGGAATTGCCATGAGTGCAAGCAACAAGACAAGAGAGCGACAACACAGAAGGCACCAAACATGACACTATAATAATACAATACAGCACATAGAAATTAACCATGATCAAATCAAAGCTTGTTGTCTTCTTCTGATGTTGTCAAGGCAGCCATTTGAAAATTGAGCAAAAGATGCCAATTCCTTCCTCTAGTTGTATTCATTTGCTGAGTGTCTATATTTGAAATATTGAACTTGATTTTGCAAAAGATGCGATATGTTAAAGACCCATACGGCTTTGTTTTATCAGCAAACATTATGTTGATCACCTACCAAGTAAAGGTACCACTGACAGTGGAAACACGAGCCTGATCAGGAGTGCATTGGGGTCAAAATTACATAAATGATTTCGGAGTGCACTATAAATCGAGTCCAATTGTCACAAGTTCGCTAAAAGTTCACTTTGAAAGCAAATTACACATGAGAAAGATGGCTTTAAGCTTTTTTTATCAATCATTCAAAGTGGATGTTGGTATGTTCAAAATGAATAGGACACAGGGGGATATAGATTACAGTCAAAAGAACATGCTTCTAACTTTAGCTCTAAAGGTGTAGTTGCAATTGCACACTTTTGCTACACAATTTGCGAATGTTCATTAAAACAATGGAATCGAGAAATGCCAAATCAATTTGGTATGTTTGTAACAAGTGGAGTTCATTTATAAACTAATTTGGAGAGGATCACATGCTCATGATTGCTTGCAGCCGGCCCCACATTATTCAATTTATGATTCACCAATCAGACGATTCCTAAGCCAATATAAATACCCTAAGTTCCATATAACATCTTTGTTTTGAAGAATCCCCCCTTCCACCCCAACTCCTCCTTTCCTAGATGGGTGGCACGGTGGCCCAGTGGTTAGCACTGTTGCCTTACAGCAAGAACTTCACTGGTTTTAGTCCTTACCAAGCCAGCCAACGTTTCAGTGCGGAGTTCCGACATTTCTGTGCTCCCCGTGCTCACATGGGTTTCCCCTGGGTTCCCCAATTTCCTCCCTCCGTCCTAAAACATGCAGCTTAAGTTAATTGACATAGACATGCTCCTTAGTGGGTAGTTATCTCTTAAGAGCAATTACTATCTGGTTTTTAGCTACTACAGCAGGGGAGTCTCGAGATCTACCTAAGTTCAAACTTCCCTCTCGCCTTGCAAATGGGAGGGAGCCCCGGGCTCGAGGATTATATGAGCTCGGGTCTCTCTCCCGGGATAGCATGCCAAACAAGCTTTATAATCAATCATCAGCTAAGTGTGAACTCTTTAAAGAAGCTTGTGACCTTATGCCAAGTTTAGACTGCATAATTTTCAAAGTAGTCGTGTCAGATGTTCTCATACTGAATGACTTCGTGGAGTAGCATCCTGTTGCTGCTATTCTGTTGCATTCTGTTGCTGCATTGCAAGATGGATCGGCGACATCGGCTTCACACTGCATGACTTTAGAATAGGAATCACCACCAACTTTGTCTCTGTCTGCAAACTCACAACCAAACACACGCGAGAATTGACATGCAAGGTCACGGAGTATATTGTTAATAACTACATAAGGAGAATGAAGCCTTTAGTGGGGAAGAAAATTCACTTATTTTGCTCACCTGGCTTTTAAATGGAATTAGCAATCTTCAATTAGCAATCTCTTCAATGTTTTTCTTTTTCGACCCAGTTGTGGTACAAGAAACAGATACTGGTGCTCTTGCCAAATTCACACTAGTTTTTCCTCCATTTTCTTGGGTACAAATAGACCAAAAAGAAACACCTTTAACTAGATGCTGCTCTCTCATTGGCTGAAGGTAATGGCCATTGTTATATTTATCAGAACACATTTCACACGGCATGATTTTGAATCACCGACAGCTTCAGATATTTAGCATGCCAAATATCTCACGGATGTCAGCGACTCATCTGTTCATCAGTTCATTGTTAGTTCATGTTAACTCATGGTGCATGATGACTAATGTTAACAAGCATGGACTTGGATGTTAAAAATGCATTAGTAAAAGTTCAATTATGATTAATAAATGCTGTACATGTGTTGTTCATGATTAGTTAATGTTAGTAAATGCATTAACTAATGAACCTTATTGTAAAGTGTTACCTTAATTTAATTAATGGTGATATGCTAAAAAGTCTAAATAGATAAATTGTATTGGTTAAATTGGGGGGGCAGCATGAGCCCGAATGACCAAGTAAATCTGCCAGTAAATCTAATAAATTTACAACATAGGTGGAGACACAAGCATACAAAACAACAAGAAACGCTATGTTGGTGAACGATCATCGTGCAACACTGATATACTGGTGTCCTTATCAGGCTTCTTAAATTATTTAACCAATTAAACAAACTTGGTCTTAACTACTTTAAGAAGTCTCCAGCTAGTGCTCATCCTCCAATCTGGATCAGTGTTCGTTTTTTTTTTTAGATTTGAATTTGATGTCTTCAAATCTCAATATGTAATCTTGATTAGTGCCAATAGCAGAAATGTCGAAAAATGTGCAAGTATGATAATTTTAAGATTGTTCAGTATATTTTGAGGTGGTTATTTGAACAATGTGAGGTGGTTATTTAAGCAATGTGTACAGAACAATAGAAATGAATTAACAACAATTAAATTTTTACATCCTTTTCTTCTTATTAAACAGCTTAACTAGCCAAAATGCTCTATTGCAGGGTAAGTTTTAGCCTAACACACATATAATCTAGCAAGTAAACTTTCCATTCAGAAACTGACTCTAAAAAAGGAATTATGAATCAGAATATTTCTGTATTATGTGTTGCATCGAGTATGATGATATGATTTGCAACAGGTCAGCAATCTGATTCAAACAAACTTTTCTTTTTAGCAAGAAAAGTAAACTAGTCCAAAGGCTATGAAATGCAACAGCGGTAATCTGTAGCCAACAACGTACAACATCAAACAATTTAAAGTATATAAATAAATTCACTTTCAGAAATATATATATGAATCAATATGTTGTGCTTTCCACAGCGCCTGTTTCAACACTGTCTAGTAGCAATAAAACAGCAGGTGCAGCACATCTCAGACGCTTAGCACGAAACTATTCCCATCATGCTAGGCGCTCGAATTAACATCTATTTAAGAAACCATAAACCGACAGTGCTTTATGTTTTAGACACGTTTTAATCGCAGGGGCTCTGAGACGCCATCAGACGTGACCTTGTTTGACTCCATACTGACTGGACAGCTGGGGAAGCAGACGTGGCATGGAATTATCAGACCATTTTAATGGCTGAAACGTTAGCGACACAGCATCGCCTTGCCATTATTATTCTTACCAGCAGTGTTTCAATGACGAGTCTGTATTCAGCAAACAGAACGACGAAAAAAGCATTGATTTAAAGGTTTTATTTATGTGGAACACATCAAATGGACAAAGCCAAAACCACTCCCTGTGAATATATCAGACATCAACTGAAACGAAGCATGAGCAACTGAAAACTGAACTGAGACAATTTCATATCAAGCACAGAAATATCCAACATAAGAGAAATTGTATATTTTCCAAGGAGACAGTACAAGAACGCTTTTAAAGTTCTTCTAGACACGCCAGAGCCTCAATGGATAATTTTTTTTGTCAAGCTCTACAGATTATATGTAACCTACTTATATGTTTCATATTTTCAGAATGTCTACCTATGTCAGAACTGCTTGATTTGTGGAAATCTTTCATTATTAATTACACTACTGCTCAAAAGATTGTGTTACTTACTAATTTGAACAAACCAGTAATATTGTGAAATGTTATTATTATTTAAAAGAATTGTTTACTATTTTAATACATTTTAAAATGTAAAAGTATTTTAGGTAACACTTTATTTGGTCACTTTATTTTGATGATCCGTTTGTTGAATTTAAGGTACATTGCATCTACATGCCAACTAATTCTCATTAGATTATAAACAGACTGTTAAGTTGGGCTTAGTGTAAATTGACGTACTTGCAAAGTTACTTATAGTCAGTTAAATGTCTGTTGAAGGACTGTTAAATGTCTGTATTAACAGATATTAGGCAGACAGTCTAGTAATACTCAAATAGACTATCACAATAAAGTGTTACACTTTATTCTGATGGTCCGTTTGAGTATTAGTAGACTCTCTGCTTAATATCAGTTGATATGATCCTTCAAAAGACATTTAAGTGACTAAAAGAAACCTAAGCAAGTACATGTCAACTTACATGAACCCCAAACCTAACCCCAACCTAACAGTCTAATTTTAATCTAATGAGAATTAGTAGACGTGTAGATGCAATGTAACTTAAATTCAATAAAAAAACCTTCAAAATAAAGTGTGACCGCATTTTAAATGAAAACCATGGTACCATTCAAAGTTTGAGGTCATTTTCTTGATCATCAAATTGTCTTATTTCTGAAGGATAATGAGAAGTAATGATGCTGAATCTAGGGGGTTATCTACAGCTTATCTAATTTACAACTAATATATCTTTGGTGAGCATAATAAACTTATTTTAAAAACATTTTTCTCAACCTCCTTTGAATAGAAGTATATTTGGACGATTGAAATTATACATTTTGAAATGAATATAAAGACAACCATAAAACACTTCACAATGACATTCAGTAAGTTGACTTTAAAGCCAAAAATTTAATTTCTGTCATTAATCACTCACCCTCATTAAAAAAAACAAAAATAAAAAAAACAGGAACTTCATTTTGGAACTTTGGAACACAAATGTAGATTTTTTGGATATACTTTGAGCTCTTTGACCCTTCGAAGCCTGGGTTTGAAATGACATGAGGGTGCATAATAAATGACAGAATTTTTTCTTTTGAGTGAACTGATCTCTTATTACAGTTCCTAAAGTAAACTAACAATGAAGCATACTTTATTAGCATTTAACAATCTAGGTTCATATAAATACCTTCATAAAATAATAAGCTATTAATAGACAAATACTTATAAGCATACATAACTGATGACAATGAACAATAGTATATTAATAAATTAGCATTACGCTAGATTATTAAATGCAATAAAAGTGTTGTCCATTGTTAGTTCATTATACTAAATTGAACCTTATTATAAAATGTTAGCATCTTTTTCCTGGAATAACATAAACCACGAGACCAGAAATGATCATTAAGTAAATTTTGAGTTTAAAATGAATTTTCTATAAATGAATAATTTTCTCTAAGATAATGTGAATACTATTGAAATTTGAGCATTTGTACAAATCAAACACCTAGGGATGACCTCAGCAAGACGTCTGGAGGACCATTAGCCCCCACTGATAAAGGGAGAGGAGGGGGTGAGCCATTCGTCACTGACACCTGGTGCTCCAGATGACAGCCCTGTGGCCAGATGGATTACGTCGTACAGAAAACACAAAAACACGTACACAAATACATCCACATCATGTCCACCTCTACACCTATAAAAATACCAATGGGTTCATGAAACCAACTCAATACGTATCTTAATCTTAACAAAAGCAACCGCATTTCTCTGTAAAAGCAAACTAATGAATGCAGGGACCTATAAAAGCGGCCGTACCGGAGGGTGTCATGTCTCTGAGGAGTGTCCTAGTAGTGTCACGGCGGCAGGATGTGGGAAGAGTGACGTGATGCCGCAGTGGGGGGCAGATTAGAACAAACCCCATGGTGCATGTCTGGCCGTATCGCCCTCCCCCACTACTGTCAGTGCCACCTGTCACCCCAAAGCCTCATCTCGCAGACTAAACCTCAGCAGAGGCTCGCTCATCACCAACAGCCAGCATGTACAAAGTTCAACCCCAACATGAAGCAATGAAGATTATGACACTTTCTGGCCACAAAACATTCCAAAATGACTGAACAACAGCAACTGAACAAATTATAGAGTCTCGGTATCGTTTACCTCCAGTGCAGCAGATGGTTTCTTCTTGAGCTCCTCACACTTGCGGAACTTGCAGATCTGGTGGCCCGTCTTTCGGTTCCGGCAACTGCTGCACTGCTCGCAGTTAATCCTGCGCCGACAAGGTGGACACATCCCACACCGTTTCCTTTTCTTCTTCCCGGAGCTAATGGCGGAGGCCAGCTCGCTTTGCACTGGGTACTCCGTCAAGCCTGCCATGTGCAGTGCGCTGTCGGCGAGGAAGACTCCAGCCGGCGTCATGATGAACAGCCCCGGGTTGAAGGGGAAGCCACCGCCCACACCATACGGGAAATCTGTGTGACCCCCAACTGTGTCAGCTACCGATGCCCCCTCCAGGTCGACCGACCCAACCTCACCCCCACCCACGCCCACGCCCATTCCTCCTGGCAGCAGCATGTGCTCCATGCCCGCCCGCTTGAGCAGCGCAGCTGCCTGGGCAAAGTGCAACAGGCCATTCTGTCCCTCCAACACCTGCTCCAGGGTTCGGTCCAGCTTGCTCGGCACCAAGGCCGAGGCGGAAGGCTGCTGTGGCTGCTGCTGGGCAGGCTGGGCAGGCTTGGCCGTGTGGCTCTTAGCCTGACCGTTGTGTTTCAGTCCGTTGGCGGTCTGGGGACATGCGGCTGTGTACTGTGAGAGGGTGCGAGACCTCTTCAGGCTCTTGCTAAGAGGCTCGCTGATGATGCCGCTTCGGTTACGGCGTTCGATAACAGGACTGTCCTCCCCACAGTCCTGGTCTGTGTCCTGGTCCTGGGCCTTGGGTGTCCGGCTGCCCTCCGGCTGTCCGCCAGACATGGTCCAGCCCCGGGATGTGAGCACGGGAGGGGGGGCGGGGTTGGGGAGGGGATGGGGGCTGGCGAGGAGGAGCCAGGCAGCACTCGCGATCCGTTCAGTACCCAGGTGAGGGTGGAGCCTCCCCTTAATGGGTGAATCAGCCGGCCAATAGGCAGGCAGACCCCGATGCCCTCAGCTCTAGACTTCAGCCCTCATCCACATCTTTCCTCCGGCAACCTGTAAACTAAGACACAAAGACAGAAGAAAAGATGGAAAGATGTTGAAAGTGTTCTGATGATTAAAAGAGTCCTTGACAACAAAAAAGCAGTCCCTGAGAACAGTGAGCAGCGATTGGGCCTCTCTTTCTCATGGCTCCAGCATTTTATTGAGTGCTGTACTGATGCCCCTACTGCGCCTGAAAAATCAATATGTACATTTATCTTCAAGCGCTACGTAGAAGGAGTAAAGCGAAAATGAGACAGAAGTGAGCTAGGCATTGTGACATCTTGGATAATAAAAAAAACAAAAAAAAAACTGTAAACCATAAAATCATGTCTCACAGTTAGCCCTTTTCCACAGCAAACTGGTTTACATTGGGAAATGCACGTCTCACTGCTTCTATAAAAGACGAGAAGCTAAAAGTAAACCAGACAGTACATCACACTGTACAGTAAGCTTGACTGAACCAATTAACTTTCCTTTATCAGATAGCGCATGTATCACAGAAAATGAATAACATCAATTTTTCTCTGAATAGATCAATATGTCTTTGGCAAACTTTAGTAAAGTTCTTATGAATAAAGTCAATAACATAACTTTTAAAGTATGATGTCAACTCTGCAAGCATAAACCTGACGACCTGTCTGCTCTTTCATTCATTCACTGCAGTAGAAGTGAGCATTCAGGTAGGCATCTCTTTGAAAATTAGCAGAAGTACAGTATGTGCTACTCACTTTGAAGGGCAAAAGCACATCATGTACTGTGAAGGGTGCAGGGCAACACTGTCCCATATGTACATGTTTGATATAACCTACATAATTCATTGCCACTTTATTTCGAATCAGATTCTTACCTTTACATGTATATAGTTAAGTCAGAATTATTAGACCTTTTTGAAATTTTCTGGAGAAAGTCTTATTTGTTTTATTTTGGCTAGAATAAAGGCAATTTTATTCTAAAGATATAAATAAATAAAAAAATTTAGCTCCTTTAAACTATATATTTTTTGATGGTCTACAGAACAAACCATCGTTATAAAACGTTAATTACCTGAACCTGCCCAGTTAACCTAATTAATCTACAGTAGTTAAGTCTTTAAATGTCACTTTAAGCTGTATAGAAGTGTCTTGAAAAATATCTAGTAAAATATTATTTGCTGTCATCATGGCAAAGATAAAATAAATCAGTTATTAGAAATGAGTTATTAAAACTATTATGTTTAGAAATGTGTAGAAAAAAATCTGCTCTCCAGAAAGCAGAAATTGGGGAAAAATAAACAGGGAAGCTTATAATTCTGACTTCAACTATATATTTATGCATAGAGTGAACAACAACTAACAATTTTATTTGTTTACTTTCGGAGATGACTTTTGATATTATATTATATTATATTATATTATATTATATTATATTATATTATATTATATTATATTATATTATATTATATTATATTATATTATATTATTCATTTTCTTGTCGGCTTAGTCCCTTTATTAATCCGGGGTCGCCACAGCAGAATGAACCGCCAACTTATTCAGCAAGTTTTTGCACAGCGGATGCCCTTCCAGCCGCAACCCATCTCTGGGAAACATCCACACAAACATTCACACACACACTCATACACTACGAACAATTTAGCCTACCCAATTCACCAGTACCACATGTCTTTTGGACTGTGGGGGAAACCGGAGCACCCGGAGGAAACCCACGCGAAGGCAGGGAGAACATGCAAACTCCATACAGAAACGCCAACTGAGTCGAGGTTCGAACCAGCGACCCAGCGTCCTTCTTGCTGTGAGGCGACACACTACCTACTGTGCCACTGCCTCGCCTTATATTATATTATATTATATTATATTATATTATATTATATTATATTATATTATATTATATTATATTATATTATATTATATTATATTATATCATATTATATTATGAATTTCACATATTTTGACGCAGTATAAAAACATTAATGAGACACTGATCAAAATAAATAAACACTATCACCTGTTTGTAATGTCTTTATTATCTGACAAAGCCTATTTGACTAGATGCCTAACACCTAGCTATTCTACAGTAATTGATACTCTCTGACAACTAGTAGTCTATATCATGTAAAATGGATAACCCTTTTTTAGCCTTAGCCAAAGAACCTGATCTTTCCAAAACTGTGATTTATAGAATATAGCAAATAATATCACAAATTTAGAATTATCCACAAAATAAAAGTGTTTTCGTAAAACACTGTTCTACTAGTGAGGTTCAGCCATAGCTAAAGATAGTGGGTGACAGCTTGTAAACTACATTGATTGACTTTAAATATTATCTTTTTTATATATAATAATAATTTCTAAGAACCACAAATATAGTTTCATGACCTTGAGTGCTAGGCCTGTAATGTCAAAAAAAAAAGAAAAGAAAAAGAAAAAAACAACAGTAAAACTGTCATTCCTGTTACCTCCCCGAGGGCCTAATTATATCCTAGAGTGTTGTATTGCAGAATAATTCAAATGTAGTAATGAACTTTAAGATGGCACAGTGTATTTTATTAGCACTCCAGTTCAAATGGTATGAACAATTACTTCACGCAAACTTGAAAAGACGCCAATTTCCTTTCATAATCCACAAACCTGTTGTCAATCACGTGATAAAATATGAAGCATACCGTGACACAACATACTGAGTGAACATACACAGCATTTCAGAATCCCAATGCCAAAAACTCAACTCTTTTTTTTTAATGGTTGCCCCCCGTCCACAACAGAGACATCCACAAACACCCACACACACATACAACCCCACTGAGAAAAGCTGAGGAAATGGCCGGGCCAGTCCTTATAAGGGAAACAAAGGGACAGGGAGGGAGAGAGAGAGGATGAGGGGTGGTGGAGGGGATCTACGCAGTGTGTGGAAATTGGAAGGCCAGAATTAGTGGGAGGTAAAGCTTCAAAGGCAGGAGCGCAGCCCCCGCATTCTCCCCAGCTCAGGGGTCTGTGGCGCCAGCGGACCACAGCCAGCCTCTCTCTCTCTTTCTCTCTCTCTCCTTCCCAAACCAGGGGCCACATTGCCTTACCTCGCTCCTGCCAAACCTTCCCCACCGCACACATCTCTTGCTGGGACTATGGAAGCACCCGACCTTCACGTCCCCCTAAAGCACTGAAATTACATAGCGGCGTTTTCATTCAGTATTAGCAGCAATGACTCACTTCCCATCCGAAGCTAAGGAGAAAAACATGTCTCTAACGGACCATGCTAGCCTGCCATGGACAGCCCGTGGTTTCTCTTTTATCCTGGCTTGGAATGGCAATATGGCACATCTCAAATCCGTTCCACTCTTATGGTTGCTGCATCAAGCCAACAGTTGGCCACACATCATCTCACACCAAGCGTTATCCTAGCAGCACGGCGAAGTTTGTCCCAATGATATAGACACTTTTCTCTGTTTGGGTTGGTTTCATCGTATGATATTCTGTAATCCAAGGCATGCTCTGCTGTCATTCACACGTTTGGAAGAATTGTACACTTGTTAACATTTTTTAGTTGATTTCCTGATTACCAGTGGTAACTATTCTTACCTCACTAATGTACTTGAGTACATATTTTAAGTATTTCTACTATATTTGAGTATTATCTTAGGGGAAATTTTATGTTACTCAATTCCTAAACAAAATATTTCACTTTTTAGTAGCTACATTTCCTGAATAAAGCTGAGTAAAAGTAATTTTGAAGGGGAGAAATTGTCACCTGCTCAAAGACAAGATAGTGGTGCTGAATTTATAAACAAGCTGAATTTTATCAGTTTACCTGTAAAATTTATTCACAAAAAACTCATTCAAATGATCTGTTCATAGTGAGACGCTAGTAAACGATTAATTGATTCAAATGATCCGTTCAGAGTGAGTCTTCAGTAATCAATTCACTTATTCAAATGATAAATTTAGAATGAGTCTCCAGTAAATGATTCACTGGTTTAAATGATCGTTTCAGAGCAAGTATCAAATAAATGATTCTCTAATTTTACAAACTTATCTGAATAGGGTCTCACAGGATTTCTGTGTGGTTATTAGACTAGAGGTATGTGCAGGACTGTTTTTTTTTGTTCCTGCTAGGTTTTATTACGCACCTGACCTCTCCCACTGTATAGGTTCACCCACAACCTGCTTAGAATAATCATTCATATGCTGGGGTTGGGCGATGACAACCAATTTGGCATTGTACGATGTCTAATGTGAAACTATGGACGGTGGCATCGTCGTCATAGGCAGCGGTGAATTAACTATTTATAAATAATTAATTAATTCATAACAAATTATTTATTTGTAGTCTACCGTTTCAGCTACCTGACCTGCATGGTCTTTGTTTTACCAATAAAGAGACCATAAGTAAATAAGTTACATACAAATTACCACCTGTCAATCACTTTTTACGTGCATGGGATTCTGGCATGAACAGGCAGAATGATCTGTGTCGTTATAATGGCGTCAACAAACTTGCTTGGTAAAAAAGGTGCACAACTAACTGGAACCAACCAACAGTGACTGAGGTTTTCACAAAAATTACTAAGTACAAGTTTGAATGCGAAAGATTAAAGCATTGTAAGAGTCAGTGTAAGATTAATTCAATATCACGTTTAACAACTACTGTGAGATCAGATCCAGAGGTACATCCTTGACAAACCCATAACCGACGTGCACTGCTCTCTGGGGTTTTGTGCTCAAAAAACCTGCTGACTGCTGGAGCTCAGACATGCGCATATGCTGCAGCGCATGACAGAGTGTGTGTGTGTGTGGTCTAGTGATATGCGTTTTCAGTGGTATAGTGTGGATCTTTTCCAAAATGTTAGGTGAAACGCCAGTGTGGATGTGGATCATTTTTGTTCTAAAATGCCATTTTAAAACTTAGACATATTAGTGTAAACAGGGTCGTGTGTATTTTTTTGCGAGCGGGCTGCTGCTGCAACAGGGGGGGTGGAGGATCGCAATGCTGGCTCCGCATTGTGATGTCAATCAGACATCGGTGATGGAAGATGACATCGTCTATCAGCCCAACCCTATCCCGCGCCGCAAGAAATCTGGTCGGGTCCCACAGCTCTATATACAGAAATCTATATTAGACTATGACAATTTTTGGTTAATCAACTTTCTAGCAAAAAAGTCATTCACCAGCAAGTACTTTACATTTATTACTAGCAAATAGTGAATTCATTATCCGTTAAGCATTAACTCTACATTAATAAACGTTAGTAAGCAGTTTATAACTGCAGCTACAAATGCTCTATTCTTGACCACATTTAAAAAGTGCTTAATAATTGTATTTTCATACTTAGTAAATTATTTATTTGTCATTACAAACTTAAGTATCGCATTATATACAAACCAGTTGTATTTAAGAGTAGTTGAGGGTTTTTAGGATTATTCAGAATGAGTTAGTAAATGATTAATAAACTATTAAAAATCAGTGTTTAAATGTCTTATTATTCAGGCATACACTAATAGTCAACTAATATGTTTATAAATGCTTTATTAACTCAACTTCATGCAGTTTTGTGACCTAATCTAAAGTGAGGACTATTTATGCTTTATAAATCCCTTATAAATGACAAATAAAGGCTCAGAGTAAAATAAACTATAATCTTTGCAATCTTTTCTAAAATGTAAAATGAATGTAAAGTTTCAACACTGCTGAATAACAGGAGTGTCAAAATACAACAAAACTGGATAAAACAACAATATAATAATTAAACAATGTAATAAAATGTAATGTTTAAACTCTACAGTGATTTTATTTTAGATCAGGTCGCAAAGATTTATTTTTTATTTGAAGTACAGTTTCATTTGTGTATCTTTAATTGAATAGTAATGAATAATTTAATTTTTCCTGTTTGGAATTTAACTTGTCATTTATAAAGGATTTATAAAGCATAAATAGTCCTCACTTTAGATTAGGTCACAAAACCAGATGAAGTTGAATTAATAAAGCATTTATTAACATACATAGTAACCATTAATATATGCCTGAATAATAAGACATATAAACATTAATTTTATTAGTTTATTAATCATTTACTAACTCATTCTGAATAATCCTAAAAACCCTCAACTACTCTTAAATACAACTGGTTTGTAAATAAAGCGATACTTAAGTTTGTAATGAAAAATAAATAATTTACTAAGTATGAAAATACAATTATTAAGCACATTTTAAATGTGGTTATAAGTCAAGAATACAGCATTTGTAGCTGCAGTTATAAACTGCTTACTAACGTTTATTAATGTAAAGTTAATGCTTAACGGATAAAGAATTTACTATTTGCTAATGCGTAATAAATGATTTATAGTGTGTAGTTATTATAAAGTGTTACCAAAAAGGGTCATTTCAAGTTTTAGGACTTCTGATTCATTTTCTGCTATGAGCTAGAAAATGGCTAGAAAATAACAAATGGCTAGAAATAACAAATGGCAGTAAACGACAAACTACTTGCACTACAAACCAGTGTAATTTTAACAAAATAGTACAATTAACTAGCATAAAGCTAAACATCAATGAATGTGAATGAGGCTCCACACATTTGAGTTACAATGAATAGTGGCTCTAATATGAAAAAATAAGATGTACATTAATAATTGGTAGAATGTTTTTTTACAGTCCTGTTTCACAAATACTATACTCAGGGCTTGCAAAATCTGGTAAAGTCCCAGAGCTATTGTTTCTTCAGTTGGGCTACCAAAATTTATCAACACCTCGCTTGGTGGGCTATTGAGATAATCATTACATAAACTTGATAACAACAAGTACTATGCCCAAACCAACCTACCCCAGTACCTAAACTGACCGCATGTAGTCATCAGTAGTCAGTAATTCCTTAGGCAAGTACACTGTAACATCATATTAGAATGATTTTTTTCTAAATCCTGTTACAATATTGAATGGAATAATAGATGCTGAAAACACAACTGGGCCATTACACAGACAAGTTTTACACTAAGGGTGCTTTCACATCTGTAGTTCGGTTCATGTGGTCCGAACCAAGGGCAATAAATGATAAATTGTTGCATTTTCTGCCGTGTTTGGGTCGTTTTCAAACCACACTGCTGCACTCATCTGACAAAATCCACATCTCGATGTTGTTGAACATAGTTCGTAAACTGCTTATCGATTACTCAAAATTCATGTGCGGGAAAATGCCAATGAACTCCCATAAGTTCAAACAGTAACAAACCGGCAGACACAAAATGTCGCTTTTTATTATGAAGGGACAACTGCGCTGACTGATTGTATCTCTGCTGTCACTTCAGGGAGGCGTGAATTAATTTAGCTAAACTGCGACATGGTCATCTTGCAGTAATATTACCAATAATCCATCAGGTAATGTTTCTCTCTCTCTCTCTCTCTGTTGGCAAAGGGCTGTCAACAAATATTTTTCCTCCATATCCCATAATGCACAGCGCATCGGCCTACGGCAGCTGGATTAAAACAAAATGCAGCCCTTGTGAGCAGAAGATATTCCTTCAGAAACATCTCACCAACTCCAAACTTTCAACTAGCAAAATTAAATTCAAACAAACCCTTGTTTAAAAAACAGGAAAATCGCAGAGCGGCCAGTCAGACAGGCAAAGAAAAAGGCAAGGGACAGGTGGCTCAGTGTTAGCACTACTTGCTTAATTACTGTTCCCAAAGTAGCCATTAGGGTGATGGAAATGAGCCCACAAAATGACTTAGCAAATAAGCCCACTGGACATAAATAAATCGATTTGCTTCCACCCGTTTTGAGAAGTTTTTTTTTTTTTTTTTCCTGTAAGGAGTAAATTCAGTCACACAGCGCACCGGATGCTATCTGGGGTAATACACCAGCATTGATCTTAAAGCTAATAAAATGCAAACCCAATGTGTGATGGTTACTAAGCATTGTCAGTTGTCTGTATTTGGAGTCTAACCCCTCCACCTTCTCCATCTGCTCCTGTAACACATGACCTGTGTTTGCTAAGGTCTCGTAAAAGCTGAAATAAGTGAATCTGTGTGTCGCCGCCTCCGCATTGGCTCCTGTCAATCACTGTAACCTCTTCAACATCAGGTCCACCTTTAAGTTAAACTATCTTCCAGCTTTTCTGCACCTGTGTCACAGTATTCACTGAGGACTCATGTCAAGTCTGCTTCTGACCCTCTGATTTTATCAACCTACAATTGTGCAACTCCCACATTCTGTCGACCGCGAGCGCTTCGTTCTCTTCCAGCATTTTTCAACCAATTAAGTCACAGATTTTTCAAATTAAGTCAAATTATTGTCATTGCAACACTGTCATTTCTTTCATTCCTCCATGACAGCATATTATGTTCCGACGCAGATATTAGATAAGATTTACATTCATTTGAAGTCACTAGCTAGGCTGTTTATGCAATTCGAATCACTAGTACGCTTAAAAATAAGCAATTTGTCTCTGCACACTGAACTTAAAACTGATATATGATATCACACAATCTCAGAACGTATTTCATGTTTAACTTATAGGTGTAGAGATACATTATTGATGAGTGTAGAAGACTGCAGACTAGGATATTTAGTGCAAAATCTCACAAAATGATAAAGGGATTAGGCATATCGTGATAACTGTTTTCAAGGTTTACCGCGGTTTGGAAATATCAAGGTTTCAAAACCATCAAAATGTTCTGCTATACCGTTCCGAAGGCATGTGTAAGGTTTTTTATTGCTTTTTTGTTTTGTTTTTTGGACAACAGTGTCTCCAGCAGAAAAAGTATCCAAAAAAACATTTTAAATTGTAAAGAAATCTGTGTTTTTGAAACTAATGAAGACAGCAGAAGTCAATGATTGATTTGAATTATTTAGCCAGAGATGTTTAATGTTCCAAAATATTTAAAATGTTTCTCAAAGATAAACATATTGTGTTCAAAGGGGAAAAAGTTTTTGTTTTAAAAATATATATTTTAGAGCTGTAATCACAATACCGTAAAACCATGATATTTTTATTCAATGATTTATGCTAAGCAAAGCTAAACAGATTTAAAACAGTAAATTGTAACTTTTAATTCTTGGTGCCATGTAAGATGATAAAACTGGAGTCTTACACTTAAGGGTTAACTTAAAAAATGGGTGCAACTGCAGAAAACAACTCCATAATCATTTAAAAAATAAATGCCTAAAAATAAAAGCAGCATAAAAGTAAATTCTAGTAAGTTAAAAATATAGAAAAAGGCCCACTGTCCCTTCTTTTAACTTTATCATTTGTATTTCTTTAATGTGTTCAGTATACAGGTTATATTTTATGTTAGTAATTACTTTGAGAACTACATTCTACTGTGGAACAGTAAAATATTTCTGCCATAACTACTTCAAGGCAAGACAAGTTTATTTAAATAGAACATTTCACACACGATGGTAATTCAAGGTGCTTTACATACACAATAATCATAGGAAATAAAAACAACAAAGAATTAAAATGATTCAAAACAAATTAAAATTGTTAAAACTAACTTTACTTTCAAAGAGTTGTTATGAAACTACAAAACCACTATACATCCACATGCAAAATCATGCAGTCTTCTGCACTTTAATATTCACAGGAACTATTGTCCATATCATATATTATTAAGCATACAGCCTACTTAAAATTTATTCATCCAAAAATGTGCCAAATTCCCTGACACACCGAATCATAGCCTAATATCCTTTTATATGGCTGGATTATGTGTTTCCAATCATAATTTCCACATCAATTAAATAACAACCCTTATAAGCATTTGTTTTTAAAATGAGGTAATCCAACCAAAAAATAATAATATTTCCCGTGCTCATTTGGCCACAATTTGTCATCTTAAATATATCATAATTTATTTGTGACCAGGAACCACAAAACTACAGGCACACACATGTACACTCCAACACTTAAGCCTGAAAAAACAAACTGACGGCCAACATTTGCATCCCTAATTAGACATAGCTAATCAATAATAAAAAAGACAAACATCCTGCCAATCTTCTCAGGTTAGAACAACAAAACTGAGAAGATTTCCAAGGAAGAGATAACTTCTATCACATTGTCTTTTAGGAATCGGTTATTGAAAAACCCATATTGACTGACCACTAATCTAAATTTAGATTGACATGTGTTCCTCTCATTGATTGTGGATGTTCCTATCTTAAATGAAACTTAATCAGATCACCAAATATTCAAGATAATATTCCCATAAAGTCAGATAAGTCCAATGTTCTTTCTTTTCTTGAGGTTTGTTGTTAATAAAGCTTCTAATTAGCAAAAAAACATGGCAGATATGTCAGGCTACAGAAGTATATGCTGATGCAGATGTCATATGGTTTAGTTTGGGCCAACTTTTATATGTACCTGATTGCATACTATAGCTTAAGAGGTGTTTGTGGTACCCCAGGCCACATGCTGGATTCGCTTCAGACACAATGCCTTATTCGCAGCTGTAAAGATGGCAAGCCAGACTCCAATGCAATTAACCTAGCACCATTCAAAAGCATGCTTATGAATGATTGTAAGGCTTTGTATTCATTCAGACAGAGCTTGTGTAATCAGACCCTTAACCATGTAATCAGCAGTCCAGTAGAGAAAACATAATGACCCATTTATAGCTAATGTGGAATGTCAAAGCTCCGAAATATCAGAGAAAAAGGCATGAAGTCAGATGAGTCAATAAATACAACAACTCAAAGACCAGTCAGAAAGAGAGCAACTGTCTTGGGTGAAACCATCATTTATAGTCTGTCATATGGTCAGAATCAGTTTCTCATGAAATGCAGAAATGGATGTAAAAGGCATTTTTGTTGTTTAATCCTTAAACTGAAATATTTTCGTGTCAAGACCAAACTATAAAGTGTTCCTTTAGCTTATAAAGTAGAGCATGGCATGGTTATGCTTTATTTTAAGGTACAATTATTACTTTAAACAAACCTTTATGACTTATTTCAGCTCAATAAACTCATAACCTGCAGTTATAAGGCTGGGCTGATAAACAATATTGTATCGAATGGCTAGTGTTTGGCAAGCTACTTAAAAAATGCAGTGAGCTAAGCTATTAGCTACTCTACTTAAAATGTAGCTTAACTACACTGAAAGCTACCCTTTTGAAAGTGTAGCAAGCTGAGCTAAAAGCTACTTGGCAAAAGTTTAGCTAAAAAGCTTAGCTACATCTAAGCTATTTTTGCAATTTTATTTTCTTAATCGAAGCAACTTAAATCCAAGCCAATCAGATCTTTATGGTCAATAAAACTGTCAATGTAACATATGAGGCATACTTGTTCAGTTCAAATATTTACTTTAAATAATATGCTGTACCAAACAGAAACAAATTATAGTATATAACAGCAAAAACAAAAAATCCCATCAAAAATTTTTTAGGCATAAGCATTATATTGTGTGTATATATATATATATATATATATATATATATATATATATATATATATATATATATATATATATATATATATATATATTTACAACTCTTCATATTACACTACAAAATGTAGTATCAATAGTAACTATCATGAACTATCCATATACTTTAGTCTTTATTACTGTAAACTATAAATCCTCTCTCTCAGTCATCTTTCTATAAGAAGCAAGTTTCTCATGTTTGCCTAATTGGTTGACGACATCACTGACCAGGGGTGCGTTTCCCAAAACCATCGTTAGCCAACTAAGGTCGCAATATCCATCATTACAAACATAGTTTGTTAATTAGCCGTTTCCCAAATCCGTCGCTGCAGCGAACATTCGCAAACTGCGTCACAAGCTTGAGCACTCACAACTACACCTCTGGAGCTGTAGTTAGAAACATAGTTCATGGCTGTGTTCTGTTCCCACTTGTCCCCCCAATGCCCTATTCATTTAAAACATTCTAACATTCAAAGTTGGAATTATTAAAAATAAAAAAGTCATCTCTATTAGGTGTAATTTGCTTTCAAACTATTATTATAGTTCAGTTATAGTGGGTTATTTATAAAATATATCTGTACTGTATATGACATAGGCCTGCTGGTTAGAGCGTTCTCCTGTGATTTACAAGTATCAAATTGTAAAAGTAGATTTTTAAAAAATAAATAAATAACAATATCCTATTTAATAATAATAATTATTATTATTATAAATATTATTAATATTATTATCATTAATATTATTATTAAAGTATTGTTTTTTTCATTTCTAATACATAATAATTATTAAATTTAATTTCTTAATAAATAGTCTCATTATTTATTTATATGATTTATACATGATATTAGAATGCGTGTTAGCTTTTGTAAGTTATTTTATAGTTTAGAATAGGATATATATAGGTTATATTCTCAATATTATTTGTAAAGAAAACATAGGCCCTACATGTGCCATTTACATATATTTCAATTAATATGGAAAGCGAGTGCATGTTTTTACCAAATCTATTATTGGATTTTATTTTAAATGCATGATTGTGTAAAACAACATAATTTGCACAAATAAATGATGGGGTTTTTCTCTAAAGAAGTTGTTACTCCACCCAGTTTAGAGCGTCATTATGGGCATTTTTAGTTATAACTAACATGGTTCAAGCAATGAATCTGCAACAGAAACACTATGCGTTTTGGGAACCACTTGTCACTACATCATTCTTTTCCCAAACGATGCATTGTACTATGATAGTTCAGCTGCAATTTATGTTGTTGTTCAGGTTTATTGTCGACCCCCGTAAAACAGGAAGAAAAACAAAATCGTCATTCTTGCCATCATATGGATTTACTTTCATCAGTTAGACACCGGCATCATAGCTCCGTGATTGTTGGTGCTGTCACTTATTGATCCGCAATCGGTAAATGTAGCTCGTGTGGACGCTACTGCGCTTAAAAATAGCTTCACTACACAAGTTATTTGGTTTAGAAAGTAGCGAAGCTACCGCAACGCTACTGAGAAATGTAGTTAAGCTAGTAGTGTCACTTCTTGTCGCAACGCTACTGCCCAAAACTGCGAACCGCAATAAAATGTATGTCAAAAACAATGATACAGTAAGCTTCAGACTTTTTTTTTACTCTATATTAATCTAAGAGCCAATCACACACCATTAATGTGCAAAAATGGGAATCTAAAAATGTGTTGATATTAGAGATGTACCAAATTGTCAGCCACCAAAAATTCATGGCCAGAAAATATGCTGTACCATTTAATGGACCCTCTAATTTTTGTGGCTTCAGTCATTGTTGATGTACACTTTTAGCATTAGCAGCATTGACAGCTTATATCAAAATATATATCGTTATCGTTTAATGTGAAAAATTATTATCAAGATTGTATTTTTGCCATATCGCCCAACCCTACCTGCAGCTTATTATAGTTATTAAGGTAGTAGTTATGTTTAAGTATTAGGTAGGAGTGGGAATGTAGAATACATTCAAAAAATTAAAAGTTGTTCATAAGGTCAAATATGGGTTAAACTTCGAGTCAAATCTGGACTATCACAACAACTGGGATAATAAAAAAACTGTCATTTAAGTTTAACTGAAAAGGAACCCAACATCGGGTTTGTCCCTATTTGACCCAACATTGGATTAAAACCTAACATTGGTTAACTCAGCACTTTAAGAGTTTATCATCCAGAATATGTACTTTATAATACTCAAAAACAGCCAATATCTTAATAATAGGCAGACAATAAACCACAAGTTAATACTGAGGATTAGTATTTCAACTAAAGTTTTAGCAAAAAAAAATGGAATTTGAAAGTGTCTACCAAATGAGTAAAAAATACATCAGTGTGTAATGTGTGCCTCTTTACTCTTCATTTCAACCATTCTTCAAAATATCTTCCTTTGTGTTCAACAGAAGTCTGAAAAAGTAAATAATGACAACATTTACATTTTAGGGTTAACTTCCCCATTACGGGTGACAAAGGGGATAGAAATATCAACTCATATAATCTAAAACCAGAAATAAACCCATTTAAAAGTGTACATATTATATAAATGTCTCCTACCTGAAGCTGTCATTAGTTTACACAAACTACAATATCTTATTGGAGTTTGGAGTTCAGTGTGTCACAAATGTAAGGTATTAGCCTTTTTCTGTGATCAAACAGCTGAGGAATGACCTTCGTGACTTAAACTGACAAGAGGATTCATTTTTTTAAACAGAGGTTGAGAGGTCAAGAAACTTACAGCTGAAAAGGAAAAGTCAACACTAGCCTGACAACATGGAAAAGTTGAGAGAATCAAAGCGCTGTTTTTGTCCCCTATGATGACAGCTGTTAGCAACTATGCTAGCAAATAGCATTCATTGTTTGTGGCTGTAGTGTCAATCTAGCAACTGACTAAAGAATGAAAAGACCTTTTTTGGATACTAGATGGTCATACAGACAGTTGTTATTGCAGATATGAACGTTGTCTAGAATTCTCAATTCTGATTGGTCTGTCAACATGCTAAGGTATTTTCTTCCAAGATAACAACCTCTAAATAACGCAGGTCCATCTGGGAACTTCAAAATCATCTTAATTGTCAGTGAATACCATGAATAATATTTTAATGTTTTGTGGCAAGTACCTGTGTAATAAGCAGGATAAAGTACATCAAGCATGGTTATTTAAAGCCCTTCAGTCTTATAGACCAGCATTCTCATTTGAATCTGGCTGCCGATAAGCCTGTCAGGCTCTATTCTAAGAGAACAACCTCCTGGATGTACTTTATCTTTAACATGAAGCCTGACAGGCAGCTGTATACGAATAAAGGGCTTTATTCTGTGAAAAAACAACTTGCTGGATATACAATATCCCTTTTACTACAAAGTTATCTGCAGCAAAACTGATCTATTAGACACAAAAAAAATTTATTTGATCAATAATAATTTACTAGCGCTTTAATTAAACTAAAGCTTACAGAAAGCAAATGTGTTCTTTTAACAAAAGCCTGGATGCAGCCTACACTAATCTACTACTACTATCATTATTATTATTATTATTATTAATTTTATTCAGTGGCATGACGGCACCAAACAGTCAAGAATACTGGATTGACAGAGATGAGCATATAAATATATAAATATAATCACTAACAATCAAGATGATTCAAAATACCCAGATAAGCTTGTGTTAAAGTCCCTTTAAGGCAAGTCATTTCACTTTGTGTCCATCTTTGAAACACCTCTTTCGAAACACCTTTCGGACAGTATGCTCAGGCATTCTGTTTGATAGGGCCAACATCAATATCGCCAAAATTGCTTTCCAAGCTTACGATTACATTTCTTATTAGGAATCACCAATAAAATTAGACAACAACTGTATCTTTAGTTTTATTTCTAAATGTTCGAATATCACAAAATCTGCAAAAACTCACGTCTGGTCCGAGACCTTCCCCTGGAGAATCCTCAGTCTATAGCGACTATAGCTGTAAAGTACTAAAAGGCAGGGCTTCATTCGCAAAATGGACCGTTACACTATGCCCATTTAAAACGAGTATACGAGTGACACATCTTGTGTATTCTATAGTCTTTGACCAATCAGATTCAAGTATGCCAGATCAATTAACACAGATGTAAACACTTTTGTAATCATACCGATTAGGTTTGACTAAATTAAATTGTGCTAAAGTCATATAGCAATGAAACGATTATCCAGCACAACAATTATGTGTTTTATGCATTAATTTCTTAATGTACTTGAAGTAAAAATAATCATATTAACTTTACTACAACTAACCATCTTCATAGTTAATGTTTCATAGTTTTTTTTTTTTTTTGGAAAATGGTTATTATTTGTATAACCACAGTTTTGCTACAAATACCATGTTTAAGCTGTAGTTAATGTAGCAAACCGTGGTTAATGTGTGGTTACCATAATTTATCTGCAATAAACATGTGTTTTGGGGTTTTATTAAAAGCATGGTTCATTTATGTAAGGGTAATGGCTGTTAAAATATTAAAATGCCAAAGGCAAGGTGTAAAGTTAATCTGATTTGGTCAGCATTTATTAACTGCATAATAAGTGTCAAAAAGTATAAAAGCTGTGTGTCTCTGATATCGGCTACACACATATTCAGCAGAATCATTAATGTACTAAAGCACAAGATAATAGCTACATAAAGATGTGTCTGGAGATTTTTATGACTGATATCGCTACATTAAAAGGAAGGAAGTCTAGTAATGGCTAATTACACCCAAACAGCCATTGGAGAGGATGGTCTGGAAATATTAAACTTTGCCTTCCTGTAAATCCTTAAAATCTTTAAATCGCAATCATTGTTCCTTCTCTAATTTCCATCTGACAAATTCAGCAATTAGTGATGGTCACGATGTGCCTTTGCATATGTTGACACTCACACTGCGCTGTTTTATATTGGTACATGTTATGAAAATGATATCTCAGCTTATTAATTGGAAGAAACATTGGATATGTCTCCACAGTGGACTATTTAAACATTTATGTTAACTGACAAAACGTATTCATTTATGCATATTTAAGTTTGCAAGGCCTCTAATGGTAATATGTCATGTGAAGCTGTTTGCTGAGAGAGCTCGTGACTCTTCCCTAGGGACAAACACGCGGCTAATTGGTCCTTCCACTATTGAATAACAATAGGGAAAGTCTTGCAGTGAAAAAGAGTTTACATTTTTAGCTATATAAATGAAGTATAACATTTGTTAATGGTGATGACTTATATATTTTTGGTGGCCATAAAACTGTATGAAAATTACAGTGCCGCACTTCACATTACAAATAGTCCAGTATTTGTGATTTTATAATCATAATAAAGTTTAGGCTAAAGCATGCTAAAGTTGCAATTATACAAATCTTTGTGATATTAAATCACATTAAAGTTTAATAGCTATAGCCATATTTGTTTTCTTAGGCATTCAAAGTCTTTGTGATTTTGTGATGTAATTATGCTAACATTTTTAGTGGCTAAACCACATCACATACTAAAGTGATGATAGAAGTTTCTGCAAACTGATAATCATGCTAAAGTTTAGCAGCTAATCCAAATTCTAGCCCCGATAGCATTTAGCAAAGTGTGTTTAAAGAACATTTCATCAGGAAAATATCTGCTGTGTACAATCATCTAATAAACATTTTATGATCATTTAAAATCCTAAACATCCTAAAGACATAGTCTATAAGTTTAATTAGCATCTTGCAGACATACTGAAGATGAGCAAACGCTCAGCAAATCCATTGTGTTCCATATGTAAACACAAACACCAACACAAGATCTTTGTGGCGTATGTGTGCTATCACGGAAGGCATTAAAATAATTATTTGCAGTTTCATAATAATGCTGAAAAATTAAAATTTAGAAGCTAAATTATATCACATTATAATAATTCTTTACAAATTTAAAGTTACCGGCCAGCTAGTGAGTAATGTTGTAACTCACTAAAACGTTTTTACTAGATTTTAGCAATTATGAAAGTTAATTTTAGACCTGGTGCTTGCTTATGTTTATATAAGGTTGATTAATTAACTTTTTTATTTCCTTAAAATTATTTCATGAGTATATTTATTCATTATTTGTAATTCCAAACATGATAAATTATTCGTTTTTAAATCACATTACAATTAATCAATCCAGAACACTAAACTAAAATCTATTATTATTCCAAAACAAAAATAATGCAGCCTAATGGATAAACCATGCCACTAAACCGGACTGCTGACGCTTTTGAAAGGAGGGAAAAAATCACTGTGAGGTTACTTGGAAACGTCACGCAAGCAGATATCGAGTAATTCAGGTGATGCGGAGTCCAACGTAATATCTCCCCCAAGACACACACACACACACACACACACACCACACGCACACACACCTATCTATCTCCCCCTGCCGCTGTCTTTCTTCCTCACACTGCTTCACACACACACACACACATACTCACGCATGCACGCTCTCACACGCAAGCGCTACACACGAACACTCTCGCGCACGAGATCCAGCGGACGCTGACAATAATTCATGTTTTTCTATCCAGATGTGGACTTTGCCGAGCGTCCCTGTGCGCATTTGCATAGCTCAAAGTTAAATGCGCTTGAAAACTTCTCCAACTCTTTGCGTCATAGTGAAAGTTAATGACTGGCAATCACACAAACAGTGCGTGCATGAGCGCCGCGCGCTGTCGGCCGCGGACTGCAGCAGTAAATCCCCGCGCGCTCTCCGCGGCGACATCAGCCTGATAATATCCTCTCAGCGAACAATGAAGCGCACATTTTTGCCTAATCCCACCGCGACGAGTTGCACAAATCATCTCAAATCACAAGCGACTAAACATCAAACTGCAAACACATTCAAGACACCCTCTATTTAACGATATACAGCAATATTCACGAGCACAGCGTTTTAGTAACGCACAGGTGTGCAGCTGCTGGAAGAGCAAAAGTTCCGCGTCTATAACATAACGCATCATCAACTACAATACCACCTGTCGTTACATGCTGGAGGAGCAACTATCATAAACGTCATCGGCATCATAATTTTACTAGCAAATTATTCAAGAGAGTGTTAAGTTTGCACAGCCCACCAAAGCATTTAAATACATTTACGATTTGTATATTCTGACAATTGATTAAATCGCGTTGTACAGAGTCAAAGCGATATTACTTCCTGGGAAGCGCGAGCGCGTTTCCACAGGAAAATAAAGCTCAGATTTGCGAGAACGAGCCAATATTGCGCGGTCGCTTAATTACGAGTCGGATCCTTATTTAATTTGACATTAAAGCAGCACAAAAATACCTTTTGTCTAGACTCAGTGATCTGAAACCTGGGTCTCTGCGGTGCCAGTGAACGGTCTGCAGCAGCACGCCTGACAATGTACGGCACAATCATTCTCCCGTTCTCCCAGCCAACGAAATCGTTAGGAAGATGACATCCCAACTTTGAGCAGACTTCAACAAAGTATGATTCCCCCCTTTCCATGTATCTGCATATTTGCAAACACTGGCCCCTTTTTTATTCGCACCTACCAAGGCAGATCCGAGCGGAGGGGAGGGCTTCCACTGTCCGAGCGCCCCTTCTCCAAGCCTGTCGTTGAGATTGATGGCAAAAAGAAGGGAGAAAAAGCTTATTCTCGACTTCCAGAAATCATGGAGCCTTCGACCGAGCCGAGCGCGTGAGGAAGAGAATGGTGAATTATTGCTAAACGTACTTTCTGGGAAGCTGAGCGTGTGGGCTCACCAACCTTTCGATTCTCGCAATCCCACCTCTACATCCAGAAGAACATGCAAACACATTTCATAGATTTTTGGAGCTTCACGTAAAAACCGAACTGGACTTTCGGCGACGCTGAGGCGGAGAAAATACACAGATAAACAAAGACATCTCGCGTTTACGCGGCGCTTTTTTTCGCCGACGTTTTAAATGTCGGACCTTAAACTAAAGGGTGTTTCTCGATGTGCACGTGCTTTGTGAATGATTTGCGGGTTAATGTGACGGAAGGAGATCTGTGTCGCTTCTGTTTCTCTGTGCGCTGAGCAGCCTGTGATTTTTTTTCTCCAGGAGCAAAAGTTGATATGTCGTCATACCGCTTTAAGACTGAACTTCCCTTCAACACATTCATATTTACCATCAAACAATGTCAGAAGGATGCACGTGGTGACTGCATGACTTTGTAATCCTACTATTTGTTTTCATTTTGGCATGTTTTTATGTATTGCTCGACGGAATAAATTAATATGAAATAATAAAGTATTAAAAGTGCATTATGTCTTGCGCTTTTAGAAACTTTGTTATGCAAATAATATTATAATAATATATTTTTTTATGACTTTAGGCTTGGTGTCAATAAATCCCCAAGTACATTCCAGCTGCTAGCAAAATTTTATGGGGTGCTTTTTACCTATATCAGTGGTGGTTAATCAATGATCTGTGAGTATTAAAATTAAATATTTTAGAAATAAATAACAAGTTAATCCATCACAGTTGATTTCACTTTGTAATTATACTAATAGTAAGTTGGATGATATCATTAAGTAGCCCAACATAAACTGAATATAATTTCTTTAAAAAAATGGGTTTAATGATTTTTTTTTATTATTCATTTAAGTTTTAAAAAGCCAACATCATCGGCTGTTACACGAGCTTCAGGCAATTTGCCATTATCATGTGACTAGAAAGTGATACAAAATTTTCCCCAGTTTTACATTCTGACATGTAGACAAGTGTTGTCAGAACAAATGCTTGTTCACACAGATTAATGAATTCGACTAAAATCACTGTTCATGCCACACCAGTAGTAGGCGATGTCACTTTGTAAATAAACACGATGCATCTGCGCACATGTGATCCTATAGACCATCCACTTGTTAAGTCGTGAAAAATGAAATACTGTTTCCAGGTCCAAGCCGCGAATATATTCGCTTATGACCACTTTTTAGTCATATCACACATTAAAGTGAATTTTATAAAGTATCATAATGTAGCCTACACAACATTGTCTGAATTTTCTGCATCAAAGACATTCATTCATTCATTTTCTTGTCGGATTATTCCCTTTATTTATTCGGGGTCGCCACAGCGGAATGAACCGCCAACTTATCCAGCACGTTTTTACGCAGCAGATGCCCTTCCAGCCGCAACCCATCTCTGGAAAAAATCCACACACACACTCATTCACTATGGACAATTTTAACCTACCCATTTCACCTGTACCGCATGTCTTTGGACTGTGGGGGAAACCTGGAGGAAACCCACGCGAACGCAGGGAGAACGTGGAAATTCCACTCAGAAACGCCAACTGACCCAGCTGAGGCTCGAACCAGTGACTTTGCTGTGTGGCAACAGCACTACCTACTGCGCCACTGTGTCGCCGCATCGCAGACATCAACATTTTAATATTTTTTTAAAATATTAATCACTTTCTGGCAATCGGATATTAGGCATGGATATCTTGCGATCGTGATTTTTGAAAGTATTACATCATTTGTAAACATTTATTATCACCATTTGTTGAGTCTCCCCATGCAGTTTGATAGAGCACTTGGACCCGGAAGCTGCTTCATGTGACGTCACACTTAACAAGTGGAGTGTTTTTTTTTTTTTTTTTTTTTTTTTTTCAAACAAACTTTTATTTAGAAAAGAAGAAATTTACAATATAACTCAGGAAGTAATTTGTACAAGTACTTAACAAGTGGAGTGTTATCTAGTATCCATGCATCCATGACGTGAAGACTGAACACACTATTTTTATGCACTTAATGTCACTGTTTAATAGCAGATAGGGTGAATGTAAATTAATGGATTTTAAATTACAGACATTTACTGTAAAATAACAGACAATAAATTACAGAAATTTACCGGAAATTTTAATTTAAGGAAATTTTTGTAATTTAAAGTTTGTTATTTTAAATATTTTTTTAACTAAGCTGGGTTTTTTCTCCGACAGCTAGGGTAAAATAACAGATTAAGTTTATTTAAAATAATAACTTTTTTTTATTTTTTCAAATTTCCAATTGTGCATTTTCAGACCCCCAAAATTCTGTTTTATAAATGGACAGCCAAAATGTATACATTTTTAAACCATTATGTTGTATAAATACCCCCTTAAACCTGCAATGACTGTCAAGGTCATTCAGCTTTACTATGCTATTCAGGCTTATTAGATATATTTTATTAGGAAAAAAAATCTTTTAAAATCTTGTTTATGATAAACAGACTAGATTTATTTGAATAAACTTTACTTGGTGCTTACACCTTATCTTTTTTACTTATTTCTTGTTATTGCTCATTTACTGCTAAATGATTTTGTATAAAGGGATACAAGTTTTTATGTTTTAGGTTTAGCCACGAAACCAACATAAAAATACAGAGTTCCACCCAATTCAATCATGTTGTCCCAACACAAATCAATTAAGTTCATTCATTCATTTTCCTTCGGCTTAGTCCCTTTATTCATTAGGGGTCGCCACAGCAGAATGAATCGTTAACTTATCCAGCATATGCTTTACACAGCGCATGCCCTTCCAGCTGCAACCCAGTAGTGGGAAATCGATTAAGTTAACATATTAAATTGAATAAAAAAAAGTTGAGCATAAAAAAGTACGTTTCTTAAAAAATCTTCAGAATTGTGTTGTTTAAGCTCATTTTAAATAAGTAGTTTGAAACTTTTTAAATGATGATAGACTATAAGATACTTCTTATTATGTTTCTACAAACAGGATGTTATTAAACTCGGACATTATTATTTATCCCTGCCCCATAAATGTGTGAAATGTTGAGTGTTGTTTTTGTGAAAGCCTCAGTGACGCAGCGCGCTGTGAACTGTATTGGTCTGCTGTGGTAAACAGGGGTCAGCTGTGGTCGCTCGGCTCCTCTTTCTCTCAGTCCACTCCGCTTCTTTTGAATGTCCTGTCTGCTGGCAGGCGGCCAACCGAAGTGTGTGGAAATGACACCGCCAGGGCGGCAGAGATTTTCCTTCATTTCTCTCCTTCCCGATCGCAGACGGGCTGACATTGGCTAGAAAGTGGAGCAGCTCGTCAGGGACAATCAATGCGAATCGATCGAGCCGCGCGGGTTTGAGGCTCCGAGCTGGAAAATAACGCGCGTGCGAGAGAAAGAGAGAGAAAGAGAGAGGGAGAGAGAGAATGGGGAGGGGATGCGCTACTAATACTCGGCTCTCTCACACAAATAGCGCCTTTACTAAACCGTAATTTCATGGAAGGCGCATCAAAGACACTTTACTCCTGACGCAAGGATATTTTATCATATTCATCATCAGCATTAAAAGGATATTGTTTTTCCCCAGCTGCCGAAGTGAGCCAAACGAAACGCCGCTGTGTGGTTTGGCTGCAGTTATGGGTTAATATTAGCAAGCGTGCCAATACTTCAGTATAAATACAGTGGAGCCCAAAACACTCAAGACCACTTACATTTTAAAATTAATACTTTATCTGTCATAAATGATCATATTAGCATATTATAATTGGTGTGATAATTTGAATTGGAAAACTAATATGAATTTCAGATTTCTTTTTAATTAAGTATAGGCTACTTTAATAATATCAGCATTTGAGCTGCATTAACTGCACAGTTTTGTTCAACCAGAACACTTTGCTCCATAGAAGAACATCTACTGTCAAATAAGTACTTATAGACCAACACAAATTTGAGTGGTGCCCTGATGGGTTCTTAAGTAAAGGAAAAAAATACTGTGACTCTCAGATTGGAGCTTGTTTTAATTATTTGTGTTTTAAAAGAGATGTTTAAATATTAATAATATTATAATTCATAAATAACTAATTATTACATAAATAACTTATTATTATTTTGTTAAAAATTAAGACAATAGTAATATATTTATGTCACTTATTAAAATTTAACCTATAACTTGTATTTAGCTGTTTTCTGCAGTAAAATATTTATGGATTGGCGAGTTTTGAGGGGCTTAATGTTTACATGCTTTCATGTTTAAATAGCTTAAGTGTGTACTTTTGGTTTATTTGTGTTATTAGTTTATTTGTGTACTTTTGGTTTATTTATTCACACGGCAACACATAAATTTATGGGGCCCTAAAAAGATTTTGTGTAATCTCTGGCTATTGAGAAAATTCTACACATTTGTGTCCATTAAGTTCAAGTCAGAATTATTAGCCCCCCATTCGATTTTTGTTTTTCTAATTATTTCCCAAATGTTGTTTAACAGAGCAAGGATATTTTTACAATATGACTGATAATATATTTTATTTTTTTTCTGGAGAAACTCTTATTTGTTTTATTTTGGCTAGAATAAAAGCAGCTTTTTATTTTTAAAAAAACATTTTAAGGTCAATATTATTAGCCCCTTTAAGCTATATTTATTTTCGATAGTCTACAGAACAAACCATCATTATACAATAACTTGCCTAATTACCCTATCCTGCCTAGTTAGCCTAATTAACCTAGTTACGCCTTTAAATGTTACTTTAAGCTGTATAGAAGTGTCTTGAAAAATATCTAGTCAAATATTATTTACTGTCATCATGACAAAGATAAAAAAAATCAGTTATTAGAAATGCGTTATTAAAACTATTATGATTAAAAATGTGTTGAAAAAAATCTTCTCTCTGTTTAACAGAAATTAGGCAAAAAAAGGGGGGGACTAATAATTCTGACTACAACTATATATATATATATATATATATATATATATATATATATATATATATATATATATATATATATATATATATATATATATATATATATATATATATATATATATATATATATATATAATTTATTTATTATTATTATTATTATTTAAGGAATATTTTGGATCCCAGTCTTCCAATGTTGTTGCATACTTGTAGACATCGCTGCATGTACAGATTACTTGGAAACCGTAGAGTGATTGCGATTTACACGTAAAACAGAATAGTAACACAATATTACACATTTGGTTAATGTAATCTGGCTCCTTTTTGATTACTTTTAGATTAAATTTTTATCAGATAGATTTCATGGTTTCATTGTGTCCTATTTATCTAAAAATAGAATGAGAATGAAAATATACTCCTTTTCTAACAACAACATGAAGTAAACCAATCATCAAAATGCTTCAGTGTTTCCAAACTGGCGTTTCTGAAAGATCTGCACAAAGATCTATATTGTAGTATTATAACATAATATTATAGTATTATAACATAATAACAGGCAGCCTATTGAATGTTTGCATCACCCATAAATGTAATAATTTATTATCCAGCATTATTTATGAGCATGTGGATCCATTGACAATGTTTGCATGTGGTACAATGCACTTTTCAAATCAAATCAAAGGCTTTTCTCCAGAAATATGTTATTTCATTGTAATGCAGCAAATGTATGCATATTATCACATAACAAACACACAGATCTATAACATTACATTTCTAGTAGAGATCGGGAGGAAAATCCAAGGTCTGTCGGTAACTTTCAAAACATCTTGTTATAGTAACACTTTGGTAATGCCATAGCAACTGTGGTGATGCCATGGTAACGCCCCCATAAAAACTCTTTGGTAAATCTCTTTTGCCAAAAAATAAAAAGAAAGAACAAAAATGAAAGATCACTAATGAGTCAATGGTGGCTACATGTCTGACAGGTGAATAGATCTGTGTTAAGAGTATACAAAAAAAAAAAAAAACTGACACAGCAGTAGTTTTATAACATGCCTGTATTCAGGGTAATATGCCTCATAGAACCAAAGTTATCTATTTAATTCAATTACATCCTTATTAATCAAACTATTGTTTTCAATGTTTTGGGGCATATTGAGTGGTTCTCAATGACATTTGTGATATTAAATAAATGGTGACAGGTTTGCACTCCTGCATTTTAATGGATAAACATGAAAGACTGCACATCATGACTGCACATCATTTTTATTTTACTGTTTAACTTCCATGCGAGTAAGTGTTTAAATGCAAACTATGCATCGAGATTTATGGACACCTACAGTACAAACGTCTATTTTACAAGAAACATGTTTTGTAAACTCTTAAGCTGTCTGTTGGTGCTCTAGATTTTCCGCTAAACTAATGTTTTATGCATCAACATGCCTTTACAATGAGTGTATGTTTACATTATCTATTATTTAATTAATATTCATTCAAGAAACAGATTAGAGCAAACCATTTATTAAATATTGAAGGGCTCTTTTTATGTTTTTTAGAGGTCATCAAGCATTAATTAAGGGGGTCAGACCCCCCCAAACCCCCCTGTAATTCGCACTCTGCCTGTGTGTCTTTCATTCATTCATAATCTTTTCGGCTCATCCCTTTATTAATCTGGGGTCGCCACAGCGGAATGAACCACTAACTTATCCAGCATATGTTTTATGCAGCAGATGCCCTTGCAGCTGCAATCCATCACTGGGAAACACCCATACACACTCATTCGGCCAATTTAGCTCACCCAAGCCACCTATAGACTTTGGACTGTGGAAACCCACACGAACACGGGGAGAACATGCAAAATCCACACAGAAATACCAAGTGACCGAGCCGAGGCTCGAACCAGCGACCTTTTTGCTACACCACCGTGACACCCTGCCTGTGTGCCATTAACCAAATTATTAACATTAAACATCTCATTTTGCTGTTGCTAAGCAAAAAAGTTTTGGCATGCGAATCTCTTCTTATCATTAGCTGTCAAAAAAGCAGCACAAACCAAACAGATTCTTCTCTGTCCACGGAGAAAAAATATCTAGCATGTACAGAGGCCACTGTTTTCTAATCCAGGTTTGTGCTGCGTTACACGGGTTGTCTAAGTTTGACAATTAGCTTTTGTTTCACCGCTGACATATTTTCGTGGTCGTGGGCAGACACGCACGGGTTTCGTCAGAGAGATAAGCGCACAATGGACGCATCCAGTCCCTCACTGACGGGCTGGCGTGAATAAATTGGACACGCATTGCTCCGTAATCCCCTGAGTGTCTCTATGGCTCTGGCAAAGTGCCTGGCCTCACCGTATCTTACATTAAGCAGACGTCAATCCGTTCGTCCTCCTTTCGCTTTTGAAAATCACTTCCATGTCGAAGTGCCTGACCGCTTTCTGTGCCTGGGCGCCGCCAACTCTCAAGTCCTACAGAACCAGGTCCAGGAGAGAGCGGGATGGGCAAAAATATTAGCCGGTGGTCCGGTATCGGTGTGTGCAATGATTATGGTGACAATTTGAGTTCCTATAGACGTGCGTGAACTGAGGAATACACCCGTTTGGTTGATGTACTATTATATCTAAATGAAAAACAAAAGACAGAAATTTTATCATCAATTTGAGATGTTTATTTGTAAATGTGCGATTAAGAGTTATTAATAAATAACTTGAGAATTTTTATTTTCTTGTAATGGATTATTTGAAAAGAAACGGGATACTTTGTTGAAGTAAAGAACATTAAGGCTTATTCTGAAAACGTCCCCCATATACAATTCTGAAAAGTCGCAAATTATGTAGCCAGAAGTACGTATGGCTGCATTTAGTTTTTAAAACGAGCGTTAAGGGGCAGTATTACGCTTTTTTTTTTTTTCGTTCTTACCAGCTGACCGCTTACCTCTTTATGGATGACTTTCCTGCTGTTACCAGTTTGTTCAGTTAGCTTACTTGAGATGCAGAGAGGAGTTGACCACAACAACCGGGTTTGAGTCCAGGAAAAAACGGTTCTAGAAAGCAGGTAAGACAAAAACAGAAGCCAAAAAGTAAACGTGGTAAAAATCAGATGAGCACTTTTCATTTTCTGGATTGCTTTTTAAAACTGTTGATTAGGTTTAGGGTAGTGGGTGTGCAGGTCGATTGGTGCTTTTGAAAATACTAATGGTTGGGTTTAGGGAAGGAGGAGGGTGGGTGAGTCGATCTTTCAGTCAGTCAGTCATTCAGTCAGTTGACAGTCAGTCAGTCAGTTACATGAGAAAAGCAGGTGGGAACAGCGCTTGTGAGAGAAATTTGAGATCTGAAAAAGCATACACAGTGTAAGATTCGCAAAAACAAAAACTGCAAAAAATAAGTAAAATAATGTAGCTCCTTCCAAAAAGCCCGGGTTGTTTGAATGTCTTTAGTGTCACTTTTGATTCATAAAATTTCTTATACCCAAACATTTACAAAATATACATTTACATGCAATATAGTTTAGGGACTCTGGAACTGAATAGTGACACTAATTGTAATGTTTTTGCATTTTTCATTTAGTTTCAGTCAGCGATGTTATCACTCACCTCCATTCACAACTCAAAAATGATTAAAACACTGTACTTTGCGTGCCAGACCTGTAGGTGCTAAATATTCACATACAGTCCTGTAGTTCACCATTGATGTTTTGGTTGTCAGGTACTTATGAACGTCTAGACTGAATACATAATGCACATGATGTCATTGATTTCATAAAATTGTGTTACTGTTTTAACACAAAAACTATAACAGTATTGTTTTCAGAAGCTTGTATTGTGAAACCCAGAATCCAAAAAGTTTTGTATATTCATGCACCCTAAACAACATGCATATTTTAATTACCAAATTAGCATATGATTTCTGTGGACTGGAGTAATGATGCAGAAAATTCACAGATATAAAACACATTTTTAAATATGTTAAAATTGAATACAGTCATTTAAAATTCTACTAATGTTTCACAATATTATTATGTTTTGGTTGAAAGTGCTGTTGTGTAAACTTCTCTTAAATTGTATTATAAATTGCATAGCTATACAGAAACATTTAAAAAAATCTATTTTATTATTAAAAATAACTTAATTTATTCAATTTCCTTCAGCTTAGTCCCTTTATTCATCAGGGATCACAGCAGCGGACTGAACCGCCAATTTATCCAGCATTTGGTTTTACAAAGCAGATGCCTTTCCAGTACTGGAAAACCTCCATACACACTCATTCACTCACATACACTATGGCCAATTTAGTTTATTCAATTCACCTGTAATGCATGTCTTTGCACTGTGGGGGAAACCAGAGCTATAAAGATCTTGGTTTCTATGTTGTGGTAGAAAATAATACCTTGAATTTTTAATCACCTAGTTATTTATTTTTTGTCCTTAACCTTGCTAAAGACTTATTGATTGATTGATTGATTGATTGATTGATTGATTGATTGATTGATTGATTGATTGATTGATTGATTGATTGATTGATTGATTGATTTTAATGTAAAAATACACAATGTTTTTAGAGTTGGCTTTTCCAGTCATTTTCTAAAAAAGTTTTAAAAGAAACTACTTATTATGCTCATCACAGCTGCATTTAAAAACAATAACACTGTAAAAATAATAATATTGTGAAACATTATTACTATTTTAAATGTCTGTTTTCTATTTTGACATTTAATTTATTCTTGTGAATTTTCTGGCTCATTATTCCAGTCCACAGAAATCATATGCTAATTTGGTGTTTAAAACCATTTCTTATTATCATTGTTGAAAACAAACCTCATAGACCATTATGAAGGATGTAAACAATAGCAATGATCCTAACACATTTCTTGTTTTATTTTTTTTATTTCCATAGCTTCCAAGATTAAAAAATTAGCAACATATTCATAAATAATGTTAAATTAGATAATAATGACTGAATTCTCTCTTGTTATGGTTATGAAGTTTGACAACATGCAGGAAATGTTCATTGGCTAATGACATCACCACACTGAATTGGTCTATATTATATGATACTTTCATTGTTGAATATAGGAAGTTCTAAAAAAAAAACTTTTTTTTTTTTTTTTTTTTAAATATACATATCTTTTGTACCATTACAAAAGTTTTAGTGCTACATTTGAGTCTTGCTACAATTTCTTAAACAGTAGATATCTTTAAAGGTTTGGGAAGTTTTCCGAGCAGCAGTTGAGGCAACCTTACAAGAAAATGAATCCAGCAAGTGAGTGAATCAACTAATCGGGCTGATGTAATTAAAGTAAAAGAATGATAGTGGAACTAGTCTGGAAAAAAAGCTGATGAAATCATGACACTTGACAGAAAAGTTGTACTTGTCTCCATTATTAGTTTCAGCTATAACTCTGGCTATAAGTATAGAGGCAAAACCGAATCGACTCCCTCAAAATCAGAAAGTGCTGAAATCCTGACATTTCTAGATTCATTGCATCAGGCTGACCCTGAGACTTCACAGCATTCCAAGCTTGACCTCAGCTTTTCTCAAGAATTGTGAGGGATAAGGAACTCACATTGGAAGAAACTGATAGAGACTGACCCTGGGATCCAGAACTATGGCACGTGCAAAGCATGTGACCGCACTTTAGGGCACGATCACACATTTTAACTGTTGGTTATATGTAAATCAAATTCTGGTTAATCTGCTTTTTTAAAATGCAGGATTGATGCTTATTGTCTTTTTATAATCCTGAGTTAACAGTTGATATAAAGGAAGGGAAATGTTGATTCAATTACGTTACATTTTCAACATGTAATTCAATTTCTAGCTAAAAAAAAAGTATTAAAATAGGTATTAAAATTCTTAAATACTTGCCTGGTTTTAGCTAACCAGACCACATTCTTCCAAATCGTGTGCTGTAATTTACAGACATGAAGAAATAAATAGTATCATTCAAAGCGGTCTTCTGAAACCTTTATTAGATTAAATATTCTATGAGTATTAAAAGTTCAAGATCAGTTGACAGATTTGGTGGCGCAGTTTTAATTGTTGATGAGTCACTTTACCTTTTTTTCTATTTAAAAAGGCAAAACAATGTTTGAAGTAAACATTAAAACATTTAGTATTTTAATAGTATAGCCTCAGGATGTGTGGAGTATTGCATGAGTTTAGCATTCAATGACAAAAGTGTGTGTAAAGTTATCTAATTGTGACCTACATACAGCGGGGAAAATAAGCATTGAACACGTTAGCATTTTTCTCAGAAAGCATATTTCTAAAGATGCTGTTGACTTGAAATTTTCCCAAGATTTTGGTAACAACCAAAGAAACCCATACATGCACAAAAAACAAAACTAATGAGTTTTCAAATTAAGTAATGCATAACAAAATGAAATGACACAGGGAAAAAAGTATTAAACACATGTAGAAAGACAGTAAAAGTAGTTATTCAGCAACCCTCTGCCCTTCGTCATTGTAAATTAATATTATAGCTTCTTCAGTTCAACAGCTACATTAGCAAGATGATAAAGATGAAACTGGGGTGGACATTTCAACAAGACAATGATCCAAAACACAGACAAGGAAACTCTCAAATTCTTTCAGAGAAAGAAAATCAAGCTGTAGAATGGCCCAGCTAATAACCTGACTTGAGTCCTATATAAAATACAAATGAAAGATCAGATTTGATAGACAAGACGCACAGAACCATCAAGATTCTTACACTCTGTTGTAGTCAAAAACTCTCACCTGAACAATTGATGTGACTTCATTATCCATTTAAGATGCGTCTTTAAGCTGCCATCACCAAAAAAGCTTTTTATATAAAGTATTAAATGTGTTTCAATAGTTCAGAACTTTATTCTTGTGTCGTTTCATTGTTATTAAACATAACTAATTTTCAGATAATTTTTTTTGTATTATTATTATGTTTGAATTGTTTGGGTTTTTACCAAAATCTGGTTCAATTCCATGTTAAAAGTTCCTTTAGAAATATTATTTAAATGTGATGTGTTCAATACTTATTTTCCCCACTGTAATGAAAATACACCTTGATATAAAAAGTTGACGTCCATTTGGCATCTACATTTGACAGCCATAACAAGTAAATCAATTACAGGACAGTCATTGATTTTCAATTACTATCTATAGTCAATAATTGATTTTTTACTGTATACAGGACTTGTGTCTGAATGTGCCAGTGTATGGAAATGAAACTTTTCTGTCATTATTTTCGTGGTCAAAAGGACATCAATGTGTGGATGTCAATTGGATATCCAGGTTTTGACATCAAATCAATTGGGATTTTTTTACACATTTTTTGATGTCATTTTGTCTATCATCAACAATTAACTTTAAAGATTATGACAAAAAGACAAGTTTATATCTCAAAATGTAGCTTTTATAATAAGAAAAACAATAAAAAGTGTTTTATAGAACCATACTTTTCACTGTATGTAATGCAAATAACAGTCAGACTTTATTATGTTTCTAAGTAATATTTTGACACAAATCCTTAAGAATAATTAAACAAACGAATGAGCCCTCTTCGACTGTAAAGTATCATAATAAAATTCTAAATCTGAAGTTATGTATACACATTTTTAAAGAGAGTTAAGTGAATTAGAAAGAGTAGGAAAATAAAAACATATAAATATTAATGCACTGCTGTGCTGACTTACAGTAGTTGTAAAGTGATGATCTTTGCACTGTGTCACTCTTCACTGAAAGCAATGAATTTCCCAGAATTCTGACAGCTTATACAGCGTGATGCATCATCTATCAGTTTGTACTCTGAAATTCTTGTTTGTTTTACTTTGACAGAACAATTTCCTGTACATCTAATCCTCTTTAACATAGAAAAAATTGACATACTTTTATTGGCTGTTCACTTGAATAAATACTGTTTAATAGTAATATTATCACATCAATACTGCTGGTTGATTTACAGTGTACTCAATGGACAACCTTTAACACATATTTTACTTTTTCAGGTTTGGGTTTGCTACAACCTCTTTTTTTTTTTTTTTGTTACATGAAATGAACAAAATTTATCAAAAACTTATTTTATTTCAGTGTGTTGCCATGGAAATGTAATTTTAATTGACATTTGGTTTAACCTGATTAATAATAACAATAATTCAAGAGTTCACACTTAGCTGATGATTTATAAAAGCTTGTTTGGCATGCTGTCCCGGGAGAGAGCCCCGAGCTCAAGGGCTCCTCGAGCCCGGAGCTTCCTCCTGTTGGCAGAGCAAGAGGGGAGCCTGAGCTCGGTGGATCTCAGAACTTCCGGTAGCTAAGGGAACACAAGGGATTAGACAAAGCTTGATTGTTATGTATGTTGAATGTCTTTGGATGGTGGGAGGAAACCGGAGAACCCGGGGAAAACCCACGCGGACACGGGGAGAACATACAAACTTCTCACAGAAACACCCACCGGTCCTGTGGAACCAGGGCTGGCAGTGTTCTTGCTGTGGGGCTCACAGTGCTAACCACTGGGCCGCCGTGCCGCCCAATCAGAGGTAAAGGAGGAGAATAGGGGAGGAGGGGGGTTTCTTCCAAACGAAGATAAAGTGAACTGAAAACTGTGGCTATTTATAGTAGCTTAGGGCTCATATGATTGGAAGATAGTGATTAGCAAATGCGAGACCGGCCGTGATAAATCATAAGCACGTGATCCTCTCAAAATTAGTTTATGAATAAACTTCACTAAAACAAAATAATTAAAAGATTAGTCAAATTAGTCAACAAAAGTGATGTCCGGATGAAAAATTTGCACATTATTTGTTTAATTATACTGTAATAGCATCAAAATATGAGGAACATGTTACATTGGGAGGGGTTAAACCGATTAAAAATATTTTATACAATTATTGACTACATTACATGGCAAAAAAGGCAAACTACAGATGCGTTAAATCTCTTCAGGGATTGAGTAGACGCATTCCACAACAAACAGCTTTCTTTGCATTATCATGAATAAAAGTGAAATAAAATGTGGAGCACATACAGACATTACACGTATAAACTGCACAATATACCTAAAAAAATCTACATTTGCATAACTACAATATGTTTGCTGTTCATATATTAATATAAGCAAAGAAATCTAACAAAGAAAAAAAACTATCCATTCATTCATTTATTTTCTTTTTGGCTTAGTCATTTTATTAATCACCTTATTAATTATTCTGCTGTATCAATGAACTGCCAACCCGTCACTGGAAAACATCCACACACTCTCATTCACATGCATACACAACTGACAATTGAGCTTAATTCACATACTGCATGTCTGTGGACTTGTGTGGGAAACAGGAGCACCTAGAGGAAACCCACGAGAACACAGGCAGAACATGCAAACTCCACACAGAAATGCCAACTGACCAAGCCGAGGTTCAAACCTGCGACCTTCTTGGTTTAAGGTGACAGCACTACCCACTGCACCACATGAAAATAAACTAATAAAAACAACATAATTACTTAAACTTTAACAAATATTTTTGTGAAAAAACTTAAACTGTTCATAAAATAGATTTTAAAAATTATTCTATATAAACACTTGTATCTTAATGATACTAACTTATCACTGGTTAATATTACAGTAACTAATGTGAACAAATGGGAGTGCAAGAGTCGGGTTCAAACAGTAAAAGCAGTTGAAAAATGTTTAAAGACAGACCCTTTGTGTGTTCAACCCAATTATTCAGTCATGTTAAATTGTACAATTTGAGCAGAATAAAATAATGTACCTAGTAATAATGTTGTACCGACAATTCTTCTAATCAGTAAGTCACACATGTCAGAAATCTTTAGTACTCCCATGATAAGCTGTGAAATCACTGTAAGTGGGCTACATGTGACACTAAGTATTTAGCAATGAATATTACTAATCAAAAATTACATTATGACATAGTTATGATTGAAATTTCATCATTTCTCATTGTAAAAATGCAGATTGTTTCCTCTGAGGTTTTGGTTTAGGGGTATAAGGTTGGGTAGGGGGATAGTGTGTTTTTTTTCTACTCTCATTTTGCTGATAGCCACTGACTTGAATATCACTTCATCTATAAAATTGGACGAAATGGCGGTGAGAAAATTGACCAAAATTTTCACATTTTTGTGAACTATCCCTTTAAAATTCTTTAAAAAAGTGTTTTATATGGACAAAAAGTAGCCTACAGTTTTAATTCAAGGTTATTCCTGTTATCGCAACACAAGTGGATTGATCAAAAACCAATTGATTCTGCAAAAAATATCCAGAATTATGTTGTTTCAACACATTTAGATAAATAGCTTAAACAAACAGCAGATATCATATTTGAGTGTATGCTCAATCTTCAATCACATTTCCCAGAGATGGGTTGCGGCTGGAAGGGAATCAACTGCGTTACAACGTGCTGGATAAGTTGACGGTTCATTCCGCTGTGGCGACCCCGGATTAATAAAGGGACTAAGCCGACAAGAAAATGAATGAATGAATGCTCAATCACAACTTTTTAAAAGTGTAAACAATTACCACAGAAGCACAGAAATAAGAAAACCAACCAAACGTTTAACCAAGAAACTAAGTTATATCCAAAAAAAAAAAAAAAAAAACCGAAAGAGAGAGAGAGAGAAAAGTAAGGGTCTGGAATGGAAAGGAGCGCGATCAGCAATGCGTGACACAGGAGAGGCCGCGGCGGGCGCGTTCGCCCCGGGGCTGCGGCCACACTCACATCTTTGTTGCTTTCTCTCTGCGTGAGACGACGCACAGGCGCTTTCCTGACAGAGGGAGAGGGGGGTATTAGGTTTTTTACTCTGCCCACTGGTTCCCACTCCAGCTGCATACAAGACTAGCACCGCAGGAGAGCCCCAGAAGACCAGCGGAATAGAGAGAGGAAGAAGTCCGGTTTCGCAGACGCTCTGGAATGTTGCGAGCTGTGTGAGATTTCTAACAAACACCGCAGTGCCGATCTTTCTCTGCCCCGAGGCTCTGTCCTGCTCACCCCCACCACCGCCTCGATCAGCACAACAAGATCCCCGTCAGACTGGATCATCTTCTGTTCCTGTAATGCGTCGTTTATTTATTTATTTATTTATTTATTTATTTATTTATTTATTTATTTATTTAATGTCTCCTTGACTATTAGCCACATCTGAAGTGTTAGAGTTTGGGACATACAGTACCTTGCTTCTGTGTTTTTTGGCAGAACGATAGTGAAAATCCTATGCTGCCTTTCTTATTGTAACAACAATGAAAATACAGAAGAATAAGTAGCTATAATACAAACAATGCAAATACCCTTTGCACGAAAAGAGAATGACAAATTTTTAAGAATTATTGCAATGGTAAGAGAAAAATAGTGAGAAAGAAAAAAAGACAATACAATATAAAATCAAAATGAATGCAGAATATTAAATAAAGCACACATTTTAGAAGTTTTAATTGCTTTCTTGTTATGAGACTCTTATATAGTATTCAAGTACAAATCCAATTCTCGTTTAAAGTTTAAAAGTTTAAAAGTTTAAAGTTAAAATTTTGTTTACTTTTATAGCAAGAGATGTCAATGTCATTTTTTGAAAATTGTTTAACTGGATAAAATCTCTGAATATTTTAAAAAATAGATTTCTTTAATTTTATTTGTTTAAAATTCTAGGAGAGTGACCAAACATAAGACCATTTAATATCATCCAAAGGTTGTTCCACCTACTGTATGCTGTCACTGCATTTAGTTCACTTTTTTGTACAGTGCATTTCATAATACATTTCAAATCTATACAGAGTGAAAGCACAAATCTACATTTTCACAAATGCTGGCTTATTTGGGTGAACAAAGCTGGATACTTAAATACTATATTTTTAAATAAATTTATTATACTTTCACCTAAAATGTGCAGATTTGTCATAATTTGTTTAGGGGTTTATATGTCAAAATAACATTCACATTTGAGAAGTGTGTTCTGGGAAAATTCAATAGACTCAATGCATGTATGGCCGTGTGAACATCAGTAAACAAAGTAAAAATAAAGGTTTTCAACCGGGGGCAGATTCAACCAACAAGAGAGGTAAGTGTTTGCTTAGGGCCCCATGAAGCTAGTAATAAAGTTTTTCTAAATGATATGAAATGGCATTTTGTGATATGTTTTGTTTGGTCAATGTTTAACAAAAACAATTCTACCATAATTATTACATCTTTGCAAATGTGTCACCTCACTCCCAATCATGGATTAGTCAGCAGTCAAATCAGGGGAAGATTTAGTTTTAAAAACCAAAAGTTTATTCAAATTTTTTTTTCATGAATTCACTTTAAGCAAACAATATATATAATATAAAATGTAATGACTGCATTAAAATTGAGAAAACAGGACCAAGGGATAAAAGAAAAAGGCAGGTGAATACATAAATACAAATACTAAGCATGCATGTTACTGTAAGAACTGCTTAGGGCCCCCAAATCACTAAACTGCCCTTGTTTTTAACTCAATGTATAGTCAAATATGGAAATTCCAGCCAATGGGTTACAATGTAAAAACAATTTGTCCATATTTGATGACAACCCAGCCTTTTTGCTGTGTGTGTGTGTGTGTGTGTGTGTGTGTGTGTGTGTGTGTGTGTGTGTGTGTGTGTGTGTGTGTGTGTGTGTGTGTGTTTGTGTGTTAGAGTCCCGACTGGGTCTGTTGGCATTTCTGTGTGGAGTTTGCATGTTTTCACCATATTGGCGTGGGTTTCCTCCGGGTGCTCCAGTTTACCCCAGAGTCCAAAGACTATGCGCTATAGGTGAATGGAATAAACTTAAGTGGCCATCATATGGGTGTGAATGAGATATATATTTGTATGTGTATGATGTTTCCCTGTACTGGATTAAAGATGGATGTGCATCACTTCACTTAAACACCAAACTGTTTAAAACAGAAAAACAGCAAGCAAAAAACAGGAAAGAAACCCATCTGAACACTGGCAGGCAGAAGTGACTTAAAGGAGGAGGAGGGGGTAGAACTGAAAAGCCAAATGACTGGGACTGTCATCAGAGGAACAGGTGTGCTGATGTTTTTCACAGGAGATGCTGATGGGACAGATCCGCTGGGGTATATTCTATAATAAAAATAGTCGACTCTCGTGAGGGATTCCTAAACAAGTGCGCATGTTGGACTGTCAAGCACAACAGTGAATGCGAAACAAAGACCAGATGCGTAATGATGCAAAGGAGAAAGAATCCTACGTGTTCAAGTCGTTCAGGGAAAGATTTCAGAAAAAATACAATGAAAGATTGACACCTAGTGGCCGTATGGCGACACTGAGGATTTAACGGAAAGGTTAAAGGGATAGTTCACGCAAAAAAACAAAACAAAAAAACAAAATTATAATAACTAATTATATATCCCCATTTCTGTTTAACGGAGAGAAGATTTTTTTTCAACACATTTCTAAACATTATAGCTTTAATAACTCATTTCTAATGACTGATTTATTTTATCTTGGCCATGATGACAGTAAATAATATTTTACTAGATATTTTTCAAGACACTTCTATACAGCTTAAAGTGACATTTAAAGGCTTAAATAGGTTAATTTGGGTAACTAGGCAGGTTATGATAATTAGGCAAGTTATTGTATAATGATGGTTTGTTCTGTAGACAGTCGAAAAAAAATAGCTTAAAAGGGCTAATAATTTTGTCCTTAAAATAGTGTTTAAAAATTAAAAAACAGCATTTATTCTAGCCTAAATAAAAGAAATATGACTTTCTCCAAAAGAAACAAATATTATCAGACATGCTGTGAAATTTCTCTTGCTCTGTTAAATATAATTTGGGAAATATAAAAAAAATCAAAGGGGGACTAATAATTCTGAATTTAACTGTATATATATTTACCTGTTTGAGTTTCTTTTGTTGAATGAAAGAAGATATTTTTAAAAATATGAAAAACTGAAAAGCCTTTCCTTTTGGCTCACCACATTTCCCTTATCATGGTATTTAGCAATGTTTGAACATTCTTTAAAATATCTTTTTTTGTGTGTTTAACAAAAAAGTGGGGACCACTTGAGAGCAACTACTAGTCAGTAAATTTATGGTTCAACTATATCTTTAAGTTATTGTTTCTGTTTCTGTGATATTCTTGCATTTCTTAATTTTCCTTCAACTTAGTCCCTTATTTATCAGAGTTTGCCACAGCGAAATGAACCGACAACTTATCGAGCATTTGTTTTATGCAGCGGATGCCTTTCCAGCCACAATCCATAGTGGAAAATACCCTGCACTCTCATTCAAACACACACATGCATGCACGCATGCATGCACGCACACACACAAACACACACACTATGGCCACTTTAGTTTGCCCACTTCACAGTTTAGTGTCTGTCTTTAGATTGTGGGGGAAACCGGAGCACTTGGAAGAAAACCCACAACAACACGGGGAGAACATGCAAAGTCGCAGAAATGCCAACTGACTCAGCCGGGGCTCGAACCAGCAAGCTTCTTGCTGTGAGGTGACAGTGCTAACCACTGAGCCACTGTGCCGTCATTTGCGATATTAAGAGGCAAATATAGAATAAATCAACCCTTCTCTAAGATACATTGTTAGATTTTTTTTTACACAAATCTATAAGTGATTTAAACCTGTTATAGAACTATACCCAAATCACATAACATGTTTATCATCATCACTGGGAGGAATATCATGTCGTCATTTATTCACCCTCATGTTGGGAAATAAACTATATTGAGTTAATACATATTTTTACTCAAAGTGAATAACTGTAATACCAGCCACACACAGCAGAAGTGTGTGTCTGTGTAAATAAATATATGCAAACTCATAGACACATGATTCTTACACGGTTTCAATCATCTGCTGTATCACTGTAAGAGGATATGAACACATAAACTTACTTTAAAAGTTTCACATTAAGTTTTTTCACCATTTCACTTGAGAGCAAATGCATATTGAAACTGTATGAACGTCACAACAAACATTCAAAATGACAGTCTAGGTTAACGTGAAGAAAATACATTAGAAATATATAATTATATTACAGTTGTATGCTGTAATTATTAATAATTACAATACTATGATATAGGAAAATTTGTCATGGAAAGATTCACGTAATAAGATGACGTTTAATGATAAACTACATTTGTAGGTTATTAAAAATACAACTGCATAAAGAAGTTAATAAATAATTTTAAAATCATAGATAGATAGATAGATAGATAGATAGATAGATAGATAGATAGATAGATAGATAGATAGATAGATAGATAGATAGATAGATAGATAGATAGATAGATAGTAGAATTTAAGGAAAATAAAATAAACACACACACACAAACAAACAACAAACATAAAAACAAAAACATCAATTTCAAAATGATTCTGAAGCCTGGAGAATTGATGCTAAAAAATTTATCAAATCTGGATTAGAAATTATCATTAATTATGCTAAAAGTTTTACATTATTGTGGCGATATTACATAATGCTTACCTGTTACAGAATATATAAAATAGTTATTAATAACAAATTATACTACCTTAATCGTTTTAAAAATACAGATGCAGTCTTGCTCAGCAATTCAATAATAATTATAAACAGTAGGCTACAGACCTCAAACTTTAGCATGTATTCGTTATAAATATTGTTTGTGCACATTCCAACTCACTACCTCAAAATTAATGACATGCAGTTTTTACGGTTTTTGTCTCAAAATCCATTTTTAAATAATTAGTAAATAATATTAGTAATGTTTTACAAATTTTTTAATGACTGTTTGAAGCTGTACTCGCGAGTGTAAATAAGTCTGAATGTGCTGTTAACAATATAGATTACTGCAGTGAAGAATATATGACATCAAACAGTGAGTTTGTTGAAGCATAACTTTAGCCTGCCCTGACCTCTATAGGAAAAATAAGGTATTGCATTGCTCTTGAAATGCTGTTGAGCCCTACACCAATGGGATTCCTCTGCAGTTGTGTTTTTCTCCTGCAAGAAAAAGCCGCATTAATGTCTATTCACAGTGTCAGTTCAAAGCGGCCTGATTGTTGCAGTGGTTGAGCTTAACAGTTCAGCTCTGGGGCATGCAGTGTATGCTTTATAGCTAAAATCACTCTCATTTAAGTCGTAGACTACAGTACGATGAATGTGAAAAGTATGAAAGGCTAACACTGCAATGTAGAATAACTGAGAATTGTGTTTTCTCAAATCAGCATAAGAATGATCCAACGTAAATGTTATTGTCAGCATAATAGATGCAGCATAAATAGTACTAATGTTAATTCACCTGTCAACAAAATTGCCATGCTAATTGTTACTTCTGACTATTGGTCACTACTTCTCTATATTGTTTGTGTAATATTTACATGTAGGTAATTTTGTCTAGTATCAAAGTATCATCGACATGAATACTAATACCTGTTTTAAATTGTGTTATTTTATTGTGGCTCTTATGGGTCTGGTTACCATGGTGATATTGAAGGTCTGTCCATATCCCTTTAAGGAAAAACAGAACAGCTTAAACCAAGCAAGTTTGCTGATCCAGGGTTTCGGCATGGTCTAACAAAAATATTAATAATTTTAAATGGATTATAAAGGGGTAGTTGGACTCAAAACTAAATGTATTCACTGTTTACTCTGCCTCACGTGGTCCCAAACCGTTATGAGTTTCTTTCTTCTATTGAACACCAAAGATGATATTTTGAAGAATAGGAAAAACAGAAAACAACAGACAAAATGGAAGTTGATGGGTACAGGTTTAAATCTTTTTTTCAAAATATCTTCTTTTGCTTTCAGCAGAAAAAAAAGAAACTCATAAAGGTTTGAAATAAGTAAAAAGTAAGTAAATGATGACATAGTTTAATTTATTTGGGTGAATTAATTTATTTGGGTAAACCAAACTCACAAATTTGTGCCCTTGCAAAACAACTTCTACTAAAGGAGGTCGAGCATTCTCATTTATGGTTTATAAACTTGGAAATAGCCTGATGATTTCTGAAGTTCAGACACACTCTCTCAGTTCAAAACTAAATTAAAGATCTTTTTAGTGAAGCTGACACACAATGCATCACAATATGGTAAGATGCATAAGTGTGCTCCTAGCAGGTGAGTGAACTTGACAACCACCTGTAGGACACAATCTGTCTTAATGCACCAGACAATTTGCTAGAAATACTCAAATGTTCATATGCATTTTGTGTTTAAATGCATTATAGACATACCCTAATTATTTTCTCTATTCTTTTTTTCCACCTGGGGATACTCATCCCGAGGCCTCTAGAGATTGTGCAGCATTGATGTGATCCAAGACCTATGAAGAGATGATGCCAAGGTATCCATAATCCTGGAACAGGCCGTATCCTGAGCAGATGCTGCGGTGGTCATGGAATAGCAGAGACCATGAGACTGATTCCGAAAAGACCCCAGTGACTCCTGAAAGACCTGAACACCCACCAGTGAAATTCCTTCACCTGCAGCTTCTCCATGATGGACGTCCAGCATTCTTCAGCCTTGGGCAGCTACTGGAGCCCTGCACAAAAAGTTTGGCCAGAGGAGAAATGGTCATGCCCAACTGAGCCTGGTTTCTCTCGAGGTTTTTTTCCTTCACTTTCGTCAATTGGTAAGTTTTGTTCCTCGCCACTGTGGCCACTGGCTTGCTTGGTTTGGGACTTGATATAGGATGATTAGGATTAGGATTGATTAAGATTTGCTCTTCAGTGTTTGGACTCCCAGCAGTGAAATTTAAACCACAACGAACTGAACTAAACTGAACTTTAACTCTGAAAACTGGCTGATACAGTTTAAATTTACTAGAACTTCTTTATTAAGCTGCTTTGACATAATCTACATTGTTAAAGCTCTACAGAAATAAATATTAATTGAATTAAATTGAAGAGAACTTCTCAATGAACTGGTGCAGTTATTTATTTATTTGTATTTTTAGCACTTTCTTCATATTTAATTTGAATGTTTGAATTAATTAATTTACTTCAGAAGTTATTCTGTAACTGCATTTTATTTGTGTTTATGTCATGTTATAGTTCTTAAATTGTATTCATACTGGTCTTTGAGGTCTTAAATGAACTTGGGAACATGCAGAAACCATGTGATTTTCTCTTTTCAGTTGATCAGCCATTTTGACCAGCTTAATTCAGCTAGGACAGCAAACAGTTAAGTAAACTGCAAGATTGCTTGCTTAAAGATGCTGATTAAACAGAGTGAACAACATAAATGAAATTAAACTACTCCATCCATATAAACACACATGCTCTAATATGTCAACAACAAAGCTCATGGAAGTCAAGTCTGCCATTTTAACCAATAAAAAAATAAAATATTAATAGCTAATGCTCTAGCTTTGCCAATACACAGATGAGGAGACAAAGAGGCCATTTTAAATGGATGTTAATGGAGGAAAGGCTTCACTTCGCTGAATAAGCTGCTTTTGTGTGTAAATGGTTGAATTTAGATACAACAGTGTCAGGATCTGTCATTTTATGACTTTAGTTTTTACATGTTATGATTTTGTTCCACCTCTAGATGTCCTCAATTCTCCCCATGTGTTGTATGAGTTCAGTAATTAATACGTGATTGTTTTCAAATGTGTCCTGTTGTGTCATGTGTATTTAAGTTGACTAGTTTCCCCTGTTTCTTTGCTCGGTTATTGTTGATAAAGTCTCGTCTACTCAGAGTTTTGTGCTACATTACCTTTTTTTTTTTTTTTTTTTTTTTTTTTTTTACGTGTTTCTCCTGCTCTAGTTTTCTTTTTTTTTCTCCCGAATCGGGATTTTTATTTTTTGTAAATGTCTCACAGTGCAAGTAATGTCTTGTTGTAAGGTTCATTGTCCTGTGGCTCAGTGATTAGCCTTCAGACTCTGACACTGGAGACCTGGGTTCAAACCCTGTCTTTGACAAACAGTGTATTTGCTAGTTTTGCCCTTAAAAGAATACTCCACTTTTTTTTGGAAGTAGACTAAATTCACAACTCCCCAAGAGTTAAACAGTTGAGTTGTACCATTTCTGAATCCATTCAGCTGATCTCCAGGTCTAATGCTGCGGTCTTTTAGCTTAGCTTAGCATAGATCATTGAATTGGATCAGACCATTAGCATGTCTAATCCAAATTATGCTAAAAGTGCTCCCACCAGGCCCAGTAATCGGCTGCATAAATTCAGAAGTGGTGCAACTCAACGGTTTAACTTTTGGGGCAATGTAAAAGAGCCTATTTCCAGAAATGTATGCAGTGTTCCTTTTAACCAGCAGTTTGTAGATTAATTATTTTTCAAGTTTATGGCAGAAAAAAAAAATAATTTACTACGGAAGTCACTGATAATTTTGTGACAGATCCATAGCCATATCCCCTGCAGACCAAGACCTGTTACTCCCTGAAGCCAAGCAGGGCTAAACCTGTTTAGTACTTGGATGGGAGAACACTCAAGAAAACTAGGTTGTCAACCTGCTGTCTGTGTGAGTCCTAATACCCCAGTATAGCGACAGGGACTCTATATGATGAGGCTATGGCAGGGCAATCTTTTGGGTGAGGCATTAAACTGAGGTTCTGACTCTTACTGAAAATCCCATGTCAGTTCTTGTAAAGGGTAGGGGTGTAACTCTGGTTTCTTGGTGCCAGATTTCTCCCCTTAGCTCTTACCCATCATATTCTCATAACCCTCACCATTCACTGAATTTCCTCTACCACTGTTACGGTCACCCATTATATGCAGCTGGTGTGTGGTACATGCACTTGCACCATTGTCCTGTGGATCCTGTTGCATCATCCAGGTGCCGATGCATAACCTTGCACTGCCCCTCATGACTATAAAGCTCTTCGGGTGTATGGACATTCATAATATGTGTGATATAAATGCACATTACATTACACTTCACATTAAATTAATTGCTGCAAACAGAGTCAGAAAGACTTTTCACTGTTTAGGATGTAAAGGCTGTAATGTGCTATAAAATGAACATATGATCACATACTTTGTTTTCTCAAATATATAGATTTGCTGTTCCCAAATTCAGAAGTTGCACAAATAACATTTCCTGGTGTTCACATATGTAAGTGCTTGCAAATGAATGCAAAGCAATGTACATTTTATATAAACAAATATAATAAAAACATTTAATAAATAAATCTAGCTTTATAATATAAATTTATTTAAAATACTCTAAGTTCACTTTTACCCAATTTTCACTTTTTGCACTTTGGGAATTGAAGATACAGCAAGGATCCATTATTCCGAAATATAATATAATATAATATAATATAATATAATATAATATAATATAATATAATATAATATAATATAATATAATATAAAAGTTTATCCTCACTGTATTCACAGCTGTTTTAACATATCAGAGAAGAAAGCGTCTGATTAGCAGTGTGGATCTATGTTCCACTAGCTCTCCAATTCAACTCCTCTCTTTGACTGCTACATTAAAAAACACATTTGCTACAATCATTTCTGAAAAATATTGTCCCTTTGTCTTAGTTCATGTGTCACCATTTTTCATGACTTGATATAAATGATTTGTGCAGAAATGACGGTTACAGTATTTTTTGTATTAGCATATTATTTTTGAAAGATATAATTATTTTTTACAATTTCACAACAATATTTGTAAAAAAAAAAAATCACTTAGTCATATTGTCTTCTGTAATGTTATATTTGCATTTTTTGCAAATATAAAATGTTTTAATGAAATTGAAAAAAACTGTCACTGTAATTTAGAATATATATATATATATATATATATATATATATATATATATATATATATATATATATATATATATATATATATATATATATAAAAGATTTAATACTGAAATGCCATATTTACAATACGATAAGTTCTGAATACTCATTCTGTAATTTGCCTTATGTTGTCATTTCTTTATTTATTTTTTGTAAATTATCAGATTTTTACAAATAAATAATAAAAGGCAGTTGGTATAGAAATTACTTCTACAGCTATTTTTATTTAAAGCAGCAACTTTTATAGATAATACAGCATGTTTTAGAATAATTTCTTCATTATGTATATTTTTTCACTTTGCATTCTGTAATGTTGTCTTTGGTAAATTAACCTTTTTATTATTTTCATTTACTAATCAGGGGTGACCAGGTGGCTCAGTGGTTAGCACTGTCGCCTCAAAGCAAGATGGTCTCTGGTTCAAGTCCCGGCTGGGTCAGTTGGCATTTCTGTGTGGAGTTTGCATGTGTGCATGTTTCCTCTGGGCGTCAAAGACATGCACTATAGGTGAATTGGGTGAACACAATTAGTGATGCAGGAGTGTGTGTATTTCCCAGAACTGGGTTGCAGCTGGAAGGACATCTGCTGCGTAAAACATATGCTTGAACAGTTGGCAGTTCATTCCGCTGTGGCAACCCCAGACAAGCAGGGACTAAGCTGAAGGAAATTTAATGAATGATTGAATAATCTGCACAAACGGCGTAGAAATGACTGCCACTGTAATGTTTCTATTATTTACTTCATATGGGCTCACTGAATATTACTTCAGTCCTAATTTTTCTGTCAGTTTACGTTCCCTTTTTTGGCGAATTATCAGCTTTTTAAATTACCTACAATAAACGATGCTAGAGTTATCTGTCCTGGTAATTTTTGTCCCACTAACTTTTATTTACAGATAAACTGAAATCCCATAAAATGTCTTTAAAAAATATAATTTTGTCTTATGTTATATAATTTTTTTTTTGTACGTTTTGTAATAAGTAAACAATAAAACATTGCTTTAAAACACTGAGTGTATAATTGAAGCTATTTTATACAGTATCTTTTTATCAACAAAATATGCACTGCAAGGCTAATACAAAAAAAATTAAAGTTTTTTATCATTCTGTCATGTCACATTTAATGTAATATTTTTGGCATATTTTACATTAGAGATTGTTGTCAAAGTAATTTTGTACTTTAAACTTTTATTTAAATGCATAATAAAACGACACATTTACTCCAACAGCCATTATAAACCAAATGTAAAAAAGCAGTCAGTAAATTTGCTTAATGCCTTTTAAATGACAGTTTTGTCTAATTCCAAGTTTTGTAGCTTACTGAAGCACCATTAACCATAATTGTGGTCATTATCCACAATTTCCGTTTAAATGAGCACAGCAACTCTGCTTATTTGTCTATAAATAAATAAAAAAAATCTCTCAAATAACAGTTTTGGGCCGATGCCACACGCGGGACACCGCCACGTACACTCGCCCAGACCTGAGTGGCATTTCAAATCGATCATCCGTCGTCTGCGTCCTCGGGAAAGCCCTTCACCTCCACCTGATGGCAGCATCACGCAGCCTCTTCTCGCGGGTGCGTGGGAGTTCCCTGCTTCGCCATGTCGGGGTGGTGCAACGCGCTGAAAGGATCTCCCGATCTCTCTCTCTCTCTCTCTCTCTCCCTCCACCGCCTCCACCCCATCAGCAGCACCATCCTCCCACTCACGACAGTCTCAGTCTCAGCAGCAGAAGAAGCATCGTCCTCCTCCACCCTCTCCAGGCAACAGCAGCATCAGCACCATCATCATCATCCGGCGGTGAGACACGGAGGAGACGCATCCGAGTGATGCCACTGCACCAACCGCATCTCGTCACCGCGAACACACGCCGAGAATAAAGCGCTTCTTCTGCGAGGAGGGAGAAACACATTCGCCTGGAGACATTCACTGCCCATGAAGATGTCTAACGCCGACATGGTCTTGAACTCCACCGATCGGGTAGTGAAATGTAAGTGAATGGCGCATATTTCCCTACCTATTTGCTTCTTACCTGGGTTTTTTCTTTTGCGATGTCGCGCCGTACTTATATAGGGCTACTAATGCTAATTAAGACGCATCGGGCGCGTTTGTTAATGTGATCGGTTTACGTTCGGGATTGAAGTGTTTATGATTTTGTCTTTGCTTTGGATTGGTGTTAATCGAGTCACAGGCAGGTAGGTCGGGGGAGACGCGTTAAATAAGGCAGATCCAGTGGAGGCGGTGATGCAGCAGGATTTTAGGTGGCATCACGCAGCCCTTCCTGTATTTTCTTCATAGACAATGGAAGCAATAGGGGTTTTCGGCGCGTATCTGAGCTGTTTGCTTTCTCCAGGGAAGCCTCTGAGTCTGAAGGTAAATCATTCGAGCTGGGAACTGTCACGCCCCCGTTGCGTCTGATTGATTTTCTCGCATTTGCTGGTCACGTAGCGCACATTAATATTCGCGAGTGTTCATGAAAGCGGAGATCATTGAGACAGAATATTAGCGTCATGGTGCTGTATAGAAACTATACGTCATTTTAATTAAAGGTACGTTCGGTCATTTTTTTGCTTTAGCAGTATTAATGTCTAAACGTAAACTATGCACGTAAGTAGTCTTACTACAGAAAATACAATTTTATTCAACCCAGAGGGTGGCCACCATGTTTGGATCACGTGATCGTTTTTGTTATTAGTTTGAAAGTAAAAGTAATCTCAAAACATGACTTGCACCATAATTTAATAATAAAAAGAAGACGGACAAAACTACTCATTTAAGCCCAAACTGCTGGTCAGTGAAGCCAACATTTTTTTTAATCATTTTTATTTGTTTATTAATACAATTGGTCACACAACCTTTCAAAAATACTTTATCTGACTCACACACATACACAGGCATTTTAATGTGTATGCATTTCAACAATTTGTATTATTTCTCCCAGGCTACAGAGGTTCATGCATAATCTCTCGATATATTATATCCCATACAAATGTCTTTATTCTTGATGATAAAGTTGTACGAATGTACTTTGTATTCTCTTTGCACAATCCCTTATCTTGGTAGGCATCCACAGCCGTTGCTGTAGTTTGCACATATTTTATTGTGTTCTTTTTAGGAAGTTTTTTGGTGATTATGAATCGACGACACCAATTACAGCTGCCACCTTGTAAAAAAACTAATCACTACATAAAAAGGAAAACAATATATAAAGTGCACTGTAAATTTACAATGTGCTGATCACTAAAAATTGTGAACCCTACTATGGCTTTATAGGTTTTTGGAGTCCATGCGTCCAGGCCAATAGGTGTCAGCAAAAAGTCTAAAAGCAATGTTTAGACAATGCTTTGTTAACATCATGCGTTTCGCATTTGCAATTTTATGAAATCTCATTTTTCCTGTCATGTCTTATATGTTTGTCTGTTGGCTCCAATGACTCAAATATTAATAAGACAACAAGACATTTTGAAACAGGGTGTTCCTCAGTAGTTACTCTCAAAATACATCATCAGAAAATAACCACATGATCGGTGGCCAAAAGAGAAACGGTTAAAAAGAGCTAAAAATATTAACTTTGATTTTTTTTTTATTTTGTTATTTTGCATATTTTTTTCGGTTATTATTTATGTTGCATATAATAACAGTAAGGAGACATGATTTTAATTTACATTCATATTTAGACAACACAATACTACGGTGGCTGAGACATGAGCTTAGCATGATGCAATTTATGAAAACACGTGCAGTTACAAAAAAAGCCAGCAAACTGAAAAAAGATCTTCCTCAGTTTGACAGCACATGTGCTGCAAATCCTTGCATCGTCACATTTGTAAAAAAACGTGAATTTTCTCAAAACACAAAAAAATTAATAAAATTGTTGCATTTTCTCATAATGCAACAACAATTGACAAAAATGCTGCATTTTCTCACAACACTTGCAAAAAGATATACGGAAAAAGACAAAATGGAAATGTTTCAAGGGCACGCAGAAATGTGACGGACGCTGCTTAGGTTATGGGCTGCGTCAGAAACTGCAGATTACTCAGTAGGTACTGCATTTCAATTTAAACGTACTGCTCGGTCGTTAGAAAAGTACATTCTATAAACTATGAATGGGGAAATTATGGAATTCGGACGTGCTACATTTGCCATTTAGTCATGGTCACGTGACCTACCTGCGTCAGTTGCATCACTTCACTTCCATTTATGAATTCTCTCGCGGGGCATTATGGGATAGTGCAGCATGCATGGGATGCGCACTCCAGAATCTCGCCAGAAGTAGTAAGTCATCCGGGTACTTCTCACATACTGATTTTCGAATTCTATGAATTCGGACATACTACTCGGCTCGCATACTGATTTTAGCGTACTATACAGCATGGAAGTATGCGTTTCGGACGCAGCCATGGTTATTTAAGCTAATAAAATACAAAATACATAAAATAAACAAAAAACTCACCTTTCAAAGATCACCGATAACTTCACTGAGCAATAGTCACGACACACTGGCGTCCGTCACGTTTCAAGTTGTGTTCTGTTCTTTTTTGCAAGTGTTGTGAGAATGCAGCGTGTTTTTGTAAATTGTTAGCATTGTGAGCAAAGTGCAGCTTGTTATATTAATGCTTGTGTTGTGTGAAAATGCAGCACGTTTTTTTTTTTTTTTGTGTATGCATTGTGAGGATTTGCGGCACATGTGCTGTTAAACTGATAAAAAAAATTTTTTCTCAATTTGCTGGTGTTTTTTTGTAACTGCACATGTTTTTTTTAAGTTCCAACACATTAAGCTCTCTTCGCCACCACCAACTAAAGACTTAAATTAAGAAAATAATATTTGGTGTAATAACCCTAATGAGATCTTAGAGCTAATTTAATGAAAAAAAATTTGAAGTTTGGAGGAAATGATATCAGATCTTTATAGAATAATACAAATTTAAAAAAAAAATCTGCATCTCACCTATTAAGTACAGCAAATCCATAGAAAATTTTTTTTTTACTAACACAGGCTCCTTGGAAAAATGTGTCCAGGAATACATTTTAAAAGAATGTACCCTGTACTACATCCTCTTGCCGTTTTTATTTTCACAAATCATATATTCTTGTAAATAAGTGTGCTATTGCAAACTCTGGAGATATTCCTTTTAAAACAGTAATAACCCAATGCTGATCTGCTTCTAGTATTTTTTTAAATGCAAGCTAACACTTCAGCTTAGCTGAAATTAATTTGAATTGCAAAAAAATATTGGCTTGTGAAGTTTTGAAACAATTTCCAGGATATCTTCATTTGCATGCTAATGTGGCCACATTTGAATGCTTTCTACTGCGTTGTTTTTAAAAAAAATTGGCTTCTGAAATGCTTCATGTGTCAAAGACAAACAAAAATGATAATTCTGTCACCATTAACTGTGCAAATTTTATTTAAAAAAAGAAACGTCAAGCAGATTTTTGTGCATAATTGCACATATCAACCTGAAGATCACCCCACGTGTTCTGCAGTCTTGATTTGTTGACATGGACAGTTTTTTGGCAGAACATTTGATTTGCATCTGCTTTGAATGTGGAATCTTATGACAAGGGCCATTATAACTCAGGCTTTGATATAAGTCATCTGACCTCTGGAAAAGTTAAGGTTGCATTAGTCATGTAATGAGTCATAGTAGTGGCCCGTCTCCCCCGCACATAGAGCTAGTTCAGATCTGCCAGTATTAGCCATAATGCCATTCGTCTCCTCTCGCCCTTATGTATAATTGAAGGCTTTTATCATCAACAAAATGCATCAATAAATAAGCACATCTAAATCCCAGTGATGAGGCCGGCTAAGTGTTCGTATTTAGCAGTGTGTGCAGCTCCAAATACAAGAGACAAACAAAGAATTGGAGTCTGTAAGTTACTGATGACATCTCTTCTAAAATTAATATAAAAATCTGATCTTTTTTTAAGTGCATGCCACTGGTTTATAATACATACTATATCTAGTTTCTCTAGATATATGAATTATACCTTTGTTTTTGTTTTTTGTTTTATTCTGTGAACTAAACGTAAAATGTTTTCATTTAGAGCATTTTTATTTGCATTAAATAACAAAAAGGTGCCATATTTTCAGAAATGTTTCTGTTAATCTTTAGTCAACACAACACCAGTGCTTTCACTTGGGGAATAACCCTGATTTTTGATCACAAGATATGAAAACACTTGTTATTCTAATAAAAAAATGCTTAAACTTGCAATATTTTTATCAGAAATTTGGAGGAAATGTTTATCTCCTCTCCCCCTCATTTATTATTGAAGGCTTTTATCATCAACAAAACGCATCAATAAATAAGCACATCTGAATCCCAGTGATGAGGTTGTCTCCGTGTTCGTATTTAGCAGTGTGTGCAGCTCCAAATACAGGAGACAAATACAGAATTTGTCTCTGCGTTGAATCCCCACGGCAGCAAAGCAGGATTTCATACAACGTGTCATTTGCTGAGTCTCATTTACTAAGTGCAACTAGAGTTGGGCCTTTCATTTCTGCAGTGGCGTAATGGATTTTATGGCGCTTTCCATTTAGTGTTTTGATATGCTGGTTTATCGCCTCGTCTCATGGGAGCCGCGCTGAACATCGCTCTTTGTATGCTAAATCATTATATCGTAGCCGCACTGCTAACGTTCTCCAAACTCGTTTCCAGCTGGATAATGAATCTGTCTAAATGTTCCTGCAATGAAGGCGCTGTGCACATATGAAGCAATGTGAACTCCAGTGCAAATTAGTGTATATAGTGAAAGCATTTACAGGTGTGGAGGGATCAGGCTAAGAATGTTGTCATGCTTCATTTAAGGCAGAAGCTGAAGGTTGTGGCTATTCTCTGGTTAAATTCTTTGCACATGTAATAAGAAGAGTGAGAATAAGAACTGTTATTGTTGGATAATTTATATATTTGAAAAGCATTATTAAAATAGTTATGTTAGTACATAACTATTTCATGCATACTATTTATTTTATAAGGACTGCTTGGAGTAATTGCTTTATGATAATAATAATTTCTGAAGGCCTACTATATTGGAATGCAATTTTTTTTCTTTTTCATCATCTTTTTATGATTATTATTAGTTGTACTGATTTAAAAATGTATTATAATTATTAGTAGAAGTATTATAATTTAAAAATATATAATTTTATATTCATAATAATATAATGTTTATATTTATTTTTTAATATATACATTTTTAATATATTTAATATATCTATTTACAGCCGTTCCTTCAATTTTCTATTCATGACAATGTTGTTAAACCTAAATGATTTTTAAAAAATCAATGCTAATCCTTAATATTAATATAACCAGTATTCAATTTCTTTGATTACACATTCATTGTAATCTGAATACTTTTAGATCACGTTTAGATAGGGCTGGACGATATTGCAAAAAATGATCACAATATCATATTTCATATCCTTTAATATTGATAATTATTTAATATTTTCAAAGAAAACTTTTAGGAATATTAGTTTTTTTATTTAACCACTTCATTTTAATTTACGAACATTCCTAAGGCAAATAGTTTAATAGTCAAAAAAAAAAAAATATATATATATATATAAAAAGATCTGATCTCTTTAAGATAATATAAACATAAGTGTTAAAGAGACTCTTAAACTTCATAAATAAAATGTTACAAATTGTATGCAATCATAAAGGTAGATCAACATTTATGTTTCAATAAAAATGATACAGTAAACCTCAAACTCAGCGACACAGCGGAGCAGCAGGTAGTGCTGTCACCTCACAGCAATAAGGTCGCTGGTTCAAGCCTCGGCTGGGTCACTTGACATTTCTGTGTGGAGTTTGCATGTTCTCCCTGCATTCGCGTGGGTTTCCTCGGGTGCTCCGGTTTCCCCCATAGTCCAAAGATGTGTGTTACAGGTGAATTGGGTACGCTAAATTGTCCATATTGTATGAGTGTGAATGAGTGTGTGTGGGCTAAGCCAAAATGAATGAATGAATAAACCTTAAACTCTGTAAATAAAACAAATTATGATTATCAAATCTGAGCTTTCAATTAAAGGAACCAGCCGTCATTATTCAAATACCTACTGAACATTACAAACTCTGAATGTGAATGACTAAATTACCCCCTATGCTAAAAATCTTTCAGATGGGAAGCTAATGGCTATGATGCACAAGAAAAGAAACCAAAAAGCCACTTTGGTGACGTGCTTACATCTTTTTTTTATTTATAGTCTCCTTACTGCTGCTATATGGCACTCATTTTCGAAACTGTTGTTATTCTGACCTGAAGTGACAAGCGCAGGCGCTTTGTTTTCTTTACCATTTTCTATGGCGTCTATCGTAACTAGGCAACCATCAACCATCATTGCCATCAACCATCATGTTTTCTCAGAGGATGACAAATGGATAAACCATTGTAGCAGCTTTGATGCAAGTTTATGGAGAAAAGTAAAAAGTGTTTGGATGCGCTGTGTTTGTCTGAAGTAATTAGTCTGCCGTTACTGAAATGTGTATATTCTAAACAAAGTTTGAAGCAGTTTGGTTAGTTCTACTTACATGCGCTACTTGCACACCATGTGCAATCATGCAAGTCGCGATTTTATCGCCCAGCTCTACATTTAGATTACATTTATGCAAACCCTTTAGTCCCTTTAGAGTTTAGAACTAAATTTTGATCTACTAAATCTTTAATTTAAATTCAAGTTATATCTGTTTGATACTACATACATTGTATTTTTAAATAATATTTATATTTAATAATTAAATACTTTGTTATTAACATACTGTACATCCGACATGTCAAGAAATCATCACCAAATTTTTAATTCACCATGCACTTTTTTCCAAATCTCTTTAAAGTTCTTTCTTCTCTTAAACATAAAAGAAGATATTTTGAAAAAAAAAAAAAAAAAAAAAAAAAAAATATATATATATATATATATATATATATATATATATATATATATATATATATATATATATATATATATATATATATATAAGTCATGAACTTCTTTAGTAGTTACCAGTTGCCAAAATTCTACAAAATATCTTCTTTCATGTTCTACAGAAAATAAGTAAGTGTCTCAAATGTTTCCATAATGTTTTGGAAACACTTGAGAGTTTGTAAATGAAGAGTAAATGTTTATTTTTTTGGGGAATTGTCCCTTTTTAAGCCCAGAAGACAAAGGTCAAGTGAATACTGGTGTACAAGTGAATACAGTCACTTTCTGTTCTGGGTTGCCTTTGTGCCAGGCTTAGAACGACCTACTTTAGTGAGTCCAATTCTGGGACATTAAATGTGTTAGTTGTGATGGGGCTCTTCAAGCCTCCTGGGGTTCAAGAGGTATTGTCAGGATATAAACGGGACACTCAGAAGGGTGAGTTCTTTTGTTCAGATTAAGACATATTAAGGGCTTTTCACACTTGCAGTAGTTAACCCTGGGTCATTTTAAACCCTGGTTTAACAGTATCTTGTGTTATTTTGTTTTTTTTACCACTTGAAATTAATCAGTTTTGCTGTAAATAACGCTGCATATTCTGTATTTCTAATCAAGATTAAGCTTTATTAATGGCACAAAAGTTAACCACTAAGGTATTAAAACTGAATGCACGGACCCAATATAATGATACACATGTCTTTCTCAACTGTTCACTCTCACTTCAGACATATACCTTGTTTCTTGTATATACCTTGTACCTTGTTGATAAAGGCTGGTGTTTTTACATAATACACAAAGTTTTTTTTTTTTTAAGATGTCTAATAGGTGTCTAATAGATATCTAAACATAGTCATCTAGGCTGAAACAAGTCTAAATTTGGGCAGTCTATGAAAATCTAAAAGACGTCTAAGAATAGGCCAAAACTAGACTACAGTAGTCATCAAATAAACAGAAATGAATGACTACACATATAAAGTCTGTCTAATATTTGACGAGTAGTCTAGTTTTCTTAGATGTCTATTGGATTTTCACTCACAGCCCAAGTTTAGCCTTGTTTTAGCCAATCTGTCTATGTTTAGATGTCTATTAGACAGTTTTTAAATGCAAAATTGTTTGCTCGGTATTGTGTATATTTGTACATTTAAGCCCAAGAACATACATGAAAGAATTCAAACTGGTGTTTGTGTGCTCAGACACACATTAAACTGTGCCTAAGTACATACTACAGTTCTATCGACTATATTCTTGTGCATGAAAAGTTTAAAATAGCTTGCAGCATTTGCAGCGAGAGCTAAATGCATTACTTATGAACTACAATTAGTTAGTGATCTCGAATTTCAGCCATGAAGTTTGTAGTCAGTAATAAATTTCTTCAATTGCACATTCATAGAAATTTGATTACTTTGAGATTACATTTTTGATGACCTTTATTTAATGTATATATAAATATATATATATATATATATATATATATATATATATATATATATATATATATATATATATATATATATATATATATATAGCACCAAAGAGGCCTTAACGGCTTTTGTTTCCAATGGACAGTTAAAATAATCAATGTACTAACATCAACCTTGTTTGCTGTCAGTGTTTGATGTTAGTAACACTGAATAAAACAAATTAGATCTTTTTTAAACATTTACCTAAAATTAAGTACATTTAGTAGACAGCAACATTGCAAGAAATCAGTATAAAAAACCTCTTGAAATTCACTGCAAAATCACAACAGAATCAAAAATATTTCATAAGAAGTATTTCTAGAAGAGCAAATGACAGTATCCATGTCATAAAGCCAAAGTCTGCCAAAAGAAAACCCCATATATTAGCAACAGAAAGATTAATAAAAAACAATATAAACATTAAAAAGAGAGAAAAATCATTAGGAGAATCAGTGAATTGTGAACAAACATGGTTTAAATAACTGCCAAAAATTCATATAATACATAAAAAACTAAGTTTAGTGTTATTGTGAGCATTTTTTAAAAGTAGTTTAATTATTACTGGTTAAGTAATCCAGATTACATGTAATCTGTTACTACACAGCTCTGTTTCTGACAGATATACTTTTCAGTTAATCCACGGATTGCATGCGTCCCAAACCGTGGGTCGTGGTCTGTACAGATCACAGATCAGTTGTGATCTGTTCCACCAGTAATCGGTGCGTCACTGAACATTGATGTAATGGTTGGCTGATGTGGGTGGTTGCCAGAGCATTGCAGTTGCTAAGATGTTCCTAGATTGATTGATTTTTAAAGCATTTTCTGTACAGTTGCTATGGTGTTCTGTTGCATGAATTGCATAGGCCATAGGCTGGTTGACCATCTTGTTGTTGTTGATGTTGTTGTATTTTTATGTGGATTGGTCTAATTAGAATTCAAAAGATGCGATTATATATATGCCATTGTTTTACTATACTTCAAAAAGGAAAATTACCTTATCGTTTACTCTCTCTTACAAACCTTTATGGCTTTCTTTCTTTCTTTCGTTAAACACAAAAGAAGAGATTTTGACAAAACTTGGTTGCTGGGACCAATCGACTTCTATAGTATGCAAAAAATCATTATGAAAAACAACGAGCAACCAACATTCTTCAAATTATCTTCTTCTGTATTCAAGAAATAAACTTTAAATGGTTTAAAACCACATGAGGGAAAGTAAATTATGATGTTATTTTAATTTGTTATTGGGTGAACGATTGCTTTAAGGGTGGTTACATTTATTTTTAAGGCAGTCACTTAATTTATTAATCAATCACTCGATTACTATAAAGCCCCATTAAGACCAAGCTTGAATAAGCAAAATTAATAGTGGCTAAGACATACTTCTAAAAACATTTCTATATATAATCAAAGAGCAGTGATCACTTAACAATAATGATACAGAGGAACAATCTCAACCCAGGCTCATTCTGAAAATGTACCTCTATATACATTTCTAGAGAGCACTAAATACATCCCAGGGGCTATGTTTTTTTTTTTTTTATGTGAATCCTGCTCCACCTCATGCCTGCTCTTCTCGTATCAATCCACCAGAGGCCGCTGTTGACTAACTGTTTGACTGACTCAATGCCTCACAGATTAACTGATCCACTAATCCACCCTCCTTCTTCCCTAAACCCAACCAATAGTGTTTTCAAAAGCCCCGATTGACCCGCCCACCCAACTGACAATTTTAAAAAGCAATACTCGCCTGATTTTTACCACTTTTTCAGATTTTACCACATTCTCACCCTGATTAATGACTTGTTAATTTTATTTTTTTGGCTTCTGTTTTTTGTCTTAACGCAGATTTATACTTCTGCGTCAAATGCATATGCATACCATACAAATGCGTATGCTACGGCGCAGGCTACGCGTAGACGCACAGCCCTCGCCGTGGCAGTCGCGCACCTCTCAAAAAACGTAACTACACGTCGCAACGATGCGTGGCGCATGCTCTGTGATTGGACGGCTTGGTAGCGCTGATAAGTGTGGGTGGAGGTGAGAGCTGCGTGAGCCCGATGCAGCGAGTGTTTACAAGTGTGATGTCTTATGACGGAGCTCCAGACGGAGACTGTTGTATTGTGTTTACCGTATGATATACCAATTCCAGCCTCAAAATGAGCGAGTTTGAGTCACTTGTACATTGAGGTAGCGTTAGGTAGCGGTAACATAAACACCTACTGCCAGCTAGCATTTCGAAGTGTTATTGCAGAGCAACACACGCAGCTTGCTAAAATACAAATGCACGGCTATGCGTACTGCATGTGCCGCGGGTCATGATGATTACTTGACGTAGAAAACAAGGCTTTACCCACTTTCTGGAAGCATTCTTCACCGGACTTGAACCCCGTTGTCATGATCAACTCCTCTCTGCATTTCAAGTCCATTAACGTACATGGTGATCTAACGGGACAAACTGGTAACAGTTGGAAATCCATCCATGTGGACATAAGCGGTCAGCTGGTAAGCACGAAAAGACATGGCATCATAGCACCCTATAAAATTCATTTTAAAAATGAAATGCAGTCAAATGTACTTCTGGCTACATGATTCGCGATCTCCAAAACATATATAGGGCTACGTTTTCAGAGTGACCCTTTGTTGAACAATATTGATGGAATTGCTTTTAGATTTTTTTTTTCCCTCTAATGAACATTAAAAGCATTGACAGCCAATCAGAAAAACAAAAAAAAAACTGCAGTACAGATTTATAATACACATAACAATAGTGTGTTTGTAAAGACAACTTTATGTATTGTTTTTGGTATAAGCTGGCCTTAAATGATTCATCCGCCAAGAAAGAAAAATCTGCTGTTAATTTGCTGTAAAATCAGTATTGTTTCTGACAACAAGAAGACGAAATATGACAAATTCTGACTTCACCCAAACTTACCATATATTTACCCTGAAGTTTACACATTACAAGTTTGTTTTTTATTTTTATTTATACTTATGAGAACAACACCCCAGATAGCATACAAATGTGGGCCACTTTATGCAGTTATGCAACACTGGTGGTATTCCTTCAGCCCAGACAAAATAAATGTGAGCCTGAAGTGGCCCACCTGTACAATGGCAAAAGGGGGGCAAAGATTCAAATTCATATGGACCATTTAAGGCAAAGATTTGGCACTTATGGCAAAATGTAATCTGAATGTGAACCTAATGTGTCCCATGTGGAAAATTATCAGTTTGGCCCAAATGATGGAAGACAAATGTGGGCCACAGTTGGCAAAAATGTGGCATAGTCATTTAAGGGTAATCTGGGTCAAAACCTAAAATGGTTCACACATGTAAGTGCAAATGTGGCCCAGTTATCTTATGACATATGTGGGCTACAAATATTTGGCGGAGTAATCTCTGGCTAATGTGGCCCAGAGAAGATGTGGAAAATGTGGCCCAGTTATCTTAAAACATATGTGGGCCACTTTTGGCAAAATATTCGGCACAGTAAGCTATGACTAATGCAGACATTAGCCTATAGTGGCCCAGAGAAGATGTGGAAGTTTAGACCCAGTTATCTTAAAACATATGTGGGCCACTTTTGGCGAATATTTGGTACAGTAAGCTGTGGCTAATGTGGATTTGAGCCTAAAGTGGCCCAGAGAAAATATGGCAAATGTGGCCCAGTTAACTTAAAACATATGTGGACCACATAGACTAAAGCCACCATCACGGAGTAAAGTGTTTGCTTTATTTGGGCTCTTGGGCCCTGAACATCTTAATGTAAATGTTCTTTTGAGCTGCTGTAACGTTGCTTGTAAAGTTTATTTATTACAGCAAACAAGCCAAGTAAAAAATAACTATAAAATTAACTGAGGCACAACCTGTGATAAAATAATATAATTAACTGATGATAACCCGTGTTTACTCAATTATTAAAAGTAACATAAAAACATGCTTGCACATGCCACAGAATTGTGGTTCAACTTCTGCTCACATAGACATCAATAATCAGGGAACTAAATCAACAATGTCAAGATAAACAGCAGAACCAACAGCAAATAAGCATCAATAAGCGATAGAATGTTTTCATACTGCAATGCATGCTGGGATTTTTGTACTTTGCCACACCCAGCAAGTATAAGGTGAAGGCTTGATCAGGGCCAGAAAAAAAGCAAATTGTGGCCCAGAATAGGGTTGGTTCTGGTCAATTTGGTTGAATTCTGGCTAATATGTTGTTTTGCTTTGGCTTATTAGTGGCCCAGATCTGACAAACAGGAGTGGACCGCCCTAGAGCCATCATTCCATTCACTATGTGGTCCAGATGTAAGTATCTGGTGTGGGCCGAATCTGGGCCAGAATAAAAGAAAACTGTGGCCCAGAATAGGGTCAGTTCTGGTTCATTTGCTTGAATTCTGGCTGATATGTGATATTGCGATGGATTAATTGTGGCCCAGATCTAGCAAACAAGAGCCGACCGCCCAAGTGCCAATACTCCATGCAGTATGTGGACTGATGCAAATGTCTGGTGTGAGCCGGATTTGAGCCACATGAATTTTGAAAAGCTGGGACAATTCTTAATTTCTTTGGACAAATGGACAAACCAGCACATTGTAAAACATCTGAAATGTTGTTTTGGTCATTCTAAAATGTTTTTAACCATCTCAGTATTAGTGTTATTATATTATTAATTACCTCCAGAATTAAGAGCGTCTGTCCTCCGTGTCTCGGCATTCATTGCGTGTCGACATTGTCTTCTGAGGCGCAAGTCATTTATTAAATTAAAAAAAGACCGACGCAGCTTCTCCTACCGCAGTAAATTCCGTTTTTACTTTTGATATTTGTCGGCAGTTAATCAGGAAGTGACGATTTTGTCTGCTTTGACTCGTTAGATGGAATTGCTACTTTATTTACATATCTTATTCAAATAAATAATGTCTTATATTCCTGTTTTGCTAAAAAAAATAATAATAATTTGCATCTTTGGATGGAAACATAGCTACTGACAGCCACAGTAGGAAAAATAAATATGTTTTTAAATATGTTAAATATATTATGGTTACCGGCTTCCAGCTTTTTTCAAAACACCTTATTTTGTTGAGGAAACTCAAACACTTTTGGAAAAAAAAAAGGGGGGGGGGGGGTATGATGACAATTTTCAGTTTTGGGTGAACTATCCCTTTTAAAAATGTGTTCTCTCATCTTTTAGCGTGTAGCTAAAAGGGTGGGTGGTACAGTTGTAGAAATTTCAAACATGTGAGGGGAATGAGCCTGTGCAAGTTTCCCACTGACATTTTTAAACACTCTGGGGTTTTTAATCTTTTATTGAACAGCATTACTTGCATAATAAAATACTCAGAGTGAAAAGTATGAATGCTTACATTTTCATGTCTCCACCATGAAAATGTTTTATTTTTTTTTCTCTGTACAGTCTCATAAGTGCAATTAAACCACGCTGCTAGTTAATTGATTTGCATTACAGAAATAGTTCACTTCCAAAAACAATGTGTTCTGTTATCATCCACTTATTCCAAATCTGTTTGAGCCTCTTTCTTCTGTTGAAAGGGAAAAAAAAGACATTTCGAAGAATGTTGAAAACCAGTGACATTCACTTTCTTAGAATAATTTTTTTCTAAGAAGTGAGTGGCTACCATTTTCCAATATTCTTTAAAATAACATCTTTTCAACTAAAAAAAAGAAAGTCTTATAAAGGTTTGCAACCCCTTGTGGGTGAGTAAATGCTGAGTAATCGTCCATATTTTGTTAGACAATTCCTTCAACTGAGTATTTCAGCATTTTTGTTGACAAGCAGTGCACTAGTGTACATATATACAGTACAAGCTTGAGTATGTATGGCATGAGTGTCGGAACTTCAAATTTTGACTTTATTAGGAAGAATGAGCAATATACAGTGCTCAGCATTATTGAGTCCACCCATTTTGAAAATGACTATTTATAACAATACAGATTATTTAAACAAAACAGATTATTGAACACATATTTATTAAACTAATATTTAGTCACCAAACATATTTAGAAATTGAAAGATAATACAGTTAAATTAAAGCAAAATATTGCAAAAATAAATTACAAACTACAAAATGTCAACTATTTTATTAGTTTTTGCTTCTCTTGGTTTTATTAGGTTGTTTAGCTTCTTATTAAAAACATGAAGTTTAAAGATAGATTTGTGAGGGGTGTACTTATATATGATGAGTACTGTAATAGCATCAAAATAGAAGGGTTGAGGGAGCTTTCTTTCAGTTTAATGTATCGACTCAACAAATGGTTCCAAACAAATATGCCTTCATTTCAGCTTCGGTCTCTTTGTTGGTTGTTGAAAATAGCTCAGCATGAGCCTGCTCTGGCCACGCTGTTGCAATTTCCCATATTCATCATATACATTTTTAATGAGTTAATAAGCCTGTGTTTTCCCTTTGAATTAGTGCGATCCCTTGGGCTGTTCATTGAGTGATCATCCAGAACTGTTGTTCGAGCAATAAGCTCAAAGCAAAATGTGAGCGTAGTCTGTTTGGTGGCTGAAAGAATCCATTTTGGGCCAGATGTTCAAGAGTGAATGGAAGGTAGGGTGTTAATTTATTGTTTTTAATGAACCCCTTATGATATAGCTTGTCAGACTGTACAGACATCATCCCTGGGTCACACTTTAGTCTGTCAGTAGTTATAATGTTTAAGTTTATGACAACCGAAATGTGTCAAAATCAAGATATATACAAGAAGACTTGTCTGGAGTTCTTAAATTGAAGCAAAAGTCAATGTAAGTCACACCAAATATATTAGTATTTAATGCAATTTATATTTAATTTTCTCCACATATTCTATGTTTTAAAACAAGATATACTGTATCTTAAATATGCATTTTCAGACCTCTTTCTCACTCCAAGCTGCTTCCTTTTTGAACATGATGGAGGGCATGACTCTTTTTTCTTTATAACTATAACTTGTTTCAACATTTTCTTGTAAACAACATCAGGTTGTTTGAGTTGTCCCACTTTTGTTACAATAGCATACAGGGAGCAGTCTGGCTGCAGACCTGATGCAGTGCAAACTGAGTTGCATCCAATGCGCTCACCTAACCCCACCCCTAACCCTTCCCGTCAAAGTGACGTCACTCACTCCTTTGAGTGCATTGTGTCTGACATTGCATCGCTGAGTTGTGCAATCTCAGCTTGCATCATGAAGGCTGCATCCAGATACTATTGGTTCTTTTGGTAGTCATAGTTAAAGCAACACTGCAGGAAGAAATAATCAATTATCAGAATAAAAATTTGACTGCAACGGTCATTGATTGGCTGTCAGAGATATAAAAAATTTGCAATCAAAGATTATAGATTTTAGCCTTGGAATTTAGGAATCTGTTTGTTTCAAAAAAACTAGAGCTGTTCATTTTCGTAAAAATTACATAATTTAAATGCTTGCACAAATATTGCACAACTTATTCAATTTTTACATGCTTTACTTGGATTGGCAGGTTATTGATTTGCATGTAAAGAAGGACAAAGGTTATTTGTATGAGAGAATTTTTGTGACTTGAATCTTTTAGCACATCGGTAGGCAACCTATAGCTTACACATGTGGCTCTTTGACCGAAACATGTGGCTCAAAAGTCTCCTTTCAATAATATTTTGTGGTTTAAAAATGAATAACCGTTACTAGAAAATTAAAAGTTTCCTATTGAAAATACAATTGCAATTCCCTTTTAGTGTAATTTTTTATTAATTTTTTTTTTCACAGCAAAATGAATAAGAACTCATTCAAACTAAAAGGATGTGCCGATCAATGTGTGTGAGTGGCGCTGTGGATAAACATGAATTGCTACACCAATAAAAGGCAAACAACTTACGTTTCTATGATAACCTCGTGCACATAAATTCAAACAACAATTGTGGTGATGGTTTAAAGACAAAATTCTATAAAATGTCCCTTTTTCATTTATGGACTCACATTTGTTTATTTTTGAGTTGTTCATGGACATAAATCAAGGTTTTGTTTAAATCTGTGTTATTTACAGTATAATTTGCTAAAAAAAAAATCAGAAATAGTTATTTGCTCTAAAAAAGTGCCGACCCCTGTTTTAGCATTTTAAAAAATGGTCTCCAATTGACCAAATTGCGACCAAAGGCGCTGTGCGAGTCTGGCTTAACATGATTTGTTTTTCTAGGTAAGCCCATAAACAAAGTAAAACCACAGTAAATTTTAGTATTACCATTTATAATTTTCTTTATCATTAAAAGTGCCATTGATTATCATGATTTTTGATGGTATATTCAGTAATATTGCAATGAACCGTTACGTAAATGCATGTTTATACAGACAGTTAATACATCTATATTATTATATACATGTAAAGTATGTTGTATTCCTTTAATTCAAAGTGTGTGCTGCACATTATTGAGAATACTGAACTGAAGCTTGACTTGAGTATGTTAAATTGCAAATCAAATCACAATATTAGTAAAAAAAAATCATAATTAGAGATTATCGTCAAATTGCACAACCCTTTGTGACTTTGTGAAGTACAAGGTAAACAATAATCCTTGTGAGCTGCTGTAGTTTTCTAAGTGCAGGTTTTAACAAACAATATTGTGATCCTGTAAAAAAAAAATGACACACAAAAACATAAGTAAACAAATCCAAAATGCACAGACTCTTGTTTCAGCTGTTTGCCTCAAAATTAAATATAGCTGCAAATTATATTTATTGTTTGAGATTTTTTTGGTTTAATTCTGAATCTTAGCATACTATGAAAGCATAGTACAGTACTCAGTGTAATTGAGTACACCCCATTTTGAAAATTAATATTTGCATCCATTTCTCAGTGAATGTAGGCAATGTATTTTGATGCATTTAAACAAAACAGATTTATTAAACAGATATATTTATGAAGAAAATATTTTAGTCACCAGACATATTTAGAAATTGAAAGATAATAAAATTAAATTTATGCAAATTCAACTAAATAAAATATATATATATTTTTTTGCTTCTTTTGATTTTTCCTTTGTTATAAATTTGTATTTAATATTTTTTCTATAGCATGTAAATTTGGCTGTACTAGTTTTGGGACCGTTATTGTAATTTTTTCGTTAGATAAGCTCCAGATTTGGCCTCAGTACTGAATATGCACAAATATAATATTGTATAGCTTCCTATTAAAAATATGAATTTAAAAGAGAGATTTGTGAGTGGTGTACTTATATATGCTGAGCACTGTATATGAGCCTTTCATTTTTTAATGATTTAACATGACAACCAGCAAATTAGACATGCAAATGTTTATGTTTTGATGTCACTACTACCTAATAAACTGATTTACTAATAATCTTGTAAATGGAGTTTACTTACAGTGTCTGGTTATTGATGTATAATGCATGTAAAGCTGGACAACAGGTTATTTGCATAAGCTGCTTTTTGTGAGCACATTGAAGTGCATGTAAACATGTTCATTGACAGGGTTTAGATGCTGGGGGATCTGCTTGCCTGATATGTACATGTAGGCTTTATATATAGTAGTGTTGGTGAATTATTTAAGCATTGCTTTGCAGCACTGTTTCAGTTCACATGGCTCTCTTACATAACAACACTTCCCCGAGGTCTGCTGATGAGATGGAGAGGAGGAGGCAGATGAGGGAATGAAGAAGAAAGATGAAAGAAAGCATGAACATCTTAAGGCCTCTTCACACCGATGTGAATATTCAGTGCAAATGTTCAGTCAGAGGACATTGTTGAATAAAAACAAGACAGGCTTCTTTTTAAACAGTGCAAACACTCTCCTGACAAATTGAAGATATTTTTTGCAGAGTGTCTTTTTGTATATATTAGAGCTGCACGATATTGGAAAAATATAAGATTGTAATATTTCGTTTTTCGGTGATATGTTGCAATATGAATATAGCTTCACCAGATGGATTTTTTGCATACTAAAACAGTATTCCGGTACAAAAATTGAATTATGAAATGTAAAATAACACTGTGTAGATGTAAAATAACACTGTGTAGACTTTTTTTTTAATAATTCAGTAAAATAAATCTTCTTTAACGTTACAAATGTTGTACATTTATGTGTCCGAATGCTTTAAACTCTTTTGAAATGCCTGCAAAACACATGCAAATTATAAAGTTTCACTCTAATATGTTATACTCTGCAATGACTCCACAAATCTCACACATTGTCAGTTGTTGTGCTGATCAACTATAATCCCTACACTGCATATTCTGTGATGAGTCTATTGCAGACATACACATTGCGATATCGATGCTGAAATTATATATTGTGCAGCCCTAATATTATTCACTTTTGTCCGCGAACCAATAACCACCACCCACACTTTTTTAAACATTATATTTTTAATAACTCATTTCCAATAACTGATTTATTTTGTTTTTGCCATGATGACAGTAAATAATATTTGACTAGATATTTTTCATGACACTTCTATACCGCTTAAAGTGACATTTAAAGGCTTAACTAGGTTAATTAGGTTAACTAGGCAAGTTAGGTTAAGTGGTAAAGTTATTGTATAATGATGGTTTGTTCTGTAGACTATTGAAAAAAAAATTAGCTTAAAGTGGCTAATGGTGTTTAAAAAAATATCTGACATACTGTGGAAATTTCCTTGCTCTGTTAAACATAATTTGGGAAATATTTAAAAAAGAAAAAAAAAAGGGGGGGGGGTCTAATAATTCTTGCTTCAACTGTATATAGAATTATGGATATATAAATATATATATGCTATTTTTAAATTGCATGCTTTGTTTTTAGATATTAGTTTTACTTAGTGTCTCCTACTGTAGCGATGTACTATGTGGCTTGTATTTTTAGATGACTGAAAATAAAAACACGAAAATAAGTATTTTAAAAATTACATATAATTAAAATATACTACGGGCATCACGGTGGTGCAGTGGGTAGCATGATCTCCTCATAACAAGAAGGTTGCTGGTTCAAGTCCCGGCTGGGTCAGTTGGCGTTTCTGGGTGGAGTTTGCATGTTCTCCCCATGTTTGATCCTGTTTCCCCCACAGTCCAAAGACATGTGCTATAGGTTAATTGAGTAAGCTAAATTTACCTTCGTGTATGAGTGTGAATGCAAGAGTATGGATGTTTCCCAGTGATGAGATGCGGCTGAAAGGGCATCCACTGCATAAAACATAAGCTGGATAGGTTGGCGGTTCATTCTGCTGGGGCGACCCCTGATTAATAAAAGGACTAAGCTGAAAAGAAAATAAATAAATGAATGAATGAATTAATAAAATATATTATATACAACAAATATAAAACATTTGACACAATTTGTCAATTGATTTTATTCCTCACAAAAGGTTTTAATATATTATTATTATTATATTATTTGACAGCTGCATTAGACAAAAATAGTAAAAACTTATTAGGAAATGTAAAGCTAAATTATACTTTAGATTAATTAGATTATTTGTCTATGTAGTTAATTAATTATTAATTTATAACTTGTTAATTTATTGCATTTATTTATATGTATAGCTAATTAATTTAATTAAATTTATTTAATTAAAAAAAAACTTATTCTGATTGTACTTAAAAAGGCTAGAATTACACATTTTTGTATTTGAATTGCATAAACATTTTTTCATGCATTTTGATAATGTTGTTACATCACAAACAAATTAACATAATGTTATGCATATTTGCCATACCAACGCAAGATTTTTATTGCTCAGTGAAAAAAAAAATTATTGATAATTGTTTAATATCGATTTAAAAATAGTTTACTTATTATTATATGTTTATTACTATATACTTATGTCCTTTGATTTTATTTTAATAATAATATGTCTTCCAAATTCATTCAGTTTAATGAAAAATAAATTCACAATAAAAGTCTTACATTTGATTTAAATAAAAAAATAAATATTTATACAAATGAAATATTATTTTTAAAAATGATAACAACATATAAGAATCTGTTTAATTAAACCTTTTCCAGTTCAAATGTACTGAAACATACTTAATTAGCTGGTTATTAATACAACAGCTAGGCTACTGTTTGTTTTAAATATTTAATTTATTCAAACACAAAAGGATGACTGACAAATTATAATTTTTATTAGTTTGTACTTAAACTCTGTAAACAAAGTAATTACATTAAAAATTATTAATGATTATTAATACAATTTACAGGCAAATGTTAATAATTGTGGTGAAATTCGTGTGACATCTGTTGCACCATTCAGAGCCACCAATTTCAGAGCATTTCCTTTAAATAATTTACCTCAAATCTTTGCTTTTTATACCACTGGACTGCACATTGATTCTCGTTCTACGTTGGGTGTGAGTAGGTTTTTAGAGGCAGGAGCCAGAAAGGGCTTTGTGTGAGCACAGGCTGTAAGGAGCAGGACATAAAGATGTTTCCATGGAGAAAGGTGGACAAAGGATCTGGAGGACAACAAAAGGGAATATGAAGAGCGCCAAGAGAAAGTGACAGATGAAGGCTGAAGCAGACAGGCAGAGGACGAGAGAGAGAAATAAGACGAACAGCAAGAAGTAGAGACAGAAGGAGAGCCACGCATGAGGACGCTTGTAAATTGCACATATACATGACAGGTCTGCGGATGAAGACTGGAGCGTTTCAGCGTCTGCTTGTTAGAGCCGTTCTGCTTCGACAAACACACATCAAACATCACTAATGCTATCACTCTTTCATTAAAGGGATAGTTCACGCAAAACTGAAAATGACCTCATCATTTACTCACCCTAAAGTGGTTTTGTTGAGTTTTTTTTTTCTGTTGAACAAAAAAAAAAAAAGATATTTTGAAGAAATCGGAAGACATCGATATCCAAAGGAAATAAAAATTCTGTGAATGTCAATGATGATTACTTACTAATAGATCCAGATTAAGAATTCAGAGGACTCCTGTAGGGCCCTACTAGACTTATGAATATAAAAATATGTAATGAAGTGTACCCATAAAGAAAACCACATTAAGGAGTGTTTTACTTATATATTTATATTTACACATGGAAATTAGTGGTATTTCAAAAGTTCACACTTAGCTGATGATCTATCAAAAGCTTGCTTGGCATACTGTACCGGCAGTGAGCCCTGAGCTCAAGGGACCCTCGAGCCCAGGGCTCTCTCCCATTCATAGAGCGAGAGGGGAGCTTGAGCTCATGGATCTCAAAAACTCCCTGGCTGCAGTAGCTAACGGAACACTTGAGAAGAAGGGAGCTAGACAAGTGCCTGATTTGCTAAATCTGTTATACGTTATGTGTATCTTTGGATAGTGGGAGGAAACCGGAGAACCCATGGGAAACTCACGCGGACACGGGGAGAATTCACAAACTTCTCACAGAAACACACACTGGCCTGGTGGGGACTATGGCTGGCAGTGTTCTTGCTGTGGGGCTGACAGTGCTAACCACTGGGCCGCCGTGCCGCCCGATCTATGGTAAAGGAAGAGAATGGGGGGAAGGGGGGTTTCTTCCATTCGATGATAATTGTGGACTGAAGACTGTAGTTATTTATAGTAACCTAGGAATCATATGATTGGAAAATCATGATTAGTTAATGCGAGGCCGGCTGTGATAAATCCTAAGCACGTGATCCTCTCGAAATTAGTTTATAAATAAACTTCACTTAATATACTTGTTGAAAAGAAGCAGTACTGAAGTAGTAATTGAATTGTACTTATAGTGTATACACGTTACAAAAAAAGGAATAACATACAAAAACATACATACAAATACAAATGGATTCTATTTAGAATTGTATTATTAATAATGCTGTTAATACCATGTGGATACATTTTTTTTTTCAATTTATTTGCAATAAATGTATTAGTATTCTGTTTATACACACTTGATAAGTATTATTTATTAAAAACCCAGGAAGGCAACTGTTTATTTAATAAAATATAAATTTTAAACTACTTTCTTTCTTTATTTATTTGTAAAAGAAACTCAATCAGTTTACAACAGGTGGAGAGTGAGTAAAGGATGACAGAATTTAAACTTTTTGTTAAGTAAAGTGAAGTTTTTCTGTGATGTTAGTGTGGTATAGCAGAAATGCAAATATAAAACAGAATTTACAAAACACACTCACCATGTCCTTTAACGAAAAGATAAACATACTCTACTCTTTTATATGGGGCTTGACAGGTAAAAGCTTGGTTGTCTGTTTTTTATAAGATAACACCCAAAGTACCTAATTCACTTATTTTGGCAATTCAGCTAATCTAATTTTATTTGGAAAGATTTTTCTCTCTTTATAATTGAGAATTTTGAAAAAGATTTTTCCTTACTATAAGAATTAGTTTTGTTTGGTTTTGTTAATTATAAAACAGAACCTTTAAAAAAAAAAAAATAAATAAATATAAATAAATAAATATATATATATATCTTATTAACAAAATTTTATGTAGAAAAATGTAAATGCAAATGATTTAATCTTTTTTTTTTTTTTGATGTGTGATGTATATGCCCCATCTGTTTGTTTTTGTTTTATTTTTTTCAAAATGTTTTTTTTTTGTCATTTCATTTTCTTTATAATGTACTGCGATTGTATATTTTTAGCCTGTATTTTATTAGCCTGTTAATTTTGTAAGCAAATCTAAACATCTTTTGCAACCAGTTAAACACCTTCTGGCTCAGCTTGCTCAGTAGCTACTCCCTGGTTTGGATTTCTCCATGATCTCTTGTCCAGTCCTGGCAAAAATAACATATTTGTGTGTGTGTTTTAACCATTATTTATTTATTTGTGTATATGTTTATTCATTCATTCTGTTAGTTGCTTAGTTAGTTAGTTATAGTTAGTATTTGGAAATTATTATTTTTTCCACCTTAAATGATTATGGTGAATTTGTGATTAAGTTTTGTTCACAATGCTTAAAGGGACTGTATTTCTTTCACTCAGCTACACAAGCTAAACAGTCTTGTACCATTGTATTTTTGTTTGTTTGATTGTTTGTGTGTGATTTTCAAATACTTATTTGCTTCATATTGAAGTTTGTGATTCTTCTTTTATCTAAATATTTTGTCTCATTGCTTAAAAAAAAAAAACAACAACATTGTAATAATCTCTATAGGGACAAACTAGGAATGCATTTGGCATTTTTTGGTTTTCCGTAAAAAATAAACAAATAAAAAAAGCTAAAAAAAATCAGCCAAAAAGCCTATGCAGTGTTGTCTTTAGTGCACAGGTTTTGCTTTCCCTCCTGATGTAGGCACTTATTGATCTAAAGTGACTTTCACACTGGACTAGGAAAACTAATGCTATGAAACCCATTCATTTCAATGGCTTCCACCATGAAAGACCAATTTGCTGCTGCGGCAACAAAAGCACAAGAGCAGTAGAGTGCACGTCACCTTGTGCCTGTGCAATGGTAATAGTTTAATATAGCTTGTATAAATGTCAATACATTAACTGCACATGTTCACTAGAATAAGTAACGCACTGACAGGACATTTCTGTGTTGTGTTGTTCCTGCTACTTCAGTATTGTCACTGTGCTGTCATTGAAAGACTGGTAAAAAGATGCCTCTCGACTCATTGACTGTTAATAAAAATGTTACTGTCAATAAAATTAGGTTATTTTATTGGGCATATTTCTTGATTCTGTTAAATCAATGTAGATTTTGAGTTAATAAATAAGTGAAATTTTTGGTGCATTCCGGTAGAAAAAATTCTGGTAAATAAATTTGAATTAATAAAATATGAAAAATACATACTGTAAAATTATAAAATAGAAACATCTTAATTTAATATTTTAGCTATTATCGCAAGTTTTCCGCTTTATGCCACATGTTTCAGAGGGAAGCAAGGCAGGACATCATCTCTCCATCAGACTCCCAATCAACCCCTACGTATTATAACTCCACACTCCACTATGCCCACTCTGGTCCAGCCCCTTCCCCCCTTCACATACCAGTCAGCAGGGCTGGGCAGCCGCACCAACTCCATCTCTTTCATCTCTTCCTTCTCCAGCATATTGGCTTTTCATGCATGGGTTGTGTTCAGGCCTGCAAGCTGCCACACTTCCACAGCCCACAAACACATAAAGCTCAGTACACTTTTCCACACAAACGCCACTCATGTTTTCAGTCAAGACTCATAAAGCAACGCTCCCAATTCTGCTTGCCAGATCTATTTAGTCATGAATATGCTTTTTTTTTATGATTCAAAATACAAATACAGGATGCCGTTTGGACCGGAGGGTTGTTTGGTCTGGATTGCAAGTTCAAAAAATGGTTCCTTGCTTCACGCCATGCATCCTGGTAGAGTTATTGTGGTAGACACTGTGGAAGCTGTTATGTAATCCAGTTTCTTCAGTTATTAATATTGTCCTGTCAACATGTCTACATCTCTGTTTTCTGTTCTGCTCTGAAATGCTAAAATGGTAGATTGATAAAAGATCTGCTGTGTGATGTCAGCGGCTTGCTGTGTGTTGTTGACAGATGCTTTGTTAGTTTGCAGTACTCTGTTTATTAGGCCAAAACATGGACAATGGGTAATGGTGAAAAGTGAATTTTCAGTGAATAGAAACATATATTATTGTGTAGTCATGAGCAGAATGAGTAATGAAAGCTCTGGCTCACTAGCAGCGATTGTGGGTTTAGATGATTTGGCCAAGATTAGAGAGTCTGAATGATGCCATCGTCCTGTTTATGCCATTATTGAAGTTGATCATGAAATGAAAAATAAGCCTGAAAAAAATTTCTGAATGCATGTTATAGATAAAATGGTGAATGGTTCACACATATATGTTTATACATTTATATTTTTGCATAATGCTTTATGGAAAACTATCCTAGGTATGCAGAAAAAGACTTCTCTCTTGACAGGATTCAATGTTTAGTCTACTTAAAAGGAAAGTCCACCCAAATAGTATACTTTTATTCCCTCTTAAGTAGTTCAGTTTTTTTTTTTTCATTTGTTTGTTTCTTTTGTTGAGCACAAAAAAAAGCTATTCTCTAGAATGTTAGTAAATAGCCTTTGACTTCTATAGAAGAAAACAAAACTGTAAAAATCAATGGCTACATGTTGAGCTAGCTCTCTAAATAAGTATATAATATGTAATATGCTACATTTACTTGGAAAAATGTTACCAAAACATATGGCCTTTTAGTGAAAAGGAATGATTTTTGTTTATATCTCATTATTTCATATATATATATTTATATATATATATTTATTTATTTATTTATTTATTTATTTATTTATTTATTTATTTATTTAATTTTTAAAGGTTCTGTTTTATAATTAACAAAACCAAACAAAACTAATTATCATAGTACGGAAAAATCTTTCTCAAAATTCTCAATTATAAAGAGAGAAAAATCTTTCCAAATTAAATTAGAATAGCTGCATTGCCAAAATAAGTGAATTAGGTACTTTGGGTGTTATCTTATAAAATACTTAGAGACAGACAACCAAGCTTTTACCTGTCAAGCCCCATATAAAAGAGTAGAGTATGTTTATCTTTTCGTCAGAATTATTAGCCCCCCGTTGATTTTTTTTTTCTTTTTTAAATATTTCCCAAATGAAGTTTAACAGAGCAAGGACATTTTCACAGTATGTCTGACAATATTATTTCTTCTGGAGAAAGTCTTATTTGTTTTATTACAACAAGAATAAAAGCAGTTTTTAAATTTTTAAACACCATTTTAAGGACAAAATTATTAGCCCTTTAAGCTATTTTTTTTTCAATAGTCTACAGAACAAACCATCATTATACAATAACTTGCCTAATTACTCTAACCTGCCTAGTTTACCTAATTAACCTAGTTAAGCCTTTGCATGTCACTTTAAGCTGTATAGAAGTGTCATGAAAAATATCTAGTCAAATATCCTGACAAAGATAAAATAAATCAGTTATTATAAATGAGTTTATAAAACTATTATGTTTAGAAATGTATTTAAAAAATCTTCTCTCCATTAAATATAATTTACATACATTTCTGGTAGCTGTCCATTTTGGGATTATATTTAATGCAGAGGATACATGTGATGCTAACCTACTGGATCTTGAGTGCAAGGGCTGAAATAAATATAGGGTCATGTTTTACCCTTATAATGATACTTTTTAAAATCATTTATTCATTCATTTTTTTCGACTTAGTCTCTTTCTTAATCTGGGGTCGTCACAGTGGAATGAACCACCAACTCCAGCATGTGTTTTATGCAGCAGATGTGCTTCCAGCTGCAACCCATCACTGGGAAACACCCATACACACTCAATCACACATTGAGCACCTGGAGGAAACCCATGCAAACACGGGAAAAACATGCAAACTCCACAAAGAAACGCCAACTGGCCCAGCTGAGGCTCGAATCAGCGACCTTCTTGCTGTGATGTGATCGTGCTACCCACTGCGCCACCATGCCAACTACATAACTACATAATGATTTTTTATTATTATATCATCCGCTGCTTAAAACAAGTGCTGGAAAAGTTGGCAGTTCATTCCGCTGTGGCGACCCCAGATTTATAAAGGGACGAAGCCGAAAAGAAAACGATTGAATAAATAAAATAAAAAAAATAATGACTTAATAAAAAATAAAAAAATAAAGTAAATAATTATAGAAAGAAATACAACAATAAATAATAAATGCAATAAATACATACACAATTCTGAACCATTACCAACTACAAAATGTAAACTTTATGTAAATTTAATATAAAAAAATACAAGTAAGATTTATGAATTATGTAAAAATCATTAGTTTATATTTTCACTCCTGTCCTTATAATAATAATTACAAATGATTGCAATTTATTTATTTGTTTTATTTATTTAAAATTAACAAATTTACCAAGTCACAATGCTAAAAACGTTACCAACGACAAAAAATTAAACAAAAATTACAAATACAAAAATTAAATAAAAAATATATTTATTAATCTATTAATATATATAGTGTATGTCTGCAATATTATGTTATAAACCATATGACTTTATAATAATAATTACAAATGCTGATGAATAGACCAATGTACATAAAAAAAAAGTGAAGAAATGGCATGTCTTAATCTGGTTACACAGACAAAAAATTGTCACTCCACTCTGCTATAGCAAGAGTCTATGCAAAACACCCTATTTATAAAGTGCAAACTGTGCACTATTTGTGTTCTATTTTTTAGTCCAGACTCTGCCAGCATATGCAAATTATTTTAAATGATTCTGGGTCAGTGACTCATTTAAATAGTCATGCATATGTTGCATGCAGTGACAATTCAGCATGTATTTGACTCGTCATCTCTGGTAGCATTAGTACAGTCTTTGGCCTAAGGCTGAAGCTCATCTGTTTGCATGATGAGGACGGTAACAGACTCAGACTGTGCCATGCTGCCAGGTATGCTTGTTGACGATACTTAAAAGGGACATATTATGCCCCGTTTCATTAGTTGTAAAATATATTTTGGTGTCCTCAGAAAGTTTCAGCTCAAAATACCCTACAGATCATTTATTATATTAAAATTTGCCTCTAATTGGGTGTGATAAAACAGCATTTTTGTGTGTCCCTTTAAATGCAAATGAGCTGCTGCTTCCTAAAGAGGGCGTATTATGAAACACCAAAACAAGTGAATCCAGCAATGGATTAAAGCCTTACAGGTTCAAACTAAACTCTGAAAAAATGATGAAGAGGAAGATTTTACAACTTCTAGACTGACTGGTTAGTTTTTAGAGTTATGTAGCTCTTGTGGAGGAAAGTTGATTAAACTTATCAACTAGTATGCTACTGCTCTGATGTGATGAACAAAGAAACATTACACCATTTGTACATTCTCTTTTCTCCACGTCACGAACATGCTCTTATTCTCAAGTCAGTTCATAATAAAGCTGACTGCATTTATGAATCACAGTACGGTAAAAAAAAATTATTGCTTTATTAGCAAGGAGAAAAATAGTGGAAATCAGCAGTCCTACTGTGATCTGGTTTTATATGTGAAATTAGAGAAAATTAAATATTTAATGAAAGGACCTGACCAAAAAATTGTATGAGATTAAATATTTTGAAAAAGTGAAGACTCCCCTTTAAATAACTTATATAAAGTAATCTATGCAAAGAGGTTTAAATGTGATCACCATTATTGTTTGGTTTCATATTTATGTAGAAGACCACTATAAATATGTTAGATTATTTTATTCTTAATATCACATAGTTATTTGTAGAATTTTTTCAATCGATATTGTCTAACTTTAAATGTATACAATACTGTAAAGTTTGTTTTTATTCCATTTTTTATTCCATTTTGTTTTTATCATATTTGTATCTATTTCTGTTGCAATTTTAATTTAATTTGCTTGTTAATTTATTTTGGTGAAAAAGGTACTGTACTGCACCCTTCGAAAAGGCATAGACGTGCAGCTGAACGCTATTGGTTTACAGAAAAGCGTCACTCACGCAGAAGAATGAAAACAAAGAAACCTCCATTTTTAAATACAAAGCAAAGACATTAAATCGTATACTATATGCATATAATAATGAGCCATGGTTGACTGGAGACAAACCCTGTCATTGTCTTGATAAACAGCCACAAAGCCAAGGAGAACAAAATCTGCCGTGTCCTGTTTTTGTTTTACGAGGCCGTCTAAAAGTGCGAGCGGTTTCACTGTCTCCAGAGAGCTCGCCATTGCTCATGTGTGCGTCTATATTTGAAATAAGGAACTTCTTGAGTTGATGATAATAATGTACGTGTGAGTATTGAAGTGCTTCTGACATCTGATCCTTTCAGAAACAGACAAACACGAGAGTGAAGCATAAAAAAAAAACAAGGAGAAGGAGAAGCCCAAAAAACTATTAAAACTATAACTATTATCATCGCCTTTTTGACTATTATGAACTCTTTATGATTATTATGAACTATTGAACTATTATGATGAAATTACTTTCTAACCGAGGTTACATGTGCTGGTGAAGATTAAAGAAACAGATGAGAGGTTTGCACTGACTGTGGGCAATTTTTTGCGTGTCGTTTTTGAACCCAAATAAGGACTAAATGTATGTTGTGTGTAGTTTTTCTGTGATTGGTAACATATCGGAGGTTGTAAGGGTCTGTATATATTCATATATGTTGCATTTATTTATTTATTTATTTTATATAATTGCAGACGTTACAGTAGGCTATTTTACAGATCATCATTGATCTGCAGTTATAATCAAATCATGTTCATAGAAAAGTTAGTATTGAACATTTATATACAAGTATTCAAGTGTATAAAGCATCTGTTTTGTCAAAAGTGCTTCTCATATAATATGTGAATGACCCGTACAGCTTTACTTTGACATTTCCTCGAACAAGAATGACATCGACTGAAACTTTCTGTTTGCACCACGCCCACCTTGGTACCCTTAAGGCAGTGGAAACGCAAGCCTGATAAAGGTGACCTGTACCATACCGCACTGTACCAGTCAGTGGAAACAGGCCATTAGAAAAAACTTTAGCCACATACAGCATGATAACAAGAACAGGACATTTGAAAACATTTTCAGAATATCAACTGACACAACTGAACTTTAAGCTATTATTGATATTTACCTACATTGAAGAGCATTGAACTGACTTTCGTTTTCGAAGCAGTCTGGCAAAAAAAGTATATTTTGTGCAAATATAAAATACTTTACTCACATTCTTAGCCACATTTCCTACAAAACTGAAATTCTACAAGGGGAGTCTTGTGAGATGCTTATGATTTGTTGGTCTATATATATATATATATATATATATATATATATATATATATATATATATATATATATATATATATATATATATATTTGCAATGTTTGTTTTCTCAAGCTTCTACAATGAGTAAAAAGAAACTGCTGCAGTGGTTCTATGGGTGGAAACGTGCAGATTAATGTCATAATTATAACTCTTTTTTAATGTCACAAAGACCAAATTCCAGACAGTATTTCTGTTTTTCCCACATGCTGACCAATTTTCGCTATTAACTAATGTCTTATTACCTGACTATTATTAAGATATTAGCTGTTTATAAGCATTTATAAAGTACATATTCTACATGATCTTATTCTATGTTCTTCAATACCTAAACCCAACTACTACTTTAATAACTATTAATAAGCAACAAATTATGAGTTTTAGCTAAAAATCTTTATTAAGTATATGTTAATAGTAAGAACTGATACCCTAAAATAAAGTGTGACCATCCTTTTTACATTTTCTGTGTGGGTAGATGCACGATGACCTAATTTTCAGTAGTCTCCTTTAACCATTATGGCTGTGCATTTTCTGCCACACAGGTTGGGTGTTATTCCCATGCCATTGTCTAACACGAAAGAGCGATGTTATGTGTTTACATCCGTCAGGTTTGAGCTAAAGGTTTACTGCCAGTCACAGGAATCCAAAGCTTTTCCCACTGGAGCAAATGAGGAGAGAGAGAGGACCTGTTCACTGTAATAGAGCTGTAGATTGCACAATGCGAGACAGTCATGAAGACAGGCAAGCGTAACGGAGCTTGTTAAGATGAACGTAAGATAAACACAATAGACTCATCCAGAAAGGAATGCACAGTCACTGAGTCTGATATACAAGATTAGATTAGCTAAAAAAAAGTCAAGTTTAAATGATATGTTGGGGAAAGCAAAGAGTTATTTTGCAAAACCTAAACTACCATTATGGATAAACATCTTTGTTTTGCATTGATGGAAATCCCAGTGTATCTGCAAAAAAAAAAATCTTTTTAATATGGCAGATGAGGCAGACAAATATCTCCTCTGAAAAAATATTTCAAACAAGCTATTTGATAGTTTTAGAGGGGTTTTGGGCTCTAAAGACCAGCTGGTTTCAGCATTGATTTTAGCAGGAGATATATTTTTATTACAAAAAAAATAATAATAAAATAAAATAAAAACATTAACAACCATTAAATTTATTGATGTTGCATAAACAGAAAGCATATTAAGTGTAATTAAAGTCTCTAAAAATGACAAATTTATTTGTTTATTTATTTGACTAAAAAGCTAATAATTTTTTCAAAGTAAATATTATCAGTCAAATTTTGTACCTTCAAAATATTTCCTATTTTCCTATATGAAGTAAATGGAAAGTAAATGGAATTTTTAGTTTCATGAATGAGATTTTCATCCTCCACTCAGAAAATGAACAGCTGGTCAGGGGTGTGTTTCTGAAAACCATCGTTAGCCATCTAAGGTAGTTACAAACATAGTTAATTGATTTGGCGTTTCCCAAATCCATCGTTCCAACGAACATGTGGGAAATACAGTATAATACACCAATTTTTAAAAATATAGTCAATCGCTGTATATGTTATTTGACGTCACAATAAATTCTCATAATGCAACGGTAAATCCAGTTATTTACTGTAAAAAGAATGTGCAGTATTATACTGGGTAAAATACAGTAAATAACTGTTCAAATTACAGAAATGTCTAACAGTGTACTACTACTACTACTACTACTACTACTACTACTAATAATAATAATAATAATAATAATAGTATTAATAATAATCATCATCATCAATAAAATTATTATTAAAATGATTTATTTCATTTCCTTAAATAAATAATAAATATTACATTTCATTTCTTAGCAAAAAACCTCATTATTTAATAATATGATTTATATATGATATTAGAATACTTGTTAGCTTTTGTAAGTGATTTTATGGTAATTTAGAATAGATATAGATTATTCTTAATAATATTTGTAAAGGAAACATTGGCCCTATGTGTCATTTACTGTACGTTTATTTGTCATTAATATGGAAAATAAGTGCATATTTTTACAAAAACTATTTTACTGTTTTTATTTATTTATTTATTTTTTTACATGCCTGTATGCGTAAAACAATATAATTTGCACAAAGAAATGATGGGGTTCTTCTCAAAAGAAGTTGTTACTCCACCCCGTTCAGAGCATCATTATGAGCATTTTACATTATAACTAAGATGGTTCAAACGATGAATCAGTGACAGCAAAATTAGGGGTTTTGGGAAACACTCGTCACTACATCATACTTTTCCCAAACGATGCATCGTACTATGATACTTCATCTGCAGTAACAAAAATAGAAGACTCATTAAAACAAACAAATGACAAACCAAAATGTAACTCAGGTTTATACAAAGAGTGGCCAATAAATACATTCCTAATATGCGAGCCCCATCAATTATTATGGTATAAATACAGCTCTACAACATACAAAAGAGAGAGTTTGACTTAGAAAGTCATCTACCAGTTTAATAATGATTTGATCAGCTGTGGTAAATAAGCTGAGTTTTTCACCTCTAAGGGCTTATTATAGAGTCACTGTTGCCATCTTGTGGGTGTACGTCAATCATATTTTCTCTGCTCAGTATGACAGGTTGATGGATGACAGTGCACTGAATCTCTAAAATTATAAATATTTAAAATAGGCGTTATTCTCATAAATAAACAGTTGCAATCTAAACAACTACAATCTCACCTAAAAAAGCCTCAAAAGTACATTATGTTGTTCAACAGCTGCAATATTTGTAATAATGTAGTGAGTTTATTGATTTGCTTTCACTCTATGTGGGCGGAGTAATTCACAAGAGTGAAGAGGCTGTGCGATTGCTGTTGTTACAGGAATATCGCACGACCAATCAGATTCGAGAACCAGACAGAACCATTGTATAAATATATATAAAACCTTAAAATAAATTACTTTAAATAAAAAATACATTTGTAAGGGATGTCATCAATAGTTTACAGAATGAAAATCAAACAAACATAATTTAAAAAATCATAAATCCAAGGAAACTAATAATTTTCAAGTGCAAAGTTTTTTGAAATATAGCTAGTTAATCCAAACTATACAGACATTACACATTTACAAAAATGAAAAAAAAATAAATAAATAAAATAGTATCAGTAACGCAATAATAACACTGCATTTAGTTTTTTTTAAGTATAATTGCTAGAAGATAAATCTACTTTTGCTGTAATTCTTTATTAAACTGTTCAAACTCTTCTATACAAGTGTGCTTTGCTCTGGGTGCACCTTGTTATTATTTATATGTAAATATGTGTAAATTATCCACCCTTGAGCTACTCCCAATAAGAGTAGCTCTCCCTTCTGCTTGCCTATGCTTTTTTGCCCTGGAGCGCACAGCGGTTTACTGTTTATTACCTCCCCGGAAAGAACATTTTGGCATATTTGCTGTGCACAGAGAAAGAAGGAGCTGCAGCAGACCTGAGCGTTGGAGATTCAGTCCCAAATCACAGTGTACACTTGTGTGCAAACCGGCCACACTTCACTAGTCACCGGCTGTTGCTCGGCAACATGCACCACAGTCCAACATCTTGTGAAGTGAAGAGCCGAGCTGCTGTTTTCCATCTCACCCTTGAACCACTCGCTTTCTGTCTCTCTCTATTCATCCACTCTCCGTTCCTCCCTACTGAGACTGTTGTTCATCAGGCGTTTCACACATTCGCCCATTTCCCTCTATTACTTCTGTCTAAAAGAAATGCCCTATTGTATTCATGATTTTCTGTTTATTATTACGCTGGTTCAGGCCTAAAACAGTCATTCTAAAATCACCAAATTTAGTAGAATGACCTAAAAATCTTCCTCATTACTCAGATGCACAATAACATCCTAATTAGGGCATAGGAGGCGCTATAATAAATGTTAAACCTTTTTTATGTCCTAAATTAAAATTAATATTATTATTATTATTATTATTATTATATTAGTCAATCTGAAATAAACAGACATCTTTTTGTCCATGAATAAAATTCTACCACCATTTTGAGCTGTTTTTGAACTCCTCCTAGATTATTTGTCTACATCAATTGTAATTTTATATCTCTTCATCATCAGTTGCCTCATACATTGTATTTGGACTCCATGATCACTCCATTACTCCATGATGATATCCATTTGTGAAGATTATATTTGATTGTGACCTTAATTATTTCGGATTTTGATAGTAATGGAATAACATGAACCTTTTTAAAGTTGTTTTGGAACAATAATTATTGTGAAAAAGGCATACAATTAAATTAAATTAACTCTTCTAGTCAAGCGCTATTTTGGGCTTTTCACCTGGATTTTGCCTACCCAAATTTAAAAGCTTCCTAAATCCACATGCAGCGGTGTGAATAAAAAAAGTTTGGTATCATTTGAAAGAAAACCCTTAGAATTTTCAGAAAACACTGTTAAAAGGGATTAAAATAATTGCATATGTTGTCGGTGTTATAATAAACCACTCTAAAAAAGAGCTTTTTTTTTTTGTAAACTCAAATTTAAAAGTGTACCTTTTATGCTCTGTGCGGTCTAGGTTGCTGTAATTAATTCTGTTGGTTTCTGCCCACGTCAGTGATCATAGAAAAAAAAAAGAAAAATGCCTCTATCATAATCTATGCAAAAGTTATTATATCCCAACTGATGAGAGAATGGAACCACTTATGTGGGTATTGGGCCATTTTCACAGACCTTTAAAATTTAAAGAAAGCGGAAGTAAATGATGTCACGGACCCGGTATCGGGGATGCAGAGCTTTTAAATTTTAAATCTATATTGCTATATTGTTATTATTCTTTTTTCTTTTCTGGCAAACAAAAGCAATGCATCTTAGAAACACCGAATTTGATCCACACTATTAGACCAATTTGATCATAGGTGGCACTATAATACATATTTTAATTTTTTTCTCATATCTTTGCAATCAAAATCAAAATTACGCCTTTTGATTCACTGAGCAGAGCTAAACAAGATATATTTAGGATTTTTTTTTTTTTTTTTGCCATGCATATATTGTTTCAACTCTTTGTTTTTTTCTAACTTATCCTAAGACCAATTGTTTAGCCAAATGTATGTGCCATCGAGAGCCTGATTACAAAAAGTTCAAAGAATTTGGTTTCAACAAATTGTTTAAAAAATATAGTTTAATAAGTGCATTTGATTATTTTTATTTTTTTAAATGTCAATTTGGCCCAAATGCCAATATCTTAAGAGTTTTGTTTTGTTTTTTGCCAATCATAAAATTGTCATGTGTATATCAAAATATATGTGTATGTAGTAGATATGATTAAATAAGAGTTCCTGACTTTTTGATGTCAATTTGATGTCTTTTTTTATGAAGATTTTTATATTTAATATTCTGTTATTTATAAAAGCAGTGGCCAAACAAGACATTAAATGAAATAAACTAAATTTGCTAAATGTTTAATTGAATCAGTGGTTTAGGATAACATCGAAAGGAAATTTGACAACTAAAATGGCCGACAGATGACAGTCCCACCAATATTGTTTAAAAGTTTAGAAAACATTCAACACTCAATTTGCAACAAATCAACACCATTTCAACATTTTGACATCAGTGACTGGCATATTTGAACAGTTTTGATATCATTTTCAAAATTATTTGCGTAAAGTTTTGTGCTCGGACCCTGATGATCTTCGCTTGTGGCTGTATTTTCCTATTAAGTTTCTTCTCACTCCGCTAGGCCACACGGTGTGCTCAGAAACGTCTCATTAATGTTCATATATACGCAAACTGCCTGCTGTCTTGCTGTCTTTCTCTTTTTCAGGATGCTTTGTGAGTGCGTTAAGCTCTCTAGAGTATTGAAAAAAGGCGAAGATGGGGACAAATAGGCACATTATGTTCTTGTGGAAGAAGCATTTTGTTCAGATGATGCTTCTGAGTTGTCTTTCTGTCGCTCTCTCTTTCTCCTCCGTCTGACTGTGCCCTGACGTCTTTTAGTGGACTCTCGCACTGAGTCAGAAAGGTGCCGAACGATTTGCTGAAATGCTGTCACTGTTCACAAATTTGCTTCTTCACATTGAGAACAACCGTAACTCTTTTTTTCAGCTGTTTTAACCTTGCAAAAAAAGCCTATAAATCAATACTGAAGGATAGATTGGTTTTATTTCTGATAAACTGGATTAGCATTAGTATTCATTGATTGTCTGTATGCGCATGTACAAGTGAGCTGTATAATGACTTAAAGGTGTGTGAATTTAACCCTTAATAATATAGTAGGATATGAGAATGTTTTGGCCATGAAATTTGATGACAACATCATTTAGGCGGCATGGAAAGTAAAGTTTTGAAAATGTTAAACATATTTTAACAGCACTGCAGTCTGTATGCAAAAACTCTGAAAAATGCTAAGCAAATGTTATTCTTTTTTAATTCTTAAGCACCGGTCAGATCACACCAATGTGTCATGATTGCCTTGAGGTAGGGTGTCGTGGGGATTTGGAAACAACAAATGGGCGCTTTGACATTATTTTAAAGATTATGTCTTGCGCATCTGATTTTTTCCTTGCTGCTGCTAATTTGCTTTCATTTTCTCATCTCATTCGCGCCAAGTTCAGGCGAAGTGTTTAATAAACCCATGGCAGGAAAATACACAATTAGATTTCGATGAAAACATCTTAATATTAAAAAGAAAACATAAGTTTGATCCTATCCATGTAATCTTAGACATCATGGGATGACTGATTGCGAAGGAACGCGTATTTGCACATTTGTTACTCATGACAAGTCAAGATTTTATCAAGAAAAAAAATCGCATAATCTGACTTTCGTAACCCATAATAAAAAAATTTGTGAGGCTTTACTTGAATAGGTTAACTACAAAAAAAAAAAATAATTAATTGAAATTTAATACAGTTTTACATTTTATTTAATACATTTATTCTAAAAAATTAGTGGCAATAATAATAATAATAATAATAATAATAATAATAATAATAATAAACATTGGTTTCAATGTTTTTTTTTATTATGCACTTGTGCTACCCTGAATTAGTTAGCTACAATAAAAAATAAAATAAAAATCTTACAATTAAACATTATTTTAAATATAAATACAGAATTGCAATCTTCTTTATAGGTTTAGTAGAGCAATATACAATTTTTATACATGTTGTTTATGTTGTTTTCTCTTTTTAACGTAAATGGCTTCATTAAAAACAAAATAATTTGATGATTAGTACTGTAGATTTTTTAATAGCTCTGAAATCTTTTGAAAAGGTTCAACAAAGCAGCAAAGAATGTGATTTTATTAAGATAATACCCAATCAGCACAAGAGAAGGTATATAAATAGAGGCGATTCACCTCCGTTCCAGGACAGTTTTCCAGCATCCCTCCTCACTCTCAATAATTCCCATCCCAGCCAAGGATACAGGGGGTGACTCCGGATTTGGGCTAAATTCCAAGCTTGGAGCCCTTTCCTCAGACACTATGCCAAATAGGCATATTTATGATATGAAAGTGCCATGCAGCTCCTAAAAATTAATATCTTTCTGTACATAAAAAAGGCCCTAGTAATCTTAAGGTAAGATTTCTTTCATTAAATATGTGATATTTTGCATACATCTTGAGCACAAAACATTAAACGAAAGTCAAATTGAAAAATTGCATATCATTTTATGACAAAATGTTGCAAATCTGTTTTATTACAGAAAATATAATGATACACAGGCAAATTATATATGGACAAATTCCTTAGTAAGAACCTTCAGAATACAAGTATGGTTAAAACTACTACATTTTGTGTTTGTAGTACACTGGTAAATGTTTCACATTGGTTAAACTTACAAACTCAAGTCAACTCAAAAGATTCTTTGTTTCAACTTAAGATGCTGAGTTTCGCAATATATTTAACAAACATTCTTAAGTTGAGACAAAAAAAATTGACTTATCTATCTAATTTGAGTTGACACATTTTCAAGGCAGATGGTGAACTTAGGTTTGTAAGTTTAACCAATGTGAAATATTTTACAGTGGATTGATTCATAATGGATACAGTGTGACAAAAGTAACAATTAAAATTGTATTTTGGATGTTTTGTTAATGGACAGTCAGTGGTTAGAACTGTCGCCTCACAGCAAGAAGATTGCTGGTTCAAGTCCCGGCTGGACCAGTTAGTATTTCTGTGTGGAGTTGTTCTCCCCATGTTCACATGGCTTTCCTCCATATGGATGCTCTGGTTACCCCTACAATTCAAAGACATGCTCTATAGGTGAATTAAATGAACTAAATTGGCCGTAGTATATGAGTATATGTGTGAAAACATATGCTAGAATAATTGGAGGTTCATTCCACTGTGGCAACCTGTGAAATAGAGACTAAGCCAAAGGAAAATGAATGAATGTTTTGTTAACATTATTACTGTGTTTCACTTTACACTTGTCTTCTTTTTCGACAGTGTCTTGTTTCTTCAGTCTGAAGACAAAGTATCATTTTGTTTAAAAACATGATGTGGGCACTTGGGCGTCACAGAGAGATTTGTGGTGTGTGTTAACTGAGAAAATGGAAATAGCTCTGCTCATGAATTTTAATTACCTTATGCAGAAATAAATCAACAGTCTTTTGATAAATACGTGAGAAATTGATCTAGAGATCAATATTTGTTCATTAAGTCAAAACCAGAATGTAATCAATCACATGTTAGCATTTTTCAGATTTTGTCGAGTTGTTGTTTTTTTTTTTCTAATATTTTCTCTTTGAATAAATATGTGAAGAGATGTGATTGGAACTTTTTGTTTTATTTAATTAAAGCTGTAGTTGTACGGCAGTGCATGTAAAATTAATGCCGGCACATTTGTTGTCAGTGGAATGGATAGCGAGGCAGAGAAAATCGGTGTGAACGTTGCCGCCGGTGCTTTCTGTGACTGATAACTACCACAAAATGGGTTTGTGCATTATGTGCTAAAGGCTAGCTGACTTACAGCATGTATTAATGGGGTTCCTGAATACATTATAGCTGACATATGAAGCATTAAAGTGTTAGTTCAGCCTAAAATGAAAATTCCGCCATCATTTACTCACGCTCATGTCGTGACAAACCCATAACACTTCTGTTCATCTGCAGAACACAAATGAAGAAATTTTTAATCAAAACTGAGAGATCTCTGCCTCTCCACTGATAGTATCAAATCAAAATTCAACTTTAAAGTGTACATAAACCGACAAAAAATGTTATTAAAATGAATCAAGCAGTTTTACATCTTCTGTAGAGCCACATTGCTGTTTGATAAAAAATAATAAGAAGAAATTGTGTGGTTCATCCTTTACTAAAATTTATACAGTTGAAGTCAGAATTATTAGCCACCCTCTGATTTTTTCTTTTCTTTTCTTTTCTTTTTTAAATATTTCCCAAATAATGTTTAACAGAGCAAGAAATTTTTCACAGTATGTCTGATAATATTTTTTTCAAACACCATTTTAAGGTCAAAATTATTAGCCCCTTTAAGCAATTTTTTACAGAACAAATGTTTTAGAGGTCTACAGAAGAAACCATCATTATACAATAACTTGCCTAATTACTCTAACCTGCCTAGTTAACCTAATTAACCTAGTTAAGCCTTTAAATTTCACTTTAAACTGTATAGAAGTGTCTTGAAAAATATCTAGTCAAATAACAGTTAAAGTCAGAATTATTAACCCCCCTATGCATATATATATATACATAAATTCATCTTGATTTTCACAAGAAGCATAGTAATTTATTGTAAATAGTGTTTTTGAACCATACTAAATGTATTACACTGTATATTACAAAACTTTGGTAATGAATGCTAAGCTTACAGTTGTATTAACTACTATAATAACTACTGTAGAAAACTTTAGTCTTTATTAAGTTAACTGTGGTTGCAATATAGTTGTAAAAAATTGGTTTAATATACAATAGTTATTGTATAATCACAGCAACAAATGACTGAATTACTGTATTATAGTTTAAAAAACACTTTAGTTTTTGCAATAAATGACTATTTTTAAACTAACTGTTTGAATGGGTGTGGTAGATTGTGTATACAGAAGTAAATAGCTACTGTCATAATTGGATAATGCTTTTGTATAATTTGGTCTCCTGGTCTACATCCTTCTAACATTAGCTGGACTCCTGTGATTTATTTAGTTTTAAAATGCTCAAACATATATCAAACAGCCTGTAATAACCAGTGGTGTAAAGTAACAAATCAAAAGTACTGAGTTAACTGAGTAGCTTTTCCTTAGGAATTGTTGATTAAGTAGTTTAAAAATTGTGTGCTTTTACTTGAGTAGATTCTTAGTTCTGTATTCTTAGCCTGCTTTTATTGGAGGCACTACTTTAAGGTTTTTATTTTTATTTTTTGTCTACGCTGATTGGCAAATTAGAATAATCGGTCCCATGTTTCCCATCTAATCAAATGGCAAATAAAAAAAATAGCATTAGACAGACTGACCTCAAGACTCGAAAATATTTACATGCAACACCTTAGAGACTGTTCCCAGCAAGCATTTTTTTTATTTTATTTTTTAAAGATGTTTAATAGATGTCTAATAAACATCTAATCATCTTGACTTAAACAAGGCTAAATTTGGGCTGTCAGTGAAAATCTAATAGACATCTTAGAATAGGCTAAAACTAGTTTCGGCATCAAATAAACAAAAATAAATGACTGAACATACAGTCTGTCTAATCTGTCTATTTGATGACTAATATAGTTTTGGCCATTCTTAGATGTTTGTTAGATTTTCACCAACAGCCCAAATTTAGCCTTGTTTTAGCCAAGCTGTTTACATTTAGATGTCTATTAGACGTCTATTAAACACAAAATTGCTGGATTTAGACTGCATAACACTGATGAGAAGATGAAGGATTTCTAATGTATGATGACTAAAATCACCAAATTGCCCTAAACAAGAACTAAATGCACTACAGAATGTTACGTTTTCAAATATACGCACAGTTTGTATGTATTCTGACAGTGCTAAATGAGGTTGATTTGTGCCATTGACTCATTAACTGCCAGCATCAACTAACTTTTATGTTCAAAGTACTTAACTTTAGCCTTAGGTTTAACAGATTTCACTCTGCATGTTATGCATTATCAGGCTTTCTGTCGACTTATTATAGGTGCATATATTAATGTAATGTGTTCTCACATTTTAAATGTATAGTCACACTTAGAATCACACTTAGAAACACCCTGAAAGGAAAAGTTACACTCCACCATCAGCCTGAACCGTTAATTCAAGGCAGGATGGATCTATGCTTTTTATGTTGTTGAAGCTAAATTATGACTCTACCATACATATGTCACAGCAGAAATGGAGACTCATCAGACCAGGCAATGTTTTTACAATCTTCTATTGTTCAATTTTGGTGAGCTTGTGCAAATTGTAGTCTTTTGCTGCTGTAGACCATCCGCTTCAAGGTTGGTTGTGTTGTGGGTTCAGAGATGCTCTTCTGCATATGTCGATTGTAAGTGGTTATTTGAGTTACTGTTGCCTTTTTATCAACTGGAACCAGTCTGGCCGTTCTCCTCTGACCTCTGGCATCAACAAGACATTTGTGCCGCTCACTGGATATTTTCTCATTTTTGGACCATTCTCTGTAAAACCTAGAAATGGTTGTGTGTGAAAATCCTAGTAGATCAGCACTTTCTGAAATACTCAGACCAGCTCGTCTTGCACCAACAACCATGCAACTTTCAAAGTCACCTAAATCACATTTCTTCCCCATTTTAATGCTCAGTTTGAACTGCATGAGATTATCTTGATCTTGTCTACATGCCTAAATACATTGAGTTGCTGCCATGTGATTGGCCGATAAAAAATTTGCATTAACGAGCAGTTGGACAAGTGTAAAGCGCACTTGACTTTTTGTCATTATATTTTTTACAAAAAAAATTTAAGGCAGCATTTTTTTACAGTTTAATAATTTCACAGCGTAATACTCACTGATCACCACTTCAGAGTACTATTTATTTTCTTAACTGAAGGTGGAGTTTAGCCACATTATTACATAATAAATGGGCACATTCCTCAACGGGTCATTTTGTCAGATTGACTTTAAATAAAGCTGTTTTGGACTAACAAAACAGTTTTAAGTTTTAAAACTTGCAGAATGTTTTAATTGTGCAATGACCTCTTAAATGCAAAAAGATTAAGCACATTTTGATATCACAGTTCATGACCTCTTTAAATATAGAACACTTAGGAAATCAAGCGTGTTCATATAAGCAAAGCAACACAATCTCTCCCCCTCTCTCTGAATGGGTTGTTTCCTTACCCCTGCTAAAATCCTATGCTGGGCCTAGTCTCATTATCCCAGCAGCAGGAACATGAGATTTCTCTTTTTTCCCCCTCAAGTCAAACATGAATTATTTAGCTTTGTGTTGATCACGTTGAGTCTCTGCCCTGAGCTTCCCTCCCCTGTTCCCCTACTGTATTTCTCTCTCTCTCTATCCGTGAGCTGTGCGTGTGTTGTATCAGCAATACAAAATGCATGTTTTGCTCACAGAATTGCCCATATCTCAGATATCTAATCCTGCTCTGACTGACTGTGTCATCCGTGTTTAGCTTTTCTTCTCAATGGCACTGTAACTGCACTCCGTAATTATTTCTGTACGGCGCAGGGCGAATCTTCGCTAGCACACGCACGTAAATAATTCACCATGCCAATGTTTTGTCGAAGCCAAGTCCCACATTACCAGTGTACACATTTAGTGAGTCATAATAGAGAGAAACTGTATTTGCCCCAATTTTGGAAAGAGCTATTTTTTTCTACATCTAATTTCTAAATTGAATTTTTCACGCAACCGAGGATCGGCAAGCAGTTCGCCACACCTTTATCAATTATTCACATGCAGCTCTTTGGAAGCTTTCATAAGCAGCTGTTATTGTGACTTGTCAGTTATCTAACTCATTTGTTTTGCTTATAAAAGGCCAGTTTTGCATTGCTGTGAGTGAGCATGATGAACAAACGATGATCATTAAAGAGAAACAGGGTTATGATGAGTGCGTCTGTGTTTTAAGAACGGGACACAGTGGCCTTACTATTGTCTAATTAATAAGTGAGGTCAACTAGCATGCTAACGCTGCATTCTGTCCAACTGTTAGAAATGTTTCTCTAAGATACAAATCTTTTGATTATTTTTTAACAAGGGCGCATCACATTGATCAGAGTAAGAGGTTTTTATAATGTTACAAAAGATTTTGGTTTCAAAAAATTTGCTCATTTTTTTTTTACTTTGTAATTATCAAAGTATCTTGGAAAAATGTGTCACGGTTTTCACCAAAATAATTGCAAGAAGCCCAACTGTTTTCAACATTGTTAATAATGAGAAGTATTACTTGAGCTACAAATCAGTATGCTTAATGATTTCTGAAGGATGTGACACTGAGGACTAGGGTTTAATCAAATTAAATGATGCATTAAATTACACAAACATGTTTTTTTTTTTAAAGTAGTTTCTGAATTTAAAATTTTTCTTTAGATAAACTTGTACTAAAATAAATACAAAGCTTCTAAAAAAATTCTATTGTCGTTTCAATTTTACTTAAATATGAATAACAATGAAATATAATTTCACCCATATGTGACCATGGACCATGAAACCTTTGTCATGAGGGTACATTTTTGGAAATTGAGATTTATACATCATCTGAAATTTGAATAAATAAGGTTTCATTTGATGTATGGACATATTTGGACAATATTTGGGTTAGATAAAACTATTTGAAAATCTGGACTCTAAGGGTTTAAAAAAATATTAATATTAAGGTAAGTTGCCTTTAAATTTGTGCAAATTAGGTCCTTAATGATGCTTATTACTAATCACAATTAGTAGTCAAGTAGTAGTCAAGTTTTTTTTATTTTTACGGTAGAAAATCTACAAGTTGTCTTTACCTAGGATCAATCTCAATTCTATTTTTGTACACCTTCCCCCTTTCCTCGGCCTTGAAGTAGAGTGTGAAGGGGAAGGGCTTTAAAATTTACCCCTAACAAAATGGGACACCACTACAGCACCTGCACATGTCATTGATTACACAAATGTCATCGATCTCTTGCTTCATATGAGATCGACAATCTTGACTGCTGTAGTTTTTCCAGTTGCGTTATTTGTGGGTATTTATCTTCAGTGAGATCACTAAAGGCATATATCATGCCATAAGGATATAATGTGGCAATAAGCTCGTAACTGTACTGGGTACTTACACCATGGCAGTATTCATCTATGTAAACACAAGAAAACAACATTACATTATAGCAGACACTGTAAAAAGCTCATTCCCAGCCACTAGACTTTTCTGACAGGGTACCCAAGTGTCACGTGTGACAGAATGTTGTGGGACTGCTGTACAATAGTTATTATTAGGGACTATAAATAGCAGAATTTAGCGGTTTTATTTTAGCGGATTTTTTAAAAGCATGACGGAAAAACACCTACATGGTTATGAATGTATTAAAACATGTGCTTGTTTGTTGTAAAATTTGTAATAATTACAAAAATTCTAATTTGTGGATCTCCTTCTACTTCTGGGTGCCGCTACACTGCCGTTGTGGCTGGTGTATTCTGGGAAAATATCTTACCCAAATTCAGAAACAAAACTGAATTTCAAAAGGATAAAGTAACAGAATTGTTTCCCTGGTGAAGAGATGCCAATTTAACATTGTATTAACCAATTTAACACTGTAGTACAATTCAAGGTTTTATGTTTTAAAAGGCATAACTGTATGCAACATAATTTAGTTTCATCAAAGCTGACTATGACACACAAGTTCTGATCTATTGTTTGCGTTTTTGCTCCTCTCAGCCGTTCCCTTCCCCCTGAGCCATCGCCTCACCATGAAGGAGGTGTTTGACTGTGAGGGGAAGCCGAGAGTGGATCTCCTGAAAGCCCACCTCACTAAAGAGGGCAGAGTGGAGGAGACCGTGGCCCTGCGAATCATCAATGAAGGGGCTTCTATCCTACGCCAGGAGAAGACCATGCTGGACATAGAGGCACCTGTCACAGGTAAAACGTTTTGTATTCCTTAATTACCTTCACTATGTTAAAGGGATAGTACATTTAAAAAAGAAAATACACTATAAAGTTGAAGGCAAAATTATTACCGCTGCTGTGAATTTTTTTCTTTTTCAAATATTTCCCAATTGATGTTTAACAAAGTTTAATAATTCTTACGTCAACTGTATATTTACCCTTCTTCAATAAAACTGGAACCATATTTGTGCAGGCCATGTATACATTGCACCTAAATTTGGTTGTCAGTTCAACCTTCAGAGGCTTAGAGCATCTTAGTTGCCAGATCTGGTTGGAAAATAACAGCAAGTACAAGGCTATATTAAATCGAAATCCAAACACTTATTGTGAAAATAAGCCAAATTACCAAAATATCAAACCCAAGATTGCCTTCTATGGACTTGATCGCTTAAATCTGAAGACTAATTATAAGCGTTGATTTAGTGAATATGGCAACCTTTATGAATATGGTTTTATAGCAGAAGCGTAGTGCGTTTTTCTTTTTATATATTGATTACCATTTATATTACCACAGCTGTAATTCCATGGTTACCGTGATATTGTTATTAGTTCATGGATGAACGCAATAACCTTATGTTGCAACACAAACAGCAGTTTTATTTATCACAAAGGTTGTATTTTGTGATGCATTTCTGTTCATCTTTATTTTTCACTTGTACAGTATGCTTTTCCTCTATTTATTAGAGTGAACTGTGATGCTAATAGAGTTTCATGAATGCAGTTTCTTTAAATTTCAGGTTTATTTTGTTCACCAAACCCTATCATATACTGTAGCACAAGACACTGCATAAATGATACATGGTACTGTACTATACACATCACATGGAGTCATTTTATGGGAATATATTTCTGTCGTTTTAAGGTTTTTTTTTTGCAATTAAATGGCTAATTTGTCTGTTTTTGCAATTAAATGGCTCCTAAGCAATGTTTATGCCAAATAAACCCATCTGAGTGATTCCATCCATAAAGACAGTCCTTGTACTGTTGCTTAATAAATCAGCCATTTTTAATGAATTTTTGAATAAATGATTCAGTGAACCACTCATATGACATAGACTTGTGGTCACCTTCTGCCAGTGGTTTTATTGACATGCCTTTTTTAATCCATGACAGGCCTAAACCAGCCAAGATACCACAAAATTTACACATTATTATTTATAATTGACTATTTCTTTTTTACATTTGTTAGCATTCATTACCTTACTGTAATAAATTTGTTGCTGCCTTAATTTTTTAAAGTTCAATCAAATAAATTTGACATTACTTCAAATGTAACTGCAGTTTAACCTAAACAAAAAAGATGAAGTTACAATTGCATGAAGTTAGTATTCAATGATGACAAAAGTACACACATCATTTACTCAAGTAGAAGTACAGATACTTATGTTTAAAATGACCCGGGTGAAGGTTGAAGTACTGACCACACTTTTGTAGTCAAAAACAGAAGTATAGAAGTACAACCTCAAAAATGTACTTAAGTAGAAAGTATCCAATACTGTTTTAGTTTCACACTGTCAGCTAAACCTCACATCATATAAATACATTTATGCAAAATAATTTACATTTCTGATTTTGATTCAAAAGTTGTTGCTAATTTTCAGCAGGAAAGTAGCCAAGCAACATCACACTGTTTAGAAATCTGTGTATCATTATCTTGACACAAACTCACAGTGTTCGGCATGTAGTTTTGCTGCTTTCAGATCAAGAACAACAACTTCCGTTATTTTTCAAAAAAATAATAATAATAAAATAAAAAATAAAAAAATGTAGGCCTATATCTTTACAAATAATAAACGCCTTCAATTAACACTTAATTTTGTCCAAAACATTTGCTTTTCTTTTGCTAATATAATATAATATAATATATTATAATATAATATAAATCAATATAATATAATATAATATAATATAATATAATATAATATAATATAATATAATATAATATAATATAATATAATATAATATAATATAATATAACAAAATATAATATAATATAACAAAATATAACATAACAAAATATAATATAATATTATATAATATAATATAATATAGTATAACAAAATTTAATAATATAATATAATATAATATAATATAATATAATATAATATAATATAATATAATATAAAAAATAATATAATATAACAAAATATAATATAACAAAATATAATATAACAAAATATAATATAATATAATATAATATAATATAATATAATATAATATAATATAATATAATATAATATAATATAATATAATATAATATAATATAATATAATATAATATAACAAAATATAATATAACAAAATATAATATAATATAATATAATATAACAAAATATAATATAATATAATATAATATAATATAATATAATATAATATAATATAATATAATATAATATAATATAATATAATATAATATAATATAATATATTTAACAAAATATAATATAATATAATATATTTAACAAAATATAATATAATATAATATAATATAATATAATATAATATAATATAATATAATATAATATAATATAATATAATATAATATAACAAAATATAATATAATATAATATATTTAACAAAATATAATATAATATAATATAATATAATATAATATAATATATTATAATATAATATAATATAATATAATATAATATAATATAATATAATATAATATAATATAATATAATATAATATAATATAATATAAATCTACTTATTTGTAGATATTTGTACTTCGTTACTTCTCATTTCTGTTAGTATTATTTGAACAGTTAAGTTGAAAACTGATTCAAATTTTAAGCTAAAGTTAGACAAAAAAAATGTATGTTGTCATTTTTTAAAAGTATGATTTTGTGGTGAACAAAAAGACAGAAGGCTATACAGCATTATAACAATTCAAGGTAGAATATTCGCTTGAACTATTTCTTTAAAGCCTTTAATGGCAGCAGACTTACCTTTTCTACAATATGAAGAAATATATACAAAGTGCAAAAGACGACAGTTTCATTTGAAGTGCATTTGAGTGCCTGTGTGTGCGCTGTGGTTATATTTTCAGACACAAGTCGATAAAGAGCGTCTGTGCATTAGCATCTGTGTGTACATAATGGCGTTTGTTATCTGACGCCGTCTGCATGTGTTAACTGTACATCCGTGACAACCTGCTTTGATATCATCAGCAAACAGGACTAAAAAGCAGCAAGAGTTGAAAAGAGAATTCACAATCCTGACCTCAAATGCAAAAATAAACTCCAAAGCACCCGGCTACAAGCTCAAAGCCTGAACAAGACTGACGGAAAACAAAAGCTGGCAGAGCGAACAAAAGCGCTCGAGGTGTTTCCGTATGAAGTTTACCTGTGAAGGTAGCTGTCACTTCTGTGTGTTTCTCATGTATATTAATTCCCTCCTTACCTGTCAGTGCTTTAACTTTGAGATGAGAATAGATGAAAAATAGTTGTAAATTAAATCCACGAACTAACGTCTGAGGATTTATAATGAAGATCTGATTTTTTACCCCTTGTATAATTCAGTGTTTCTCAACACCATTCCTGAAGGATCCCCAGCTCTGCTCATTTTCCATGCCTTTTAAATCAAACACACCTGATTCAGATCATCAGCTCATTAGCAGAGCCTGAAAGACCTGTTATGGTTGTGACAGACAAAGAAGAGGTCTAATACAGGCAATGTTGGTGGTCCTTTATCAACATGGTTGAGAAACACTGCTATATTTGACCCCCAATGCATCTACCAACCCAAAATAGCACTAAAAAAGACAACCCAGTAACTTTTATTTTGGTAAGCCATTCTCTGCAAGGATGTGGACTGCCAGAGGTTTGCATTGCATGTGCTAGAAAAAGCATTACACATTTTGGGCCCTATCATACACCTGGCACAATAAGGCGCAAGACGTGTTTCTATGTCATGTTGCTATTTTCAGACCATAATTTTCCCATTTTCCGCCACATTGTTTAAAAAGCAAATTCATATGCGCCATTTTGTGGACTCATGGGTGTTTCAGTACACATAAGAGGTGTGTTAAGGCGCATTGTTGGTGCATTGCTATTTTGAGGAACTAAAATAGACCACAAAATAGACCAGCTGAGAGGAGGTCTTAACTCCAGCGCAGAGCCCATCAGTTGTGGGCCTCCCTTAAACATTTCATAATACACATGCAAAATGTACAGCAATACACAAATATATTTACAAATAAAAAAGAATTGAAGAAATAAAAAATTACAAAAATTATTTATTTATTAACATTTTTTTTTTTTCAAGCCTACATAAATATAAAAATCATGCCTTCTTTATCTCGGGGGGCTTTTTCAGTTTATTCATGATAATTTCCTTTTGTATAATGTTGTATCATTATTTGTATAATTATTATTATTATTTTTTATTATATACGTATTATATTTGTTTTTTTTTAAAACAAGCTTAGATTGGCCCACCTGTCACCTGAGGAGGCTCATTCTCAAACTGTAGATGCTCTCTTTGACTGTTTTCTCGCTAGAGAAGCGCTCAGTTTTTTCCACTTACAAAGTCCACCATGTAAATAGCAAATGTGCTATGGTGCGACGCAACTGACTCTTAAAGGGAATGGGTGATGAGACTCTGATTGAGTCAAAACACACCTGATTACAACTGATTAAAAGAATAAACTCAACCCTGTTAGATCATGCGCCACCGCGCAGAGCGGATTTTTCCGTCCTTAAAATAGCAAAAGTGGATTCAGACACGTCTTTAATGCTTTTGCGCCCTGTGCTTTGCACTTTGCGCCTAGATCAGGGGTGGGCAAACCCGGTCCTGGAGGGCCGGTGTCCTGCATAGTTTAGCTCCAACTCTAATCAAACACACCTGAACATGCTAATCAGTGTCTTTAAGATCACTAGAAATCCATAAGCAGGTGTGTTTGATTAGAGTTGGAGCTAAACTGTGCAGGACACCGGCCCTCCAGGACCGAGTTTGCCCACCCCTGGCCTAGATCATTATAATGGAGCCCTTCGTGTTGTTGGAGGAAAACCTTTTATAAAGGTCTATTCACACCAAGCAAGATAACTATAAATATATCAGTAAATATATTTGTGTCCACACTGACAAACAAAATTATTATTTTTAGGCTCTGTCCACTAGAACACAAGTATTTTCAAAACTTCTAATTTTTCTACAGTTTGCTGTTTACCTACATGAAAATAGAATATCTAGGGATGGAAACCAAAACTTTCTGAAAACTAGGGAAAAGATTTTCTGAAGTTCTGAAGGAACTGTGGTCATGTGGACACTAACTGTAGTTTTCGCTGCATACCATCAGCATGCATGCTGTTTTGTCCCCGCAACCGGATTGGGTTTTTACGTCAATGCCGAAAACACGGATGGGGCAAATGTCAAATGACAAGCTCATCTCGTATTCCAAGTCATTCGCACCTCGGGACAGTAATCCACCTCTGTTCTTATATTTACATTGATTTATATGAGGTTTACACTCAAAAAATACTTATTCTCCATTTAGAGTCAACCCAGCATAAAAGTGTCATTATCGCCACCTGTTTGGTGGGCGTGCCCTAAACATGCATCACAGTGCATTTTTCATGTGGACACTTTTAAAAAAAAATTAAAGCAGGGAAAACTGTTTATAAGAAATACTAGTGTACATGTGGACATGGCTTTAGATTATGCTTTCCACTTGGCATTATCCCCCTGTGACCAGCAGATGTCCTCAGTTTGCTATTAGCACATCTGACCAGTGAATCCAGCTCGTGCTATCAATCAAAGCAAACAGTGAATTTAATGATTCTAATAATGATAACAAACCTAACACAAATTACTTTCCTTTTCTAAAGAGGCAACAAGAAGACACAACTAGCACAAGACACACTTTTGGTACTTTTAGGTACCTTAAATTAAGGTTACTTTTTGTTCTCAATTTGTTCAAACTGAATTTGCAAGCATGACTTGCAAGCATAAAAGCAAGCATAAATTCTATTTATTCATTTATTTTTCTCAGCTTAAACCCTTATTTATCAGGGGTTGCCACAGCGGAATGAACCACTAATTATTCCAGCATATGATTTATATAGCAGATGCCCTTCTAACCGAAACCATACTGGGAAACACCCATACACTCTCACATTCACACAAACACTCAAACACATACAGCCAATTTTGTTTACCCAACTCACCTATAGAGCATCTCTTTGGACTGTGGGGGAAACCGAAACCCACCTGAATGTGGGGAGAACATGCAAACTCTACACAGAAACGCCAACTGGCCCAGCTCAAACCAGCAACCTTCTTGGTGTAAGGCGACGCTGAGCCACCGTGCCACCCATATAAATTCCATGTATTTTTTATTTTTTTTTTTATCAAAGAGATCCAGATAATCCTTTTCTTTATTAAAAAAAATGGGCCTAACATCAAGAAGAGCTTCTCTACAGTGTTGTCTGAGTTTACATTTTGTAAGGTTCTTTTATTGTTACATTTCAATGGATCCTCACTGCCTGTCAGTGTTTTATTATTTATTAGCTGGGGAAAAATCCTTCTGAAAGTGATTCCAATGATATTTCTTTTTCTACATCGAACTGAACTCTGCTGTTTTTTTACATTCAGAACAAATTTCAGAACAATGTCTTTATCCCTATCTTTATACTTTACTTATTTTTATACTTATGCTTGCTGGGCCTTAAGAGTCTCCATAGACATCTGAGCTACTGAGAACATTGTGATTAAATTCCAACAAACCATTCAGAAACATCCTGGATCAGTCTAGAAGTTGTAATTTCTTGTTCTCCATCTTCAGCTAGGCTTCCATCCCCCTGTGTTTATGGCCGTTTTGAAGTTGTTCATGAAAAACAACTGACGAAAATGACAAATTTCACAAAAATATCTTTTAATTGACTAAAAAGTTTTTATAATACCTTGAGGTGGTTTGCAAATATTGTGAGCTAGAAATGCATTTTATGAAATAAACTCTGACATATAGCTAACATTACATCCACATGACTAACCAACTGACTCCATTATGCTTGCCTTGTTCACTGTTAGTTACTAGGCTACCAATACTACAGTTAGCCCCTCTCACAACGTGAAGTTTAGTTATAAATAAACTAATTTTGAGAGTATCACATACTCAAAGAGCTAAGAATGACAAAGAGGCAACACTCAATAAAACGTTTCATTGCAACAGCAGCGCCCAGCAACAGCCCCACGATTCCGCCATTTTGGAGTGAAATCGATCGGCTGTCCGTTGGATCTTAATATTTTTAAAAAAAAATTGCATTAAAGCTGAGATACAACCTGACAGACGACAATACAGCACTTACTATGGCAATCATCAGCACTTTTAATAGTTTATTTTACAGACTTATAATAGGGTTAGGGTTTGTTCTGTTGACTATTGAAAAAATAAACATCTTAAAGAGGCTAATAGTTTTGTCCCTAAAATTGTGTTTAAAATTTTAAAAACTGCTTTTATTCTTGTCAAAATAAAACAAATAAGACTTTCTCCAGAAGAAAAAATATTATCAGACATCATCACAAATATTTAAAAATAAAAAATAAATATTCAAAGGGGGCTAGTAATTCTGACTTCAACTGTACATACCTTTTCTTTCTTTTTTGTGAACTTTAAAACATTTGCATCCCATTAGAATGGAAACCTAGCAATAGTAGCAATTGAAACCTATAGCAACAACCTGACTCAGTGTAATGCATGTAAGGTTGCATGAGTTTCTCTTGATTTGTTGTTTAGAATTAAGACTCCACCCTCTTCTGAAAGCAGAAGCTCATTTGCATTTAAAGGGGCATGCAAGAAAATATGCTTTTGCTGACACTCAAAGAGGGTCAAATCTAACAAACTATAATAAATGATTTTTGTGGTATATTGAGCTGAAACATCACAGACACATTCTGGAGACATCAGAGATTTATTTTCCGTCTGATGGAAAGGAGCATAATATTTCTCCTTTAAAGTTTGGCTTCTATTAGTGTCTGTGGATAATCAATAGAGTCGAGTACTTGATAGCGTGTCCATCTGCAGGAGTTTGTCAGCACACCAGCTGGCCGTGATTTCCGCTGTCTCATCCGCGTATGAGCCGCTTACTCCAGAAAGAAACAGGTCCTTGTGTAACCGCAGTAAAAAAAAAAAAAAATGCAGAGATAATGGACATAGCTTGATTAATTTTTCTTTGTAATGTGATTCTGCTCTCCCAAATGGTACATGTACTTTATGACAGGGAAGTGTGACGGTGATTTTAATGCTGTTTTAGAGCGTAGTGCTTTTATTACGTTTTGAATGTGTGCTAGGAGGGAGGTTGGTTTTTACACTGCATATATTTGTTTTGTTTTTTTAGTGTAATTAGACAAAAACGTAAAAAAAAAAAAAAAAACATTTGATAAGAAGCATAATATATTCATGTTTATGCCCAATGGGAATAAATTGAGTTGAGCTATTATTTATATTAATTTTATTTTAGGTTTATTCTTGATTTTAAATATGTATATTTGTTTGCATTAAAACATATGTACTTATTAATGGTTAGGCTAAAAGATTATATAGTGAATAACAATCATATTTTTACCTGTTGTTTTTTTCTTCATATTTTAAGAATAAAACTTAATAAATCTTTCTTATTCTAAGAATGAACAATTATTGTTCAGCATTTATTAATATTCATCATAGTTCACAATTTAATTATTAATTGTAATGCATTATTAAAATCTAAAGTTACACTTGTTAACGTTTGTTATTTCCCTACATATTACCATTAACAAAGGTAAATAATATAATTTTTTATTTAGTGTAATAACAACATGTATTATATTACATTATGATATTACAGATAGTTTACAATTATTGTTGTTGATTGTGGATATATATTTATATATTTTAACCATAATTATTAATTGACGATAGATGATGAGAGCAACAATTCATTATTATACTGTAATTTCACAAGTTCATACTCACTGATATTTGACTGAATAGAATATGCATATTTGTCGTGCTGTCCGGGGGGAGGGCTCTGAGCTCGAAAAGACACCCTAACTCGTGTTATTCCTCTTATCAGGATAGAGAGAGATAGGGTCTGAGCTTAGTGTCTAGCCCGGCTCCAGAACGCTCCCCCCTCTGATTTAAGTAGGTATTGGGTTTAATAGTGTGGAGTTGGGGTGGTGGAGGGACGCTGAAGTCAAAAAACAAATGGTTTGGTATGAGGTATGACGTGTTTGACTATTTATAAGGGTTTGGTCTTGAGCTGACTGGATAATAGAATGATTGTCTGAGATGAATTAGAATAAAGGATATGCACTTAATGTTTTCAAATAGGTTTTCAAAATAAATATTAAAAAGAGTGATTATGTTGTTGTTGTCATATATATGGTCATAATAATTGTAAGTTTTTGCTTTTGCACAATAACACAAAACACTGATAACTATATATATATATATATATATATATATATATATATATATATATATATATATATATATATATATATATATATATATATATACATATATATATATATATATATATATATATATATATATATATATATATATATATACATATATATATATATATACAGTATATATATATATATATATATATATATATATATATATATATATATATATATATATACATATATATATATATATATATATATATATATATATATTGTTTTGCAGTGCGGGTGGGCTTTTGTTGACTTCTCTTATGTGCACCACAGGCAGTTTTTTGGCAGCCCTGGTGAATTCACCCAGCTTCAGGCTTCAGTGCATCAGAAGTCACTCCCTTCTGTGTTTTAAGGACAAAAAGCGTTAAAGTTCACCCCAGTTCAGTTGTAGTCTCACATGAAGAGTTCAATTCCACTGTGCACTTACATTTGTCTGGTACAGTGCAGCTGTTAAAATCCATCAGTTGATCAGAGCGAGAGAGAGATAAAGAGAGAGGGAGAGAGAGAGAGAAAGCTCTTCTCTGCTGCAGAACACACCTACACCTCTGAGTCATCTGCATCTAACAGCTCAATATTCTCCCTCTCGCTCTCTAAATCTCTTCCCATCATCCAGTTCTGCTTGCTCTCTGTGTGCCTGCAGTGGGTGATGTGAGAATAAGCATCTCCCCCTCCACACTCAGCACTGCACAGTCACTGCCACACACTAAGAGAGTTACTCACCATTATCACCAGTTTACTCTCAATACACTTACATGGACGACAATACTCCATTATATATAACATAATTAAGACAATAGTCCACAATGTTAAAGGAGCATTCCACTAAAAAAAAATAGATTCAAACAGTTGTGTTTTACAATTATTTAATCCATTCAGTTGATCTCTGGCTCTGGCGGGAGCACATTTTAGCTTAGCTTAGCATAAATCATTGAATCGGATTAGACCATTAGCATCTAGCTTTGATAAATTTCGTATTTAAAGCTTGACTCTTTTGTAGTTCTGTAGTTCATGTACATGTATTTGCTTTACTATAGTGACAGAAAATGAAGCTTCTATTTCTTTAGGCCAATATGACTAGGAACTAAACTCTTATTTTGGCGTAATAATCAAAGAACTTTGCTGCGGTACCATGGCTGCAGCAGGTGCAATGATATTTCGCAATGTAACTGACATGAGACAGGTTTTCTTGTTAGTAAAATATCTAGTTGGGAGCTATTTTCAGGCACTGCATAATATATTTGCACTTGCTGCAGACATGGTACGATAGCAAAGTTCTTTGATCATTACGCCAGAATGAAAGTATAGTTCCTAGCAACTTCTTATTTTAGTCACTTTATCAAACTTCAGTGTACATTACCTGACAAAAGTCTTGTTTTCGATCCCAGTTGCAACAAAAAATGATTTGACTTCTAGTTGATCATTTGAAAAAGTGGCAGAAGGCAGATTTTTCAGATGAATCATTTGTTGATCTGCATCCTAATCATTACAAACACCACAGAATACCTATTGGAAATTGGACCCAAGATTCTCATAGAAATCAGTCAAGTTTGGTGAAGGAAAAATCGTTGTTTGGGGTTACATTCAGTATCCGGGCATGCGAGAGATCTGCAAAGTGGATGGCAACATTGACAGCCTGAGGTATCAAGACATTTGTGCTGCCCATTACATTACAAAATCACAGCAGACAACAAATCTTTCAGCAGGATAGTGCTTTTTCTCATACCTCAGACTCCACATTAAAGTTCCTGAAAGCAAAAAAGTCAAGCTTTTATAGGATTGGCCAGCCCAGTCACCAGACATAAACATTATTGAGCATGTCTGGGGTAAGATGAATGAGGAGGCATAGAAAATGAATCCAAAGAATCTTGATGAACTCTGGCGAGCCCATACTTTCTTTGCCATTTCAAATGACTTTATTAATAAGTTATTTGAGTCATTGCAGAGATCTATAGATGCAGTTCTCCAAGCTCATGGCAGTCATACACAATATTAATTCTTAACTTGGCATGTTTTTGAGCAAGAATTTGTATTAGTCATAGTAGTCTGTTTGCGGTCTGTTAGCTGTGATCAGTTGCGATTTCAGGATTTTCATTTTAGTGGGGCTCAGCTCCTTATAAGGTAAAAAAAAATTACACACATACACACACACACACACACACACACACACACACACACACACACACACACACACACACACACACACACACACACATATATATATATATATATATATATATATATATATATATATATATATATATATATATATATATATATATACTCTAATACTACAGTTGTATACTAGTATTCCACTGTATTACATAGACAGGCATAACCATTTGAGTTCTGAATAAGCCAAATAGGCTTAACCTATCTGTTTACTGTAGTAAAAACCACTTTCTATATTCAAGTGCATTTTGTGTTTCCATGTATTAAATAAATAAACTGCCACTTTTCTAATTAAATGTATTAAAAAATATTTTTTTAAACTTACAGGCTAATTCCACAATCTAAATGATAATAAATAAGAAGTATTTAATACTAGACAACACTTGATGTTTCTACAGTATCTCTGTCAGTGACTCAGTGACAATTAAAATGAGTACATTCACTAAATGGTTCTGTCCCTGTGTTTAATCCTTTCTTTGCAAGACTGTATGGTATAGTTAATGTCACACAAACTGTAAAGTGTTTAATATTGGTAATTAACTTTTAAAAAAAATAGCAAAATGTTCGTTAAGAGTTACTTTTTTCGCTGGAAGAAACAGCTGTGCTGATGAGGTGAACGCTGAGCAAACCCAAATGCTCATCTTTGACATTGGGATACAGGTGATACAAGGTTAGCTATATCAAAGAACTGCATATAAGCAGATATTGTAACAATTTATCGATAAACACACACCTCGTTCTCTTACTGTCCACAGCTGTGGTTTGCTGATCAAATGAAAAGGGGACTGAGGCGATAATTTAGTGTACAGTTTATGAGCTAATCGTGAAAGTTTTAGAGGGGCTGAGTTGAAATAAACAGCCCCCCTAAAATAGGCCTAACAACACCCATGGCTGTGATTTTGTAACATTACTATTGAAACACTTAAAACTGCATGACAACTTAATGATGTGTCCCATCAATCTCTATCGATCTCTATACTATAGCATGTACAACAGGAACATGCATAATCTAAAACCAATTCATGTAAACACCATGAGCCTAAAGTTGTCGTATTTAGAGTAAAGTAAAATTTGATTACTGATGGTCATGTAAATGTACGCAGTGTGTGTTTTTGCTGTGTGATGTCTGTCCTTGCGCTCAGAATATTTGCCCAGATCAGCCGAAATTAGGCCAAGTGAAGTTTATGCCTGCCGATCGTCTATTATTGATATCAAAGGGGATATGAAATATGCAAGAGGCACAGTGTACACGAGGAGCAGTCATTGTCAGTAGATCCGCTTCCTTTGTGATGCAACATAATGGCAAACAAAGACATATCTGCTGCCGTTTGTCACTACCTTCACCCAGCTGTATGGCCATCACCTCATGCTATTGTTAATCAAGACTGCTTACACAATCACACAGATGTACACACACACACACACACACACACACACAGAACGAGAGAGAGCACTGGTTCAGGCCCATTCATTTATGCTGAGAATGATTTGTGTGCATGCTGTTCACTCATTAAGTCCAGCATACATAATGGAGAGAGGAGAGGATGAGGAGGAGACTATGTGAAAAGAGGAGTCGAGGATACAAACAGAAAAGAAGAGAGGAAACAGAGAGCAGAGTGGGTAAAAAGAAGGAGAGGATATGGACAGAGGAGAGGACACTGACTGCTTACCGTTTTTCCCAAATGTTTACACACATTTTCTCATATTGTCAGAACTCTACACACAAATCACAAAACACACACACATTGGGCAAAACCCTTCAATTCTTCTGCAAAATAAAACTTCACGTTCAAAACAATGTGATTTCTTCTCAAAATGGTTTTTTGTTTTCAAATAACACACACAAGCCATTACATGAATAGACATTTATCTAAAACATTTACATTAATGTAAAACACTATGACAACTTATACATATTATTATATATATAGGCCTACAGAAGTGCATTGTAAAATATTTCAGAATATTGTTTTTATACAAAACACACAAATACAGGGTACCACATATATTTTACTCTATTTTTCCTACAAAGACAGTGTACACAGTGTTCACATAGTTGCACATAACGTGGTCTACATATACCATCAACAGAAGTATTTACAGAATACAGTTACAGTAAAAAACAAACAAACAAAAATACAGCTTTACTGCATCCTCTTTTCTGTTTTGGCCTGGCCACACAGTGGGGAAAATGTCACATTGCATGGCGAATCCAGCCATGAAAAGCATCAACTGCTATAGCTTGGAGAAGGGGTATACGTGTGGGTGGATTTCGGTCATACATTTTCCATCCCCAGGCAGAAAAAAAAATCCTCAATAGGTTTGAGGAATTGAGAATATGGAGGGAGATATACTACTATGGGTGGGCAGTGAACCAGTTATAAACCAGATGAGCTCTGATTTCTAAATTGCAATTCTGTGTGACAGGTGTTTACTCATGCGATGAGTTAGTATACAAAGTAGGACCACTGACTTTACATTTTGAATGACAGTGTGTTCCTGTGAAAACGAGATTTTCTGCATAAAAATTGTGATTGTGCCAAATGCAGGATAGGATAGGATAGGATAGGATAGGATAGGATAGGATAGGAAAGGATAGGATAGGATAGGATAGGATAGGATACTGTCACTGGAGTGGTACCTTTTTAAAAGGTGCACATTTGTACCCTAAGGCTCCATATTGGTACATCAAACATGTATATTATTAGAAGAGATAAAGAAGAAGAGAAGAGAAGAGAAGAGAAGAGAAGAGAAGAGAAGAGAAGAGAAGAGAAGAGAAGAGAAGAGAAGAGAAAGGATGAGATGACATGAAATGAGATTGAATAGGATCAGAAGAGATAAGATGAAAAGAGAAGGGAGACGATGAGAAAAGAAGGAAAGAGATAGAATATAGGACAATAAGAGTTAAGATGAGATGAGATGGGATAGGACAAAAATAAATAAAATGAGAAGAGAGAAGATGAGATGATATGAGATTATATGGACTGAGAAAAGATGAGATCGGATGAAACGAGATGGGAAGAGAAGGGATAAGATGGCATGACATAGGGTAGGTTAGGATGAGAAGAGATAAGATGAGAAACGAAGGAATGATATCGGAAAAGATTAGATAGGATAGGATGAGATGAGATAGGATCAGAGAAGATAAGATGAAAAGAGAGAAGATGAAAAGAGAAGGGATGAGAAGAGAAGGGATGGAATGGAATAGGAAAGGATAGAATAGGATAGGATACTGTCACTGGAGTCGTACCTTTTTAAAAGGTACACATTTGTACCTTAAGGGTCTATATTGGTACGTCAAACATTTATATTATATAGGATAGGATAGGATAGGATAGGATAGGATAGGATAGGATAGGATAGGATAGGATAGGATAGGATAGGATGAAATGAGATGAGATGGAATAGGACGAAAAGAGATAAAATGAGAAGAGAGGAGAGGAGAAGATGAGATTATATGGAATGAGATGAGACTGGATAAGATGGGATAGGATGAAAAGAGATGAGAAGAGAATATGATAAGAGAAAGGATGAGATGGCATGAGATAGGTTAGGATGAGAAGAGCTAAGATGAGGTGAGATGAGATGGAATAGGATGAGAAGAGATAAAATGAGAAGAGAGGAGAAGATGAAAAGATGAAATGTGAATGAGAAGAGAAGAGACGAGAAGAGAAGAGAAGAGAAGAGAGGAGAGGAGAAGAGAAGAGAAGAGAAGAGAAGAGAAGAGAAGAGAAGAGAAGAGAAGAGAAGAGAAGAGGATGTAAGTAGAGGAGATGAGATGAAGAGGTAAGCAGCAGAGATGAAAGAGAAGAGAGGAGCTTAGGAGAGTGACTAAGAAGAGATGAAAGTCAGGTCAAAGGGAAAAGAGGAAATCAACAGAGATGATGAGATTGAGAGGTAAGCATGACAGATGAGCAAAGAGAGGAGAAGAGCTTGTGAGCAAATGAGAGGAGCAATTGAAAGAAAGAATGAAAAGAAAAAGGCAAAAAGGCGATTTTAACATGAGATTACACAAGAAGCAATTGAAAGACATGACAAAGGGAGAATGAAAGATAGGAAAGATGAACAGATAGGCAGAAAGAAGAGAAAAGAGAAGAGGTGAGCAGAAAATAAGAAAGACAGGTTGATAAAGAGAGGAGAGTTGAACATACAAGCAACTATAGCAGATAAAAGAAAAGATAGCGTGACAGAGAGAAGATCGAGAGAATGAGATGTGAAGGAAAACGAGGATATGAGAGGAGAGGAGATAAAGAGATGACAGAATGGGAGGAGGAGATGAAGAAAAGGACGTTAAAATGAGAAAAGACCAGAATAAGAGGAGCAGATGAGAAAAATGAAGAGAGAAAAACTATCAAAGAACAGAGAAGAGATTAATAAGACATAAGAGAGAAGATGAGTAGAGGATAGAAGATGTGAAAGGAGAAGAGAGAATGATGAACACATCAGACATCATCTGTGAGAGGAGACGAAAAGATGAGAGGAGCAAATAAAAAGAGGAGAATAAGAGGAGCAAAGAAGTTAGAGAAGAGATGAGCAGATGGGAGAAGAGAGGATGAAAAGATGATCCTGTTTGCCTCCAGAGGGTTAAAGAGGGTGAAAATACGACTAGAAAACAGGTGAAAGGGGGAGAGCAGATGAAGATTTTGAAGAAGCGAGAAGAGAAATGGACAGCAAAGAAAAGGAGAACTGAGGAGACGGGAGAAGTAAAGGAGAAGCTGAAAGAGAAAACGAAAGAGCATGACAGAATGACCGTTCGTGACACACATCAGATTCCATCTACATTCTTCTCCTCATGCACTCGAGCACCATGTGACCCGGGAATGTGAACAAGCATGTTAATTGCACATTTAATACCTGTTTCTCCTCAAGCACAGTTAAAATCAGCTCCGAGAAGCAGCCGATTCGTTTAAACAGAAGCACTTAACACCGCGACCCGGGATCATTTTCATGCACAATTCATATACCTCTTCATGCATAATGTAATGTCTCAATATGCGGGATCCGCTCATTTATATACAGTAAACGCCACTTACTAACACAGCCTGGGCGCATCTGATTTACCCATGCATTATGCAGCTCTGATGCTGCAACGTGACTGGGCATATCTGCATTTTTCCCCCTCCTCCGTTTTGGATTATATAAACCTATCCGTATCTACAAAGACTTGAACAACAGGACTCTCAGACGGAAACAGGCAAGCAGTTTTGAAGTCATCAGGAGCAAACCGAGCATCCAGAGGGAGAGCAAAAGCCCATCTTGAAGAACTCAGGGCTCCTGTGAGGCGCTCCAAAAGAACACAAAATGAATATGTTCAGTGTTTAAGGGAACACTCCACTTAATATGGAAATAGGCTCATGTTGTTGGATTCAACAGTTGGATTTAACCATTTTGGCAGGAGCACTTTTAATGTAGCCTATAGCCTATTATTAAGCCAAAAAGAGAGTATAGTTCCTACCTAGAAAATAGCTAAGTAGGCAGATTTCAATTCCTCTCTGTCTTAGTACACAATGTAACTACAGAAGAGTCATGCAGTAAATTGAAAACATACCGAAACTCTTTTTGAATGCGATGCTAATGGTCTAATCCAATCATAGATATATACACTAGATATCACGCATGGACCCTGAGCATGCGTCAGTAGCGCCGCCACAGTTGTACAGTGCTCCCAGGAATAAAGTCATTCAACCGCACTAGTCAAGACTAAAGCCAATAGCCCCTTTCACACAGTGATACCGGTAAATATCTGGAAAATTTACGGAATGACTTTACCGGTATATTCAAAAAAGCGCTGTTCACACAGGCGAAGATGTTACGGAAATTTTCCGGAAAGGAGCATTCACACATCCATTCCAAAATACCGGTAAATTCTGACATCATTCACCACAAATGAGCTTTAAACGGCTGCGCTTGTATTTGTAAACATTTGACTACATTACAAACTCTGTGGATGATCAGTATTGTGAACAACTTCAATGAAAACATATGGAGGATCACTTTCGCATGTCGAGATGTTCATAATATGTGCGTGTGCCGGCGCTCACAGGCTGTTTCACAGGCACACGCAAAGCTTGAAGGTAAACAAACAACGGCTTATCATAAGCATGTCATCGATGATTATTTACACAGTTGGCATTAAGAAGAACATATAAACGTGATCTGACTAACTTCTAGCAGCTAAATGTGTCTGGAAAAATATTCAAAGGCTTTTATTCTCACAAACCGCGCGGACGTAAATGCTTCTGACTGTTCTGATTGGCTAAAGCAGACGTCTCATGTCAGCACGTTCTAGACGTTCACGCGCTTATTACGGCAATCTTCCTTCTGCATTCACACAGCGCAGCATTCCGGCAAATTGCCGGTAATGTTACAACTTCTCTTTCCGGAAAATAGCCAGAACGAATTTACCGGTATTTTCAAAAAGGACCTGTTCACACATACAACCTTTCCGGAAAATTGCTGGCAATTTTCCGGAAAGGTCTGTATGTGTGAAAGGGGCTAATGTTAAGATGCTGGACTTTAGCACTGTGTAGAGGTTTAGTAACGAGCAAACAAAGGAAACAAAGAATAAAGGCAGAACATAAGATTTTGCTTTTTACGTTTTTGTTTGTTACGAACTTTTGTGCCAAACAATTATTGATGATAATACAGTCTCTTACTGCACTGGTCATGAGGCAAAGTAGTACCGACTCGCACTAAATACCAGGCTTATGCTAGTTTTGGTGATTACAATAACAACAAGATGCTGCCATGCTAGAAACTTTTATTATTGTCAGTTAAGTGAACGAGTTGTTCATATCGGGGATTCATTCACAAACTAATCCTCTGTCAGAATGAGAAGTGAAAGCAGGAGAGGGGGTGTGTTACAGAACACAAATTAGATCAAATTTAACAGGGAGGGAAGATATTACATTTCCATGCACAATAAAGGGACTAAGCTGACAAGAAAATGAATGAATGAATGAGGAAGCTTGAACTATCAAGTAATAAATAAATTGAATTCTTCACTTTTGGACTTTAGTGCAATAGTAAATATAGAAAAAAATCTAATATAAAAACAAATTGAACCTCAACTTAAAATACCCAGCAGGTAATCTCAAGTTTTCATACCTCACAGTTTGCTACGGCAATGTTGTTGTCATCAACTTTACATTACCTCCAGACCACAGACATACGCTTTCCGCTTCAAGCTGCTTCCGTGTTCTATTTTGCCGGCATTTAACCAATAGCGGCTCTGCAATAAAGAGATGTCATGCTGCACACATTGCTGTACTATAGATTTGTTAAAAAAATCATGAGAATATATATTCAACATATATATTCGAGTCCTGATCGAGAGGTAATGTTTCGATTCTGATCTGATTTGGTCTGAAGCTGCGTGATCGCGCCTGATTTTCAAATATGTGATCAGATCTGGACATCCCTAATTTTCTTAACTATATTCTTATTAAAAGGTTGGAAAATATTATTTCTTTTTGTAGGACCAGGAAAGCATTCCTGTATAAGACTCTTTGTCAAATGTACTTGTCCATTTCTTGTCCACAAAACTCATCTTAATTTTTGTCCATACTTTTTGGTGTGACAGTGGAATAAACTACGATCTCTTTTACCATATTAATTAATGGTAAAGGGAATACATCTAATTACTTTCAAATAATCTTCTTTCATTTATTAATTTTCTGTCCGGCTTTCCTTTTATTAATCTGGGGTCGCCACAGTGGAATTAACCCCCCAACTTAACTAGTTTATGTTTTTACACAACGGAATCCCTTCCAGCTACAACCCATCATTGGGAAATCAATAATATATATTTTTTAATTATTAAATTTAAAGATAGTACCAAGCTCATTGCAACTAACAAAACAACAATTCTCATCCAAAATAAGTACTGACCAAATACCATTATTTCACCAATCCTCCAAAAAAAAAAAAAAAAAAAAGATTTACATTGCATTAATATACAGCGATTATTCCATAATGGTACATTATGAGAACTGAAGTTATGTGTGTTCAGCATTTTCAAATACAACAAAACCTGTTTATGAAAATTGGAAAAATTTCAGTGGAATTTTAGATAATTCACAGTCACAATAGACTGAATGAATTCAAACTCAACCGTTTAACTCTGAAAGGACTCGTAAAACGTGCCTATTTCCAAAATAAAAAGTGGAGTGTTCCTTTAATGATTCCATGCACTCATTTCCTAATGTCTTCGATGTTACGCCTCCTATGAGACAGAGTCAGATGGTGTCGTGCACCGTTTCCCACAATGCATCTGTGTTTTTATGGATGGCTTGGGTGCAGTAGAGGAGGCAGGGTGAGGGAAGGGAAATAAGCACAGCATGAAAAGGCTGGAGCGGTAACAGCTGAATACAAGGGGGCGGAAAAATCTCTTTACCAGTTGGTGGAGGAGCGAGTGCATGCGGATAAGAGAGAGAGAGTTCAACTTGTCACCTCGCTGTCGTTTATCAGTCCAGAAAGAAAGCAAGTGAAACAACACTAACTGCAGCCCCCGTGGCCCTGGTCTTCTAGAAAATGGTCCCTTTAACCATCATTTCCTCTAGAGGCTCTCGCTCTTTCTGACTATGCCGCAGTGCTTGATTACTTCTAGGGCTTTTGCTCTATAATGTGTGTTAATGGTTTGTGTTAATGGCCCATTTTGCATGTATGTCAGACTCTGTGAACTGCTTGCGGCTGCTGTATGATTTTAGGCCAGATAAGGCTGGTAATTCGTTTGAAGAAAGGAATCTTAATTTAAGCCGCTTCCCTCGAGACTTTTAAGGCTAAATGGATGGTCGTTTTGAGGATGGATCTATTGATTTAGATATTGATCTCCTAGTAAAGGAGCTGTTTAGGTAGAGCCTGACAGAATGCCTGTGTTCTTGTAGTGAACTAGTGTTGTTGGAGTAAACATAAACAACATTACATATGTATTATACTCGAAAAGGAATGCTTGTTTGGTGAGGGTTATATCCTTCTGGCACCTTGATGTTAAAAAAAAAATGCAAATAGATATGAGATCAAAACCTTTTGACAACCAAAATACAAACACAAAAAGTATTATAATATAAGAAAATATTTATTCATCTGAAAGCTTTAATGTCAGATTGACACTGGATTTTGTATTGTTATAATGCATGTAAATAAACTTGATCTCAAAGTTATATCGAACTGACATCTAACACTGGCGTCAAATTTTAGATTTTTGAAATGTTTTTTTTTTTTTTGGCCAATATTTAAGCTGATTTATTCTTCTGCGTTAAGCACTTGCATATGATTTTGTTTTAATCTGCATATGATCCAGCGCAGCCTTCAACCGATCGCATAGCCCTCGCCATGGCTTACGGCAACGCTGAAGCACAACTCTCAAAAAATTACATAGTAGCGCATAGCGCAAGCTCAGTTATTTGTCGGCTTGATTTCACTGACGTGTGTGGGTGGTGGTGAGAGCTGCGGGCCCGATGGAGCGAGTGTTTACAAGTGTCGAGTCCTGTGAAGGAGCTCCAGATGGAAACTTTTGTTTTAGTCTTATGATTAAAGTTGTTGCACTTCCGGCGGTTCCCTCCTCTGATAGACCCTTTTCACATTTCCAGGTTTCTTAGTAGCAGAAATAGTTGGGAAAACGTGGGACAATACAAAAAATATTTTTTTACAATCTTATTTGCTCAAATAATAAAAGAAAAACTCCACCTTGGTGTTATAAAGTGTGCGAGACTGATAACGGCAAACAGAAGAGAAAATAACATAAAATTTATTGTCCTGTCACATAGACGCTGCCTTAGAATGCCTCACATAAGCGATTATTCGTTTTGTTGTTATTTGAAGCACAGATGATATACTACATATATGAAATGTTCATACGTTTAAAAAAAAATCTAAATATTAAAAACTTTCAAGGATTTAAGATACTCATGACCATTAAACGTGTCATAACAGGCTTGTGAAAAGGGTCCATTGAGCGAGTTTTAGCTACTAGCTGTTCAGAAAAAAACAAAACGCAGACAAAGAAACTCCACACAGAGGAGCATAAAAACTTACTGCCAGCTAGCGCTTCGCAAGTGCTACTGCAGAGCGACATAAACTGTTCACAGAAGTATAGATGCATGACTATGCGCAAGGCAGGCACCGTGGGTCACGCCCGTCACTGGACGTAGAAGTATAAATCCGAATTTAAAATCGGTTGGTCATTCAGTAAGGCCCCATTTACACTAGTGCGTTTTAGTTTTAAAACGGCGTTTTAAAATGAAAACAATTCACGTCCACACTCGCGTTTTACCCATCGTTTCTGAACAGCTCTCCGTCCGCACCAAAACGCTGAAAACGCACATCACGTGACCACACAGACACTCTCGGGCAAGCGCTGCAGCCCATCTACCCAGATGAGAGCTGTGCTAGTCGGACTTTTCATCCAGTATCTCCCGCTGGATCTAATCTCACTATATTTATTAAACGGGATATTTCATTCATCTTGTTGTCTTTATCTAACGACATATTCCCTGACTTTGGTCATTGGAATCTATTACTTGTTCTCAGGTAACGTGTTTAATCTGAGCGCAAAGATAAGTTAATGATTAATGTAACCACGCAGCCTATTCTGTATATTGACTGATCGCTTGCCTTTATTTCCTATAATGTATAAACTTACTGTATGTTATACTTTTATAATGGCCATTATTGATTATTAAAACTGATATTCGTATTTTCACTGAAATTGAAAGGAGGCACTTGTTATAGGCTCAGTTTTGTTATAAATATCCACACAGTGAAGATGACGCTCATATATGCAGCACGACGCTTCAACATTTCTGCTGTCTGATAAGTTGCTAATATTAAAATGAAAATAGGCAGTTTCTTAAATCATGTTAACATTTTATTGTTGAAAAAGTGAAACAACGTAGCCAGAGTGATGTGAATGAAGTTATAAAGTACACTGTTCCCTTTGAAGATTTACCCGTGTCCTCGGTATAGTCTGTTTTCCATATCAAACTGAGAAAAAGAGACTGCAGCCTTAAACAAACTTGCAAAGTCTGAACTTATAAGGAGAGGATGCAGGACTGAACTGTGTGTGTTAGGCTACTTAATATTGAGGAAAAGCCCCAATCAGATAGGCGAATGTCTGCAGCCCCGCCTCCATTTTCAGATGTCTCCGTTTTCCATCATCCACACTGAGACGGAGAAGCAGCGTTTCAGAATGAAAACGGCCTCTCCAGCGTTTTCGAAACGCTCTGTTTTCGGCGCTCGAGAACTCCGGCATAGTGTGGACGATTGGCGTAACCGTAGCAAAACTTATGCGTTTTCAAACTAAAACGCATTAGTGTGAACGGGGCCTAAGTCAATTAGGCGACAGCGGCCTTTGGTGGAGTTATGCGAGAACAGCAGATGCAAATGGCACTCACAGGAGAAATTTGAGATCTAAAAAAGCATACACAGTGGCCTCTGGTGGATTCATAAAAACAAAAACTGCAAAGAAAAAAATATATATATATCTAGCTCCTGGGATTTATTTTGCTCTCTTCAGAAATGCATATAGCGGTACGCCATCAAAATGAGCCTGGGTTGTATCTGTCACTATTTTAACCTTTGCCTGCCTGACGAATCTCTTAATAAACTGCATTTGGATCCTCACCTCTGTTGCCAACCCTACTCATTACTTTTACATGTCAATTTGATGTAGTTTTCACCTAAATGTAAAGAATTGACATCAAATAGATTTGCATTTTTTACTTGTTTTTGTGTCGTTTTGACATTAAGATACTTGTTGTGTTCCTTAAAGGGATAGTACACAAAAAAAATATTAAAAATTTCAGAGTTTATTTCTAATGTTAAAGATAAAAAAAATAAAAATTAAAGCTGAAAACCTGTAAAAATTGGCTTCCATAATATTTGTTTTTGCTATATGGGAGTCGATGGTTACATGTGATGCAGATAAAAGAAACCCATAATGGTTTGGAACCACTTGAGGGTGAGTAAATAGGGAGTAAATTTACATTTTTGAGTGAACTACCCCTTTAAAATATCCTTGCAGTCAAAGCTCAGCTATTTCTTAGAGTATCAATATTTTAGTGTGCTACTAAAGTTCATGGTGTGATCAGAATTGATCATTTTAATGGAATAGTGCAGCGTTAATTAAGAATGATTTATCTGTGTATGCTACAGTTTGTTAAAAATTAATGTGCCCTTGTAATTTTTAATGAAAAACCATTACTTTCCATCCCCCATTAACATCTGTCTGATGACGCATGCATTGGTTTTAAAAACAATAATCCCTCCCCTCCAGCAACCTGTCACTCACATGAGATCAGCAATTAGCAAACAACAACGACCCAGTGAACGATCCATTCAATTCCCCATAGACAAATTCCAGTCATTCCCTACATTTTACTCACTTTCCGGTAGCTGTTTATCGTCAAAATAGAGAAGCAATTCCCGTTTTATGCTGACTTTAAAATAAACAACCCTTCTCCTCTGGGAAAGCAGAAAAATATTGATGACTCATCCTGCACTGAATCGATTTTTGTCCAATCAAATGAGATTGCCCCTCTAGAAGCTGATTTGAAAATAGCACGCAAATCATGACTGTGACATGACTAACGTTTGTTGGTTATTTCTAAACACTATATGGTTTTTAAAAATATATAATTTATTGATCATGTTTAATGGAACAGGCGTATACTTTCGGGGTAGATGCATTTGATCATTCCTCGCCAAACACTTTACATTTTAGGTGTTTCCTGTCTTCATTTCTATGTTTTTAAAATCCTGTCTTGAGATGCATTGTGTTTTGTGCTCTGATTTGTAAGGTGTCATATTTAAACGGTCCATTAGAGAAACATCTAATGAACCAGAAACCAGCCTGTAATACAGAGCTCCCTGAAGACTGATTAGCCAGCTAGTCATTGCAATCCACTGATTAGTCTATTTTGAAAAAATGTTTTGCATATCACTGTTTATGTCTTGCCTTTGTTTCAAGAACTTTTTGTTTTCTCAAATAATGACATTTACAAATAAAAGTTAGAAATTTTGCTTTAAATGTATACTGTAACATTTCATCAAAGAATCCTCAAAATATATATATTTTTTACATGACATTTGTGTTGTTTTATGTTTGCCAAAACAATCTCTGCATATTTTGGGATACTGCGAATTAAGCAAATACAAAATTTAAAAATGAAAATGTATTCTTAATTTAAAATAGTAACATGTAGCACTGTCAGCCGTAATGAATTCTATAGAGCAAAAGCATGTTGCTGCCTTAAATTTTGTAGTTGAATCAAAACTTTTTTAGCCATCCTAACTTACATCAATCAAATTAACTAAACATATGTCAAACTTTGTATAACCTGAAAATGCAGTTGTTTTACAGTGCTTAAATCTGTTTATCAATTTAGAATTTTTAATCAATTTAGAATGTAAACTATTTGTAATGACGTAGAAATGGGACGTTTCTGAACGGGAAGTAACTTCGCAGAGTCAGTTGCTGTGATCATTTTTCCTGTTTGCCTAACCTTTTCAGGAGCAGATTGTTTTTTCAGTAAACTCACAGTTTTTTTCTGTCTCCTCACTCTTTATAAAGTGCTAGCAATTTTTAAATACTTTATTCATTCATGCATCTAAAGTAGTAAAGTAGTCTTAATGCAAATCAAAAGCCAGGGTATTTGGATTGTCAGTTACTAAGGGCAAATTTACAGTAGCTCCACTCTCAAATGCTCTCAGAATCAGCCTACTCAGAATTGATTGAACAAACTATTTTCAACTAATCTGAAACTAAAAAAACTCAGCCTCCTATATTGAGTAAATCAACTCAGACTTACAGTTTAAAGGCAGAGTTGGATGAACCTGCTTATTGGAACAGCGTTTGTTTGTGTACAATGTTGTGTTCCTTTATGAAGACATCTGGCCTGGCATGCTTAATACAATGTTTTTGTCATTTAGCCAATCTGTGTTTTTTTTTTTTGGTTTTTTTTTTTTTTTTTTGGTCACACTTTATTTGATGGTCAGTTTGTTGAATTTAAGTTACATTGCATCTACATGCCAACTAATTCTTATTAGATTATAAGTAGACTGTTAGGTTGGGGTTAGGGTAAATTGACATGTACTTGCAAGGTTTTATATAGTCAGTCAAATGTCTGTTGAAGGAGCAGTATCAACAGATAAGCAGACAGTCTACTAATACTCAAATGGACCATCAAAATAAAGTGTTACTTTTTTTATTTATCATGTAAACCGTGCTTTGCTTCGTTTTTGTTCGCTTGTCATCTCCTGATCTCCTAATGATCTCCTTTACATTTTGGAATAACTCTTTAGCCTTAAACTAAAGAGTTTTTCTCCTGGGGGAAAAATTATGTGGCTTATTCCAGGGCTTATTATGTGGTCTCTGTCACCATATTGTGGATCTGACGATGAAAAATAGGCACTATCCTTAAAAATAAACTGCATAGTTGCAATCTAACCAACTATTTTCACCTTAAAAACCCTCAAAAGTACAGAGTAGCCCCTTTCACACAGTGATACCGGTAAATATCCGGAAAATTTCCGGAACGACTTTACCGGTATATTCAAAAAAGCGCTGTTCACACAGGCAAGGACGTTACGGAAATTTTCCGGAAAAGAGCATTCACACATCCATTCCAAAATACCGGTAAATTCTGACATCATTCACCACAAATGAGCTTTAAACGGCTGCGCTTGTATTTGTAAACATTTGTATTTGTGAGATGCTCCACAATATCTCACATGATCTCAAGCTTTGTGATGCACTTACACTAGGTTGTTTCACACAATCTGAACATTTGCTGTAAAACCTCATGCGCCCTAGTTTGAGCACGATCCTGAATCTCTACATGACAGTGATGTGGGCTTCAAATGCGATGCATGAGCTAAATGTGTGTGTATGTGTGTGTGACTTCTACTTCGACTGTGGCCACACACACCAACACACACTCCAGCCTGAGAGGCCTCTGGGGCAAACGCTTAGGCAGCATCTCCATGCCAACGCAAACTCCTCATTTATTTCATTCTTTATTCTCATCAAATTCATGTCGCCATGGCAACAGGAGTTTGCATTTCTCTCTCTCTCTTTCTCTCTCACTCACACACACAGAGAATTATGAAGCAACAGAGGCCAGTTACTGGATGTTTCACATGGGTCTGAGGCTGTGTTTACGCTAGTGCATTAGTGTTTAAAATTTTTTTTCCAGTGTTTTCATCAGGCATTCACTCTACTTCAAAGTTTTTGACCCTCAAAAATTGAGGATTTTGGAAATGCCTTATAATTTATAATTTTACTGGGTAAATTCACACGGACATTAGTAATTAGATTTATTTTTAATTTTCTTCTGAATAAGAAAATATTCTGATTAAAGGTGGTGTATGTAAGTTTTTCTCTTTTCTAAAGCAAAATAATATGTTTGCAGATATTTAAGAAACATGCTAAGTGAACATTCTTGTCTATCTGAAAAACAAGTCAGATTCTGCTTTGAAAATGTGAGTTACATGTCTTTGTTTTGGTTCTTTTAACTTGCCCACTGCCACTTTAGCCAATTATATTTCAGAACCAAAGGTTGCCTTGTTGGGAAACCATTCATTCAGTTAGAAGCTCTCAAAGCATGAGCCTGTGACCAAAATGCTACCTGCGGTGGACAGTAGCGGGCTCTAAAATGAGACAGAGTTCCACATGAAGTGGTTTTTATTTAGCAAAAAATATTAATATTACAAACGTAAACATTAGATGAGCAGGTTACACTGTAACCCTGTGACTTATCAACATGCTATATGACGAGATTCGCAGCGATGAGCATTTTTGCTGTTTGCACCAGATAAGACATGACAGAAATTTAAATATAGATTTTCAGAAGCAGAACTAACACTACTGCACTGCACTCCAGCAAAATGGCAAAGTTTATAATATAATTAATACATATTAAACCTCTTTACCATTATTAAATGTAGATGCTGAATAACTGATGGGTTAGTTTGCATTATTTCACAGTTCTGAAGCTCAATTTCAAACGGTTTATTTTATTTTCAAGACATGAGGTGAACTACCTGCTGATGCTTTCTGTAGTATGGCAATACATGTAATGTAAAATGGCTTTCAAACTCACACTATTAGCATTTAACTCTGAATAAAGCCAACACAATCTCCTGACAATTTGTTACTATTTGATTTAGTGGCTAATTCGTATGAATTTGTACGATGTAATTCGTACAATTTAGTACGATTTGCTTATCATCTAATGACGGTTGGGTTTAGGGGTGTGGTTGGGTGCCACGCCTCCTTTTTAAAATCATACATTTTCCTTCGACTGAACTAGAACGAATTTGTATGAATTAGCGACTAAACTGACAAAACATAAAATACCTACGTTTTCTCGTGAGATCAGGCTGAATAAAGCACATGAGGTTGACCTAAGGTGATCATCTCCTCAAGCTAAAAAATAGAATCCATTTCTAAATTACAAGTTACAGGTATTGGTTAGGACAAAAACTCCTTTTAATATAGAGAATATTCTTTCTATCGCGTACTGTTGCTTTTATTTAGAACACAATTTAAATCAGCCTTAAATCTCCTTAATACTCAACATCAATCTGGCAACCTGCGCCTGTGGGTGTTTTGATCCAAGAGTGCAATACCTAGTTCAACCATTGGGTGTCAAACTTGCATACTGCACATTTAAGGTTTTTACATGCTTTTAGAATATTTCTTTTTATAAAACTGTTTCACATGTTACAATACATTCATCAGAGATTGATTAATGGCACAAGACATTATGTCCCCTCGCTGCGGCAATTGTTTTGGTACCATACACAATTTTAGATGTTTCATTTTTACTTTTATGGGGGCTTCAAGTGCTGTTAATCATTTTGTCGTTGTGCATTTGTCATTCTACAGTATACATTAACTTTTCGGCTTTTCTGGGTTATTGCATATCCTTCCCTGATTCATCAATATGGCTTACATTGTACTGTAGTTCTGTTTCATTTTTGTAATACATTCACTTAAAAAGAGAGGGAGATTGCAGAAAGCACATCCTGTATGCATTTTGATTTTTAAATACCAGAACATTTTGTTTTATTGTGAATGTAAATGCAAACCTATTACTTGCTTTTGTGTTTTTCTGTATGGCTCAAATGACAGAGTACTTTAAGTAGTTTTGCCATTTTAAGACAGAATTATTGCATGTGTAATGCTACATGAGTAGAAACATTTATATTGTGCAGTTTAACTGATTCTTTCAATTCTGTTTTAATTATTATTTTAACTGGAATTCCAGTTTTAATATTGTATGTATTCACTTCCTTTATCATGTGAGTTTTGCCAATAATTCTTTCAATTGGTGCTTTTCCTTCATTTTTCCATCTTTTTGTTGTTGTTGATGTAGCTGCTACTGCATGTGCTAATATCCAACATAATTAATCGTATATTGCTAATTTATATCTGTCCTGTAACATTTTAAATATTTCCATCCCAATGTGATCTCTGTTTGTTTTGCTAATATTAATACTCTATAATGCTGCTGATGAGTCTAAATAACATGCAGCTTTATCTGGATTGACCTCCACCACCTGCTGTTAAAAACTCAGATATATTGCAGCTAGCTATTGTTTTATTATTACTAGTTATTGTTCTAACATGAATTTCATTTTTAATGTTCTATTTATTCTCTTCCTTTATTATGTGAGTTTCAAGTATCAATCAATATTACTTTTAATTAGTGCTTTTCCTTCATTTTTTTTTTTTTTTTTTTTTGATGCTGCTGCTGATTTCTTATTTGTCAACTGTTTCATTTCCTTTGACTCATATATGTGCGGTTATCCAGCATAAGTGATTAATTGTTCATTTATATCTGTCCTGTAACATTGTAAATATTTCCATCCCAATGTGATCTCTGTTTGTTTTGCTGAAATTAATACTCTATAATGCTGCCGATGAGTCTAAATAACATGCAGCTTTATCTGGATTGACCTCCTCCACCCACTGTTAAAAACCCAGAGATATTGCAGCTACTGTAGCTCTCAAGTGTACATTATTAGATATTCTTTTACTAACGCGTACTTTAAATTATGGAATAGCGATTCCCATACCAGTCCATTTATGGACATCCCTTAATCCCTTACTTACATTTTCAGAAATAAACCTGGCCTTTTCAGAAGGTGCCTTTTGTATCTTTTAGTTAGAATGAATAAATCATGCTTATATTTAGCTTATAAAATGCATTTTTAAAGACCCAAAATAAATCTTTTAGATACAAAATTGTTCCTTTTGAAAAGGAGTATCTGCTGACATTAAGGCATTATGATTTCAGTAGCTATTGTATGAATCAATAAGCGATTGAGATTTATGCATTATATTAAACAAACATTTGTTCAGCTGGTCAATACTTTTTCTCCCCTGGTTTATGCAGTGTGTGGTGACATCCATGGGCAGTTCTTTGACCTGATGAAGCTGTTCGAGGTCGGTGGATCTCCAGCCACGACACGATACCTCTTCCTGGGAGATTATGTGGACCGGGGCTACTTCAGTATCGAGGTGAGAGGAGCCCTTCTGCCTATTTTTAATCATGTTAATTGGAGGAATTAGTTCATGTGGATTTGTTTGAATGATAAGGTTTAGTTCAATCACCACCAGGTTTGGACTGAAGCAGCATTTAAGCAAAACCTGATGAATTGATGATTAAACCCTAAACCTGATTAGGTTAAAGAGAGTTTCTGCCTGGTAGACACATGTAACATATAATGTAATAAAAACCCATGTAGAATAAATAATAAATATATATTTTTTTATTTACATTTATTAATTTTATTTAAAAAACAGTAACAAAGTTAAAAGCAAGCTAAATACTATAATACTGTTAAAATGCTTAAAAAAAAAAAAATATATATATATATATATATATATATATATATATATATATATATATATATATATATATATATATATATATATATATATATACACACACACACACACACACACACACACACACACACACACACAAATGTAACGACATAAATAAAACATTTTCATTCCTATTTGTATTTGCAAGCATTAATAAATTAGGCAAAATGTTTAATGAACATGAAAATAAAACCTGCAGAAAATCGGTTTTATTAAGAAAAAAAATCTTTAAAATTTAAAAAACTTCTTAGCTAAATAATATGCAAATATGTAAAAAATGTGGTGTAACATATTTAAACATTATATTTAATTTAAAGTCTATTAAATCATTATTATCATTATACTTACTTACTCCCAGGGTTATTTATATTGAAGTTGATATTTAGCAAATTTTGCCAATTTTTACGAGGTGGGTCATTAGCCCAACGCTCAACACCCAACCTGGAGGACCAGGACATACACACATACACTACGGAAAATTTAGCTTACCCAATTCACCTGTAGCGCATGTCTTTGGACTTGTGGGGGAAACCGGAGCACCTGGAGGAAACCTACGCCAACACAAGAGCACGAGAACATGCAATCTCCACACAGGACTCCACAACTGACCCAGCTGACCCTATGAGGCTACAGCGCTACCCACTGCACCTCCATACCACCCATTGTTATCATCATATGTCAAAATATTTAATATTAAATTTTTAACCCATAGAGATTAATATTATTATTATTATTATTATTATTATTATTAAGAACCTACAGATATTAAATTCTATAATAATTAAAAATGATAGTTAAAAACATTATCCATGCAGTCTTGGCATTCTTAGTGGTGGTTAAAAACATTACTGTATATGCTTTATTTTCAATAAACATTTTTTAATCAAATCCTGTAACAATAAAAATAAATAAAACAAACATTTATAAATATTACAAAAATACTACAAAAATATCATGGTGATCATTTGTGGTTTGACATCTATTAAAAATGTATATTCAATGCAGTAAATCAATTGATAAACATAAAGCTTCATTAAATTGTAACAGTATTAAGCTTTTGTTCTTTTGTTGTTTGCAGGAAATCAACTGTATTTGCTTGCACCGTTACAAAAAACAAAAAACAATAAAAACAATGCAGTTTATAATAAGAAATAAAATAAGATAATAAATAACATACAAAAATTTATACAAATATATATGCACATTTATAAATAGCAGAAATGGTCATAAATGTGGTTCAAAAAGCTTTACTGTTCACCCTCATTAATACTTACATTTATTAATTCCTTACAACTCACTTTCCCATTTCTGGAGCTTACATGAAAGCATAAATTGCATTTTCTGTTGACTTAACAGACACATTTATTGGCTGATAGCCTCATTACAATTATCTTGTAACTTATCTAGTTTTCTTTGATAACATGAACATTTTCAAACAGAGTTGGGGAATCGGTCATGGCATCTTCTTTGAAATCTTATACGGGCCATGATTAACTCAATACTGACTGCTTGATCAATAAATGCACTATCAATTTTTTCACCACAAAATTAGCTTCTGTCATTTATAAGTTAGTCAGTTCATTAGTGTATTAGCATTAAGGAGATGCTCGTGTATGTTTTATATCGAGAGTGATGAGGACTGAAACCTGCAATAACATGTGTGATGCTATTGAAAGTGTATCATCAAGAACGACATATTATGCCCCTTTTCATGAGACTTTAATTAAATCTCTGATGTCCCCCAGAAGGTGTCTGTAAAGTTTCAGCATAGAATACCCTTTAGAAATTATACTACAGCTTACTTCTTGGCTTTATGGAATACTTGAGTCTGATTGGTCACTCATGACATTCCAAGTTATGTTATGTTGTTATGTTAAGTTATGTTATGTTATGTTATGTTATGTTATGTTATGTTATGTTATGTTATGTTATGTTATGTTATGTTATGTTATGTTATGTTATGTTATGTTATGTTATGTTATGTCATGGAAGGGGTAAAGTACATCCATAAAAATCTATAAAAATTTGATTAAAGGCAGACAGGCTTGTCAGCTGCCTTATGCGAATCAGAGGGGTGTTGTATAAAAATGAAGGGCTTTATTTGTCAAAACAACTATCTGATGTAATATATAGCACTTACACAACTTACACAAGCACTTATATAGCAATTACACTGCTTCTTCCCACAAAACATTAAAAAAGACACAAAACATTGTTCTCAACAGTTTATTAATTTATTAAAGACAAAGCTGACAGAATTGAAAATTATTGAATGGAGCATACACTAACTTATGTATTATTTAGTCACAAGATGATGCCAAATGGTAAAAACAGTGGCAGGACAGTCAAGCATATACCTCTGGATGATTCTACACACTCGGATAAGCCTGTGTTACTAGTTTCAGTGGTTGTTTTCTGGGAATAACCAATACAATCTCACAGCAATTCATAAATTATGATTTAGTGGCAAATTCGTATGATCTAAATTGTACAATTTTGTACTATTTGCACATCCCCCGATGACATTTGGGTTTATGGGTGGGGTTAGGTGCCACGCTCTAAAGAAGTGGCTAAGGCTTTGTTAGAATCCATGTGCTGAAGTTTATTAAAGGGTAAGGCAGAGACATCAACGAAAAAACAGGTAGACACACCTCCTTTTTTAAATCATACAATTTTGTACAACTGAACTCATACGAATTAGCCACTAATCTTGACAAAACGTACCTTGGAAAATTGTGACTGACCAATCAGAATCAAGTATTCCAGACAGCCAGGCTCAACCCAGGCTCATTATGGATACATACACAGGTCTACATTTCTGTGGACAGTGAAATACGTAACTGGGCGTCTTCTTGCAGTTTTTGTTTTTGCAAATCTGTCATAGGCCGATGTGTGTGCTTTTTGATGATTTCTCTCTCAAATTTCTCTCAAATTTCTCTCACACATGCTCTTCTCGCATTAAACTAACCCACCCACCCCTTCTCTAAACCCAACCGGTAGTGTTTTCAAAATCAATTTAGAAAATGAAAATCAGTAGCAGCTGCGTGATTTCACCATGTTTTCAGCCTGTTGTTTATTTACTTATTTATTTATTGCTTTTGTTTTGTTTCAAACCCTGTTGTCGCAGTCAATTCAGCTCCGCTTCCAAAGTCCATCAGCATTTGTGGCGAGTTACTAGGCAAACTGGTAACATAGGTAAAGCAGTCCACATGGAGGTGAGCAGTCAGCTGATAGCACTAAAAGGAACAGAAGCCGTCAGCGACATCATACTGGCCTGTACTGTTTATTTTAAAGATGAAATGCAGCCAGACATACCTCTTGCTACATAGTTTGCGCTTTCCAGAAATTTAGACAGGGATACGTGTTCACAATGAGCCTGTGTTGCATAAGTTATACATCCTACATCATTAGGGGAATAAAATCTGAACAGTTCATTTTTTTCACATGCTTGCAGAAAAAAAGACTAACCAAAACAAAGTTACTGGGCTGTTCGTATTCATGTTTTCGGAGATGGTAGATGCATCGGGGACCCGATTATAATATTAAAACAAAGAAAAAGTCAGATTTTCATGATATGTTCTCTTTAACAGAACACACACGCTGCACTTGTCTTATCTAAGGATTGTGTTCTTCTGTATCTCAAGGATCTCTGTTTTTTCCTCTCTTCTTCTCTGTAGTGTGTTCTGTACCTGTGGTCGCTGAAAATCCTCTACCCAAAGACACTATTTTTACTGAGAGGAAATCATGAATGTAGACATTTGACAGAATATTTCACCTTCAAACAAGAATGTGAGTACCTCGCTTTACTTTCAAACTATTGTGTTTGCAGTGCTTTTAACACATACACTGGAATGCAAAGTGATACAAAATATAAGAATTTTCATTAGTAGTCAGTTAGTTTAAGAATGCATTGACTGAAAGCAACTGTAAGGAGAGTTGTAATTTAATAAATGATTCGTACACTACCTGACAAAAGTCCTGTCGTTGATCCCAGTTTTAAGAGCAACAAATAATAACTTGACTTTAAGTTGATCATTTGCTAAAGTGGCAGAGGGTAGATATTTCAAATGAATCTGTTGAACTGCATCCCAATCATCACAAATACTGCAAAAGACCCATTGGAACCCTCATGGACCCAAGATTTTCTTAGAAATCAGTCAAGTTTGGTGAAGGAAAAATCATGGTTTGGGATTACATTCAGTATGGGGGCGTGCGAGAGATCTGCAGAGTGGATGGCAACATCAACAGCCTGAGGTATCAAGACATTTGTGCTGCCCATTACATAACAAATCACAGGAGAGGGCAAATTCTTTAGCAGAATGGCTCTCCTTCTCATACTTCAGCCTTCACATCAAAGTTCCTGAAAGCAACGAAGGTCAAGGTGCAGCAGGATTGACCAGCCCAGTCACCAGACATGAACATTATCAAGCATGTTTGGGGTGAGATGAGGGAGGAGTCATTGAAGATGCAGTCCTCCAAGCTCATGGTAGTCATACACAATATTATTATTTTTCCACTGCACCATGACTTTATATACTATACTGTACATTACTTCTGTTAAGTGAAAAGGCTTTAGTCTATGCAAAGTCAGACCTTACTGTCCTAAATAAATAATTAAATAATTAAATATCAAGGCATGACCATGTTTTATTTAGGTAAAATAAGCATAATCTAGAGGCATTTGCCTTTCATTTCAGCCACTATTGATACCAAATGATCAACTAGAAGTCAAGTTATTATTTGTTGTTCCTAAAACTTGGAAAGGCGACAAGACTTTTGTCATGTAGTCTAATACAGTGTATCATAGTATATTGGATACATTTTTTTAAACATAAATTATAAAAATATTCAAATCAGAATAACACACGCTTGGTTGCTAAAACCCTAAAATTGGGTCAAAAATGAGCCAACCCAACTCTTGGGTGAAACTGTGTAATTTAATTGTATTTTTTTAAAATAACTTTTTGTTTGTTTATACCTGACCCAACATTGAGTTACTATAACCCACACTCTAAAAAGCGTTGAGTTATTTATTTAATGCAATGGTTGAGTTAAAAATATGTGGTGCTTTGTTGGGTTATTTTTAACCTTTATTGGGTTATTTATTAATAACTCAACAAGTTGGATTAAATATTTGGTGTTTTCTTGGGTTATTTTTAACCTTTATTGGGTTATTTATTTAATAGCTCAACCAGTTGGGGTAACATTTTAAAATTTCAACAGTCAATTGATTTAACTGACACCGAACAGCTGTATATATATGCGTGTGTAATGTTGATATTGCATTATAACGTTTATTTAAGCTCTAACACAATAATGTTTATTTTATTTTTCAAATTACCTCTCTGTGTCGTGTTTTTTTATATCTGTTTCACCAGAACTCCTAATTATTGATGATAAAAATGCGCGCTTCACAGCTGATCTATGTATGGAGAAAAACGCTTAAGTGTCTGGAAATTAAAATGTAATGGAAATTAAGCAATTTGTTATTTATGTTATGTATGTTATTTATTTACACAGCCATAATTATATAAAAAGTAGTACTAGTTATAGTAGCAATAATAATATCAGAATGGAAAAAATAACACTTAGTCAAAATAACCCATTAAAAAAACCCAATGCATTGGGTTAAAATAACCTATAGTTGGTAAGATGCTAAAGTAATATAGTTGGATTGTATGCTGGGGTATTTTTAATCCAACTATTTTAATTAAGCAGTATTATTTAGAGTGTAACTTCAGCAGTGTCTGTTGTTCCTAAGAGGATGAATCTTTTAATGAACAGAGTGAGGTTTATAACTAAGAGCAGTAGTACAGTCTGGAGGAGGTAAACTTGGTGTATGAGGTAATGCTAGATTCAGTGCGGACCCTTCCCATGAGGCTGAGCGGCAGAGCTCAGAGACAGCAGACCAAACTCTACTCCACTGACCTGTGGCCATGGTGACCAATGCTTCAGAGAGGCGGCGTACTGAGACATAATGAGAATAGTACACGCGTCGACAAACCTCCTCCGTCTGGAGACTCTGTTTGTCTTGTGTGAGTGTTTGTGACGCACCCAGACACATGGGGCTGAGCGCTAAAGTTTGCTCCCAGCTGGAATCTAATGAGGCCGGAGAAAAACATAATAAGTGCTGTTATTACAAAATAGCTGTTGTTTGCTACAAATATTAGGGCTTTTTTCTTGTTGAAGAACTGTAAGAAATGATCAAAATGACTTGTCTTGCTTTACCCATAGGGGGTAAACAGAGGAAAACAAGTTTTGTTGTTGTCGTTGTTCTTTTGAAATGAACAAAATGTTTGATGTACTGTGCTAACACATTTGCATGCCAACTACACAGGCCCAGACATGTTTATAATGTCAGAATCTTTATTGTGACATTAAAATATCACAATGCTAAAACACAATGCTAAAATGCTAAAACATGCTAACAACAACAATAAATATATATATATATATATATATATATATATATATATATATATATATATATATATATATATATATATATATATATATATATAAAACGCTATACAAAATAAAGCTGAATTGTATTAAAGCGCTATACAAAATAAAGCTGAATTGTATTCGAATAGGTAATCATCATTGAGAATCTTGTCTTTAAGGTACAGTACAATTTAGATGTTGGCAAAGACTAATTTGGTATTTATAGGTAAAGGTGCAGTAGGTGATCTGCCTGAATGCTGGTTAGCATAATATCTTTCAAATACAATCCCTCCCCTTCCTGAAATCATAAACGCGCACATTAAACATGACAGAGACCCTCCAGATCATGTAATTTGCCAATTAGAAAACTTTATAGTACTTTATAACACCGCAATTCTGAATGAAAAACTTAATTATATCTAGCACGTTTTCAGTTGTGTAGTTAGCAAGCAAAACTTGTCGTTAATGTGTTGGAGTGTGATCTGCGTGAACAGATGCGCAGTTGTACAAATCTACATTTGCTGACAGACAGTTTTGGGCTACTTATCAGAATTATGGGAATTATCTGCCTGACAATTTTTAGTAAACTATTTTTTAATCTTATGCCTTACCCAGAATATTAAAATACATACAAATTCATTTGGAAAATTTACTTGAACCAGTACAACTGGATCATGATGAAGAGGCTTCAACAAGAACAACAAAAATTGTTTTTGAAGACAATCACCTACTGCACTTTTAATGTTCTATATGTGAATGTTGGAAGCTCAACTTCTGCTCAAGGCAAAAAAATTAAAATAAAAATCTAATGTTGTCATAAACGCGATCATTACGGCACACATGACATTTTGTTTACTGATAAAATTGCACCAACAAAAATACACAAATGTTTATTTATTTTTTTATTCTACAAGGTAACAAAGCATTAACCATGCTGCAGCTGGTTTTATGCAACATATATAATTACACCACAATCATTATTTGCAGCATATCTTTTTTGTAGATATGCATTTTTAGATTTTTAGTAACTACACTGTAATAAAATTCTGGTTGCCTTACATTTTTAAGCTAAATCATTAACATTATGAGTTTTTTGCACTTATATTATGACTTAAAACAGCTTGCATAGCTTATAAAATTAAGTTAGAATATGATTAACTTAGTTTAATACATTACAATGAACTAAAAACATTTGCTTTCATGACTAATTGAGCATATATTTTTTTACAGTGTAAAACCTTTAGCTCAATAAAGTATTATTTTCTTACTAATACTTATTAAGGTAGTTTAGTTTAGTTTAGTTTAGTTTAGTTTAGTGTACTAAATTAATATTACACTTTCAAAACAGCTAGGGCCGAACAAAGTACTGGACATAAAATGCTAACAATAACAATTAAAAAAAAAAAAATAAAAAAAAAATATATATATATATATATATATATATATATATATATATATATATATATATATATATATATATATATATATATATATATATATATATATATATATATATATATATATATATATATATATGTATATATATATATATATATATATATATATATATATATATATATATATATATGTATATATAAATATATATATATATATATATATATATATATATATATATATATATATATATATATATATATATATATATATATATATATATATATATATAGCTTTATGAAGCCAATGCAATGAGTTTAGAAACATTAACAGCAGATTAATACTTCTTAAAAGCTAAAGAAAACAAGTGAGTTTCAAGAAGAAATAGAAAAAAACAGGTGAAGAGGTGGCTATTGTGAGTTGTACATGCAAACCATTCCATAAACGAGGATCCACCATCAAAAAAGCTCCTCTTGCGTTTCAGCCTCAAATTTTTCACTAAATTAAGATTACAAGTTCTGAGACTTCTCGGAGGGTTATTGGGATGCAGGAAATCTGATAGATATCTAGGCACCAAATTGTGTAGGCATTTGAACACAAACAGAAAAATGTTAAACTCTATTCTGAAATGGACAGGAAGCCAGCGGAGGGGAGTGTAGGATGGGAGTGACATGGGAGTCATACTGGATTTGTGACCATTTTTCAGGAATTTGACTGCAGAATTCTAGACCATTTGAAGTCAAGCTACCTGGGATTTAGAGATGCCATACAGTAGAGACTTACAGTAATTTACGTGTGAGGTTATAAAAGCGTTGATAACTGTCTCATGTGACTTTTCAGGCAAAAAGTGTTGGGGTTAGGTTGGGTTTAGGTTTATTGGGTAGGATTAGGGATGTAGGTTTCCAGTTCTCTCATTCATTTGCAACAAGGAAAGTGACAAATCTGTGGTTTCACTAACAGCGAAGTGATGGTGTGTTATAAATATCATCATTATGAATATTTGGATCAATTAGTATGCATGGAATGAGGTGAGCCATGTGATTTCTTAACAAACCTTGTTTTCGGGACATTCTAAAATCCTAAATGTGGCTTCATGCAACAAGTCAGCATTTTTAAAATAAACACAGTAAATATATTATAAATAATTTAAAATAAGATATCATGTGCTGTGTAGACAACCAGAATCCAAAACAAAAACATATGTACGTCTTTTTGAGTAGATTTTTTATTTGTAACAATTTTAATTTTTAATTTTTTATGTTTCTAGATAACCTAAATTTGCTGTTGGTCAGTCTAGTATGAGCTCTTTAAAATTTAGTTTGCTGCCCTTCTCTTCGTTTATTCCATTGAACAATAAAAAAAATGCAAAAGACATTGGGCACTTTTCAGAGTTTACTTTTTGCAACTACAGGTGCTCAGAGCACTCCTACAAAAAACTTAAGGTGCCCAAGGTGAATAAACAACATGCAAAATGTTTACTGCCAATAGAAAACACATTTAAAAATGGTGCCTCTCACTGCCACATTCTGTTGAGCTCAATAAGTCCAAACGAATATCCAGTAGAGTCAGATGTGTCATGCACTGCAGTGGCAAAAAAAACATATAGTAACAATATCATAATAACTGACAACAGCAAGAGTAAAAAACTTTCATAAGCAAGTTTATGTACATAAACATAACTTGACAGTAAAGATCTAAAAACCAACACTTATTTTACTTATTGAAGAAACTCCACAAGTTCATCCTCTAGACTGAAACCATCAGTGTTTATCCTTGTTTTACTCTATTACTTTCCCCTGTGTGTTTCAGAAAGTCTTTGAATGTAGTCTTGCACTTCTAGAAGCAGATCAGATTTTCTTTTATGTTATGCATTAGTCATGATCCCAGACCAGTTAAACAGCCTTTGGCTCAACCTGCTTTACAGTAGTCACACCCCAAACTCTCCTATTGGTGGAACTGAACAGGAATTGACAGATATGAGCAACTGCTCTTAACCTCTTAAGGCCCAAGGTATTTTTTACATGAATTTTTTATTTCTCTTTTCTATTTGGGCTAATTGGATTGGGACTTAATTAAAATAAAAACCTAAGTATCATCTTTTGATATGATGTACCTTTAGAAAAAAAAATTATGTCCATATATGAACTTGTGGTCCGAATTTTTAAACACTTTTTCCTGACTTTTTGTAATGCATATTTAACATGGAAAATTGATTTTATTATAGTTATCATGACTATCAGAGAGTAAAAACAGCCTGTTTTTTTGGACAAAAATAGTGTTTGGGTGACACTGTTCAGTTGCAGAAGGGTCAGAAGGTTCAATATTCGCACTTTTGTCGAAGATTAACTCATGAAAGGCATACTTAGTTAATAAACAATAAACTCTATTGTCTACTCTAAATATCTATCTATAAACTCTAATAAATATCTTTCTTCACTTATAAGAATAATCATAAAACAAATAAAAATCTTATTCTTTCAGCAGATTTATAAGCAGTAATGCTTTGTAAAGAGATAAGTTCTTAACAAATTCCCACTCTTAACTACTGGCTTATTACCTCCTAATTATTAAGATAGTAGCTGTTTATTAGTATTTATAAAGTACTATCTTATTTTACATCCTCAATCCTACCTAAACAACCTTACTATAAGAAAATTAATACTTTATTAGGCTAAAACTCTTAGTAAATAGTTTATTATTTACAACCTAAATGCATCCTTGTTCTACATTGTCATTTTGTATCTAAAATGTATTTAAAAAGTAAAAAAAAAAAAAAATGTATTTTACAAGACATAAATGCTTTTTTTTGTACTCGCTCACTGTCTATATCTCTCTCTCTCTGTTCCAGGTAAAATCAAGTATTCAGAGCAGGTTTACGATTCCTGTATGGACGCTTTTGACTGTCTGCCCTTGGCCGCTCTCATGAACCAACAGTTTCTGTGTGTCCACGGTGGCCTGTCCCCAGAAATACAGACCTTAGACGACATAAAGAAGGTACTGCCAAGCCATGCGTGAATAGCAGTGCGGTGTGTGGGAGGAGAGGGATTTGATGCATGGCCACAAGAAAGCACTGTACGTTTGTGTATTTTTTTATTGGCTTTTATATTTATTCTTCTGTGGCCTAGTTGGACCGGTTCAAGGAGCCCCCAGCATTCGGGCCTATGTGTGATTTGCTGTGGTCTGATCCTCTGGAGGACTTCGGCAATGAAAAGAGCCAAGAGTACTTTAGCCACAACACAGTCAGAGGCTGCTCATACTTCTACAGGTGGGTGACCTTTGGGTGTTTAAGAATGTGTGTTGGAGAAGATATGTTGACAGGCTATGTAGAAGTGGAAGGCAGTGGATACAGCAGCAGGCCCCTATAGTCCATGAAAATTTCTTATAATTTCTAGCATAATAAAATATTTTAAAGCTTGGCGTGACTAAAAAGATGTAGTATGCTAGCACTGTAGTTCAAGTAATAATTCTTAATAGTAACTAGTGGCTTATTGCCTGCCTATTATTAAGATATTGACTGTTTATTGTTACTTATAAAGTACATATTCTGCAGGATCTTATGCTATATCCCTCCTAATACCTAAACCCAACTACTACCTTAATACTACTATTAATATGCAGCAAATTAGTAGTTTTAGGAGTTCATAGTTATTGGTTCATTAAATGCGAAAAATGTACATTAACGTTTTTATATACTTTTTAATTAATTAAATAATTAACATTTAATTTAAAAAAAATGTTTTTTAACCCTTCATTTAAAGCCTTGACCATTTGCTTAAGTGTTTGGAGGGGTGGTTCAGTTTGACCACAATATTTTTAACCACACTCCCTTACAGTTAGTATGCTACAAGTGAATGATGTGCAAAAAGATAGCCCTGTCCATACTCAATATTCTGTTTCAGTTGGAAGTTACAAACTGAAATAAATGTCTCAGCAACTTTTGGTTCACATTGACTTTATAATAAAATGTTTCTAGAGATAAATTTGTTTAAGAAAATAATAACAAAATAACCAATTACAGTCTCAATTGCTCAATTTCTCAATTGCTTTGACACATTTTTCAAAACAGACCTAACATTCCCTAAACAGTAAGTGCAAATCTAAAAAAAACCTTTGCTGGATTTTCAGAACTTTATTGCATGTTTGCAAAATGCAGTTACTCCTCAAAACATTTCATTCATGCTTCAAAACCTAGTTATTGTGTCAGTAATTTTTCCAGTTGTTTTTTCACCAGTCATACTTGGAAATTAAGGTTTACAAATTACAAAATTACAAAGGTTTACAAAGAAGAGTCAATAGTACATTAAAAAAATTAATAATTTACAATAAAAAAAATAAATAAATCAACATTTGTATTTATACAATACATTTAACTGTGCACAAATGTATTAGATGCAGTGCAATCTTGTTTGTTCAATCACTCTATTGTATATTTCATATTTCTAATGTTACCACAAATACACAATAATACAACAAATTATCATCCAAAATCTTAGTAGACATTCAGTTGCTCTTGATTACACTTTTGTGTAACCAGAGATGTGTAACCACTTCTTTGAATTGCTCTTCCACAAGCATGTTACTGCAGCTCAGGGTTGTGAATGTAGTGATTGCACTGTGGGCAAAAAAAAAAAGAAAAAAAAAGATATATATACTATATATATTAGACTTATATATTATAATTGGGCAAATATTTAAAAATGAAAAAATAAATAAAATAATAATAATAATAATAATAATAATAATAAATCAAAGCGGGGTTAATAATTCTGATTGCAACTGAATATATATTTTGTACCATATATGATAAACAGATAATGAAAATTGTATTGCAACTGAAGTCATTAAACTACATAGCAGACATGATAAACAATGTCAATCTCAGATATTTATTGTAAAAACATGTGCATATACAAATGTTAAATAATTGAATGAACAGTTTTAAGTGTGATGGCTTACGATGAAATATGATTGAGAAATAGTAAAGGGTTTAAGTTTAAATGAGAATCAACTCATCAGTTTTGATCAACAAGACATACAGTAGCAATTATTTTTGTTCAAACTACAGACAATTGTACTTACTATTTGCACACATGTGCCATTTGCAATTTGCTTAAATCAATAAGAAATGGCACTCTGAAGTGAACAGTAAGCTAAATGTTCAGATATCTAAACTTATAAAATAATAATAATAATTCAATCGAGAATTGAGCCAATTGAGAAAAACTTTAATAAGGAAAACGGGGTGGGGTGATTTAAGATATTTTATGTTAGGTTTGTATTATAAAAAATGTGATTGGCCCTATAATTGAAAACCACTGCTATATGAAAATTACCATACATTAGTCTTATATTCTATCTTTTATGAGCTTTTCAGTGCAACTAGCAAAAAAAAAAAATTAAAACAAGTCATGAAACCACAAAAAACCATAAAAGATAACATACATAAAAACAATTTGTGCATTAATGCATTAAAAATGCAACAAAAAAGAGAATATATTAATGTAAATATATGTAAATTTATGTAAATAAATGTATGACAACTTGCCCAATTAAAATATGACAGCTAAATCATTTTTGTGCAAATGATGTGCTATCTATCTATCGATCTATCTATCTATCTATCTATCTATCTATCTATCTATCTATCTATCTATCTATCTATCTATCTATCTATCTATCTATCTATCTATCTATCTATCCATCCATCCATCCATCCATCCATCCATCCATCCATCCATCCATCCATCCATCCATCCATCCATCCATCCATCCATCCATCCATCCATCCATCCATCCATCCATCCATCTATCTATCTATCTATCTATCTATCTATCTATCTATCTATCTATCTATCTATCTATCTATCTATCTATCTATCTATCTATCTATCTGTCTATCTGTCTGTCTGTTATATGGTAAAAGATGGCCCAGTAACGGAACACACAAGACTAAATTTATGTATGTATATGTGGTGCCTGTGATGTATGTGTACTGATGTGCGCATGTTGGCGTATATGTATATGCTTGTGTGACATACTGTGCACATATTTGACTAAGTGTGTGTGTTCGTGAGTGTGTGTGAAGACAGGCGAGTCAGTGGGGGGTTGTCGGGTCTCTCCAGGTGTTCAGGGCTGCTGTTGTTTTTTACCCTCTGCTTCGACTGCATAAAGCAACAGCCTCTTAATATTTCACACACTGCTGAAAATTTGATGTGTACGACTGTATGCTTCTCATAGAGCTAGACCTGAATGGCTTGTTCATTGTTGTAGGGCATTTGAATGTTTGTGTGTTAGCATTAGCATTTGGTATCATCTCCTAATTCTTTGTTTATATCCGGTGTGTACCGCAGATTTGTGCCAGTGATCTGGAGTCATTAGTGTGTCTGTGTTTTATATGCTCAATAGAGGCAGCCATGTTACAGAACACACGAGACCGAGTTTATCACACATACACAGAGTGCTACATACACTACTTAGAGATACCCACACACATCTCTGTTATGCAAGGCTCACAGAAGCCATTTGTTTTAATCTGTGTTGTCAGTGTTCCTCGAGCTGCCCACCTCCCTGAATCACCATGGTGGTGTTTAATCAGTCCTCTTTCACTCCATTCACTCTGTTTTGTTTATGTGATCGCCTTTATGCACATGCAGATTTTTTTGCAATGCATTTAGAATGAAGTGATTGATGAAAAAATAAATTACCTGTTATTTATGAGCAAAGTGTATTTTTTTTAAATGTTCAGTTTTAGTTTTTATTGGATTTTTGTGTTTTTACACACAGTAATCTAAGTGCACATGATGAACTCATTTTAATTGCTAAATTAAGCTCAGTTAGCAGCGTTTGTAGTACAATAATGTAAAGCTTGTGATTCTTCTTTTTAAAAAAAATATTTACAATTTTTACAGTTCTTTTTTAATATTTTAGGTGTTGCATTTTCATGGTAACAAAACTCAGTATTAATGTAAGTTGACACATAAATAGTTGGGAAGTAAGATTGAATCCTATCATAGGTTAAATCCAAAGGAACACATTTATTGATAAAATGTGAATTTTTAAAACGCATTGTATGCACAGACATCCATCAACCTACATAATTAATTTAGTTTGTTAAGCGCAAAGAATTTTTTTTTTTTTTATAATTTTTTTTTTTATAAAACAAATAACCCTGGCTAGCATAGCATGAGACTCTTAATCTCTGCTTTGTGGGTTCGAGCCCCACGTTGTGCGATTCTGTTGGCGAGGCAGTGGTGCAGTAGGTAGTGCTGTCGCCTCACAGCAAGAAGGTCGCTGGGTCACTGGTTCAAACTTCGGCTCAGTTGGCGTTTCTGTGTGGAGTTTGTATGTTCTCCCTGCCTCTGCGTGGGTTTTCTCCGGGTGCTCCGGTTTTCCCCACAGTCCAAAGACATGTGTAACAGGTGAATTGGGTTGGCTAAATTGTCCAGAGTGTGTGTGTGAATGTGTGTGTGGATGTTTCCCAGAGATGGGTTGTGGCTGGAAGGGCATCTGCTGCGTAAAAACTTGCTGGATAAGTTGGCGGTTCATTCCGCTGTGGCGACCCCGGATTAATAAAGGGACTAAGCTGACAAGTAAATGAATGAATGAAACAAATATAAATATGCATACAAATAATACTGGCATGAAGGCATGAAAGTTTGTTTTTCATATTTATGTAGAAAATAATAATTTTTGTAATATTTTAATCATTTAATTCTTTTTCATTTGTGAAGATATTTGTGTATCCTGTGTACATCCTGTGGGTCAACTAACACACTCTTCGCTAGACTTTAGACCTCCTTTCAGTCTATTGTGTGCCAGCAATGCGCCTTAACATACCTCTTTTTTTTTAGACCAGAACGCCTGTGCGTGCACATTTTAGTGCAAATTAATTTGCTATGTAAACAGCATGGTGCAAATCACTAAAATGACTCTTGCGCTGAGCTGAAACTAGCAAACAACAATTGCGTTGCACCGTGCGCCACATTGCACTAGCTGTATGATAGGGTCCATAGTTTTTCTCAGTAGCTTTGGTACATTTCTCAGATCAGAATTGAAATTTTCAAAACTGCTTGTTCAATCTTTAGGGCCCAGTTTTTAAATTAATTTAATCTGGATCAAATTGGTCCAGATTTGGAAATACCATGTTTTGCTATCCAACTGATCTATCCTACTTTTATGACAGTTTTTAAAGGAAAATTGGGTTGTATCACTGTGATCCAAATACTAAATTTCAGGACTACCAAATCCTGTTTATCAGAGCTTTAAATGGAACCAACAGTGTAGCCTACCATCTTAGCAAAGAACAACAGGTAGGCAAAATACCAATGGCCACAAACAGCCATTATTTGTTTTAATGGTAAGAAAAAGACACTGCTATCATTGTACTGCAATCAATTGTTCTAATACAGTACTGCTTTGATATTGTTTTTTGTTGTTGTTTACCATATCTCATTAGATGTGACATGCTTCATATAGGCTTCAAATATGAAGGAGTTTATATATCATCAGTAACCATTAGGTTTGTGATCATTCACTTAAAAAATAAAACTTTTTTATTTTAATTGGTTTATTTGGTTCATAAAAATCACAACTGAATCCACCCTTCTGACGGGATTAAGATAATCCTGTTTTTTGGACGTTTATATATTTGTGAAAATTATCAAAACTGCTGTATTATGCATGTCAGGGCAGTATTTTGACACTGTCACTTTATTAGTATAGTAGGGTAGTGATCAAGTGCAGTCAGCGGCACATGGTAGATGTTAAAATTGTTGTGGGGTTTTTTTGTGCTTCCCTTTAATCAACATCTCCCTAAACAATTATTATGTGACACCCTCATTGTTTCAAAGACTCTTATTTTTGAAACATTTGGAAATGACAATAGCTGTGTTTTCAAAAACATCCACTTGGAAACTTGTTTTCAGATTTATGTGCTTCAAATCACAAAAACATTGTTGCCATGTACAGTGCTTAGCATAATTGAGTACACCTCTTTTTGAAAATGAATATTTGTATCCATTTCTCAGTGAATATAGGCAATATATTTTAGTGCATGTAAATAAAACAGATAAAAGCAATTTTAACTCATAGTGTTTGTTGTTTTAGGTCAAATTAGCACAGCTTACAGAATCTGTTTATGCATTGTTGTTCAGTGGCAATGATTATGCACAGTACAAGCTCTGCAATTCACCACCATTATGCTATAGATGAGGTCCTTAAATTAGACTGATAATTAAGATAGTTTCTTTATAACATATACTTGAGACTATACCTTACACTGTTAACAATTTCCTGTAGAATTTGCAGTAACTTACTGGCAGCAGTTACTTACTATAAATCAATTACAGGAAAAATACTGCATTTACAATTACATCACCATTAATATTGCTGTATATGCATTAACAGAATTTTATGTATATCTTTACTGCAAAATATACAGTAATATTGATATGCAACATAAAATAAAATAAATTAACATACTGCACACCTGCCCTACGGTAAAATACAGTTAATTTTACAGTTAAACACTGTTTATTTTACAAAAACGTTAAGTGTATGTAGATCTGACTATTCAAAACTATTGTTTAAGCGAATCCCTATGTTTGCATGGCACATTACCATTGGAGCACAGAGTGAATCTTTCGGCTTCATCATGAACATAAACATTCATTTTATCATTGAATGGAACAGATTTTGGGAGTTTGTATAATGTAACATTCTTTCATTCTCACAGCAAATTTTACAGTGTCTCCCAAATCACACACTTTCCGAAAAGTCATCCAGTTGACATAATGTGAAAGCAGCCCAGACCTTCTGCTGATAGTGGAGCGTCTGGTCGTTTGAGACTGGGTTGAAGCTGTCAGACGAGGGGAAGGAGGGGATGCCCTTTCAGCCTGCAGATCATCCTGTAGTCAGCAGAAACACTGAGATGGACTGAAGGGCTTTACACTGCGGACAGCAGCTCTGCGATCTATCCCACAATCCCCAAGGGCTCTGCAGTGTGGTGTTGCCATGACGACTCGTTTTCTCTTTGCAAACTGGAGCGAGTGATAGAGAGAGAGACAGAGGGAGAGATGCAGAGGAAGAAGAGAGAGGAGGAGACTGGTGTAAAGCAGCAGTGGATCCTCATTAGACAAACACACTCTTTTACACACTCTCTGAGTTGTAGGCAAGCGTATGTTAATAGTGAATGGTTAGAGTCTTTAACAGTGAAGATTGACAGAGTCATTCTCCATTAATTTTCATGGATTGAATAGAGCAGTGTGGAGAGTGTGGACGCTTCTGCCTCACTGAAAATTGAGTTGATAAAATTTCAAATATAATCTGAATATAATGTAGAGCTTTTTTATTCATGTTTTTTTTTTTCTTCTTCTTCAGAAAATAGCAATTGGTCAAAATAACAAATGATTTCATTTGCAATTTATTTTATAGTATTTTTTATGAGGTGTATCTATAATGTTAAGAAGCTAAAACAATTATATTATTTTAATAATTATTAAAGAGTACTTATTTTACCAATTTTTACAAGATATAAGATAAGACTTTGGGGTGTCCAAAATGTGTCTGTAAAGTTTTAGCTCAAAATGCCCATCAGATTATTTGTTATAGCCTCCAGAATCTGCCCATTTTTGGTGTCTGAATACATTGTAGCTGTTTTTGTAGCCTGTGGCTTTAAATACAAATAAGCTGTTTCCTCCCCACCCACCTTTCCATGTGCGTGTCTGCTTCTTATCATGCGTTACCTCAGATAAACAGCAGTCAGTGATAGAGACAGACGGGAATGAAGCTGAAATACAGCTTATTAGTCAAAATTACTAATGAGGTTTCTTTTATATATTTGTGGTGGAGTTTATTCAAGCCTTTCTGAAATGATGAGTCTAACACATATATGTGCATTTACTGACACTACTCTATGCGACCATGGTGATTATAGCAGTTAAGAATTATATAGCGATTTTACTGTCTCTATTACAAACATGCACTGTTTAAAAAACTTATAAAACAAAAATTACAGAGAGTTGTAACAAAAATTTTACTCCCAGTTTATTTGCAAAATAAAATGTTCTGTGGACATGTGAAGGGGAGCACGGGGCACAAAGTAGCACAGGGTAAAATGTAACGAAGTTTTAAGGTATTTACTCAGGGTTAATTATGGCATGCTTCCAAGGTTTTCACTAAAGTGTCGGCCGATGTCTTTCTGCCAATTATTGAAAAAGTTTAGCGAAATTTGTCTGAATTTAGATAAATAATCAAACATGCTGTGCTACTTAGAATAAAATAAAAATTTAGCACTGAGGAAATTTACTATTTAAAGTAAACTGCAGTGGATAGCGCTGTCGCCTCACAGCAAGAAGATTGCTGGTTCAAGCCCCGGCTGGGCCAGTTGGCATTTCTGTGTGGAGTTTGCATGGTCTCCCCGTGTTCGTGTGGGTTTTCTCCAGGTGCTCCAGGTTCCCTCACAAGTCCAAAGACATGCACTATTGGTGATTTGGAGAAGGTTGTATGTAAAGGTTGTACGGAAGGTGTGTATGTCCTCCAGGTTGGGGGTTGAGCATTGGGTTAACGACCCACCTTGTAAAAATTAGATGTTATGAAACACCAACATGGTGTGGCTAAATATCAACTTCGATATAAATGGCCCTGGAAGAAAGTAAGTATAAACACTGAAAAAAATATTCAATGGATTTACTAATATTTGTATGGTAAGTAGTTGCGAACAATTTTTATGGGTTATATTTAAACATTTTAAGTTGACATTTACTAAATTTAATTTGTTTGTTTAAATCAAGCCCTACAAATTGTTTGCAACACTTAGTCTAAACTATTTCCTAAATCCAATGAATCATTTTCAGTAGCTGTGAATGGTGGTCAGTCTTCTTTATATTCAAGTGAGATGTGTACTAGAAAACTATTAGGTTCTTGGCTTGAGAATGTTCATACAGCATTATGTGATAAGGCATGAAGACACTTTTAATTATTCATTCCCTGAAACACAATTCATGTCAAGATGGGCTAAGGCTGTGAGTGCAGATGTGTGTGAATGTTATTGTACATGGCTTTCTGGTGTCTGCATCAATTTAAATTTACAGAAGAGATTTTATATAAATAGAAAGCATATTAAATGCAAGTAAAGTGTCTGCTTTATGTATCAAGTATTATTTGTGGAAAAAAAATTCGGCAAAAGATAAATGTATGTATTGATCAAACTGCATATTTATTCTATCATGTAAACATAGATTTTGTTATAAAGCTCTGATACGCTTTTATTATTTTAATGCTTAGAAAAAAATCTGTCTAAAAGACGTTTTGCTTTGTTTTTTGCTGTAGTGATAACATGTGATAACTACTGGACACATGTTGAACAGCACTAATGCTTCATTTACATTTGAATATTTTGCTTGGCTGACATTGGAAAGCACAAGGGGGAAAAACAATACAACATTAATGAGAGGCGTCCACCCACAGTTTCCGAATATTGGCTCATGTTTTCTTTCTCATGCTCTTTTCCTTTTTTCCACCTCTGTTTTGCAGTTATCCAGCTGTCTGTGACTTCCTACAGAATAATAACTTGTTATCAATCATTCGAGCGCACGAAGCACAAGATGCAGGGTACGTTTTTGCAATCTGTCTTTGTAGCAATAAATACTCTTCATTTTTATTTTTAAGGATGTTTTGTCATATAGACACAATTTTGGAATATTTTCACTCTGAAAGTACGAAAGCGAAATTGTGTTTTGCTCTGAAAGTGTTTTTATCTTCTCTTCCTACAGGTACCGGATGTACAGGAAGAGTCAGACCACTGGCTTCCCTTCCCTAATTACCATCTTCTCTGCACCAAACTACCTTGATGTTTACAATAACAAAGGTGATTCTTCCTTTAACTTACTGTGAATGCGTTGTGATGGGAACAGAGAGGTGGATGCGAGCGTGGGCAGGACCCTCTATGGCAAGCTGTTTTAACATTTATACGCAGACAATGCTAGCATCAGGGGCGGATTTAACCAATAAGTGAGGTAAGTGGCTGCTTAGGGCCCCAAGAAATCTGGTGGCCCGCAATAAATGTCTAGAAGTATAAATTATACCTATAAACTATATACAACATTGTTCTCTACCATATTTTTATGGTGTGAGTTAAACAAATACAATTGTAACGTAATTAAATATTATTTAGTATACAATCGAATATAAAATTTATATAATAATGTAATGTTATGTAATAATAATAATATTACCAAATAAAATATCCATCATGGAGCAGTCCAGCAGTCAAATTTCTAAAAAAATATATATATTTATTATTTTTAGTTGTCAATTCATTATAAGAAAACAAATCTCTTAAAATGTAAAGATTGCATTCATTTAAAATGTCGAAAAGATGATTTTGTGATATTAAAAAAAAAAAAGCAATATAAATAAAAATTAAATAAAAGTATAAAGAGGGCATTTTAGGACTTTGGCCCCAAAATTACTAAATCCTACTCTTTTAAGCCAAAATAATATTTTCCTTCAAAGTCAATGTGAAATCAAAATAAACAACGTTTTTTTTTTTTTTGGCTAGCGCACATTGTTACTCTTTAGGTAAACATTTAATTAGTGCAAGTTGAAAAGTCTGACCGTTTGGTGTGATAGTTCTCTGTTGACATCAGTTTGACAGCCACAATATTCTTAACCACGCCCCTCTTACCATTATGCTGTGTTCAGACCAGACACGGCAAGCACAAATAAATTGCCCTATTCACTCGTAAATTAGTGTGTGAACATTTCGAGTTTACTCGCTTCATTCGCATGTCAAATTCATTTCATTCATGCGGATTCACATCATGGACAGGGTTTTGTCTGCCCGGTGACTCTAGCTTAGTTGCTAAATGGCTAACATGGATTTTATTGAGATAATAGTTGTGCTTTATGTGCTTTAGGAAGGCTGAAAAACAGCGTAGATTTGTTTGGAGTCGTGTCTAAGTGCACTAGATCCTTTCAGAGTTGCACCCAGCTCTGTGAGTTCAATAACTCTTCCAGAAACTATACTCGGATGGTAGAAGATTTCAGCGGTGCTTCAGACTAAACCAAGCCCAATTTGATGAACTGTTGTGCGGTGTGGGCAAGAGGATTCCCCCTCGGGAGACCAACAACAGGCACGACGTCATAATCACTCCCTTACAAGTACAAGCTCATGATTGGTTATCACGGTGCTAATGTCTGCTGAAGTGCAGATTTTGTTGATTGAAATGCGCTATACGCAAGTTAATTGTGTCAAATGCGCAAAATGCTCAACTAGCATCGCTTCATTTGTGTGAATCACATCATTTATGCTGCCTCATTTGTGTAAATCATGTTGCATGATGTCTATTTATGTCATTGCATTGAAGATGCAAAATATAATACAAAAAACGTTGCACCAAACTCAATATTCCATTTCAGTTGGAAGTACATCAACATACTGAAATAAAACCTTTCAGTTCATGTAAACTTTAATTACTAGTACTTATTCATTAGTGCCTAGCTCTTTTTATTTAGATGGTTCATTTTTCCTTTTAGGAAATATTAGTAGTTATTCATTAGATACAAGTTAATTTTAAATGGAGACTATTGTTCATTACTTGTACCCATTCAACATATTTAGATACTAAAACTTATTTGTAAGGTGCTACTGTTTAATCATTAGATACTGTATTCATTATTAGAGTACTACTTATCATTTATTTATTTATTAGATGGTCATACCTGTTAATAAATATTATACGTACTAGTATGCTATCTAATGAATGAATACAAGTATCAAATAAATCAGAACTAGCAGAACTAAGGACGAAGTACTAATTAATCGTTTCTAGTGTCTGTTTATTAAGTACTAGATTTTAATAAAAATATTTCTAATAAATAATAATAATAATAATAATAAAATAGTGTCCAAGAACAATCAGTAGTAAAGGAATAACTACTATAATTACTTAATTTAAAATATACTAGAAGCTTATAATAAGTACTAATAGCATACAAATAGATAATAGTATGTGTGTTTTCTTTTATAAATGTTAAAACTGCTTGCCATAGACTACCAGCTTAAGGCGATGAAGGCACAGAATCATCATCTCCGCAGCACCATCTAGTGGAGGATTTTAGTTTTTAAATAAATCATGTTTAAACGCATACATATTGATACTGTAATGTATGTATTTATGTTGGATTTTCTTGATATACTTTTCTCCAGAAAACGTGGGTTTTGTCGATATACACTGAATTAGTGAATTATTCCTTAAACAGTTTTGAATTGGGCTGCTATGAAGCAAACCCGGCTGCTCAGGAAGATTTGCTCTCTGGAGATTATTGCTCATATTATTGATTCAAAAGCGCTCAAATACCGCAGGCTCACTTTTTTCTTATTATTTTACTTCCTCAGCTGCCGTTCTGAAGTATGAGAACAATGTAATGAATATCCGGCAGTTTAACTGCTCCCCCCATCCTTACTGGCTGCCAAATTTCATGGACGTCTTCACCTGGTCACTGCCATTTGTGGGAGAGAAAGGTACATTGTGTTGCGGGTCAAACTGACCCTGAATGTATTCAGATCAGTAGTTTGCCAAAAAATTTCCAAGAGCATAAAATAAACAAATAGACTGACTTTAGAGTGTCCTTGTAACAGTGGAACTACTTATTTAATGACTTAACAGTTATTAATTACATATAGGCCTATACTTACCATATAGTTTGGGTTAGTTGTTTGTAATTATGCATAATTAATTGTAATTAGAATAGTAAATACAGGTAACATAGGTAACAAGGACACCATAAAATAGTATCACCAAAAATAAACAAATAAATAAATAGGGTAAAAACTGCAAGCCTAACATGAAAACGTGTTAACAAGTAAATTTGTTAACTTGTTGATAAAAATGTAGCTGTTAATTGGTATATTAAGTAAACTTAAGATTATAATCATTTTAAGACTTTAGATTTCAATAATTTATTAGTTCATGTTAAAATTAATATGAACAATGATGATATACTTTGAATGGTGGTCAGTTGTCTTTTTGTCGAACAATATTGACCTTATTCTAAAATGCGGAAGTGCGCCTGTTTTCGCGATTGTCTTAGAACTTCCGATTCAGTCGCCTATGGGAGAAATGACTAGGAATATTAAACGGCAGAAACCGGTCAAACTACTTGCTTTACAAACAAATGTTTGCATGACTATACAGACCAAGTAGAATAATATAAGAAAATATCAAATTGCAACATCAAGCAGCCTAATGAGCAGTTTTTAACGTCAAAAAATGAATGGAAGTGAATGAGACCGGAAGTCTCAAGCCAAACAGATTCAAATGGCAGCGCCCACTCGTCGGCGGAGAATAAGATGAATACAGTAATTGTGAATATTGTACAAAAGTAAAAAAAACTAAACTCTTGAGAGGAGAATATTGATAAAATGTCACAATGCTTGAAAAAAAGTGTTTCATTTAAATGTTAATGGCTGCATTTCGTCTTTAAAATGAACGCTATATTATGACTTTCCTTTTTGCGCTTACCAGCTGACCACTTACCTCTGTATGGCTTTTCTATTGTTGCCAGTTTATCCAGTAGCTTCAGTAGCAATAGAATGGTTCCAGAAATAAAGACAAAAACAGAAGCCAGAAAAAAAACAAGTAAATAACGGTGAGAATGTGGTAAAATCTGAAAACTTAAAATTAGCAAAAAACTGCAAAAAAAAAAAAAAATGGACCTCCTTGGATGTATTTGGTGCTCTCTAGAAATGTATATAGGGCTATGCTTTCAGAATGAGCCTGGGCTGTTTAAAGTTCTGCTGAGACAGTGAGTGAAAATGTTTATGAATTTTATTAAAATAGATATAGCATATAAAAAGCATGTTTTAAGCAAGTGTTTAATGTTTGGAATTAGTAGAATTTTGCAAAAATTTCTCTGTTATTACAAAAATAAATTACTAAATTAAGCTATAAGGTTTCATATTAATACTTTTTACTAATAAAAAAAGATGTTTAAGTCTGTTTTGGCAACTTTAGAAATTTAAAAAGCATTAGAAATAGTATTATATTATATATGTGTTAATTGAAATAAAATGTGTATGTATTTTAAATATTGTTATAATTTAGACTAACCTTTCTTTTGTATGTAAAATCAGATAATTCCACTATAAAATAAAAATTCCACCATGATACGTAACTTTATGGATAGTTTTTTTGACAGAAAGTACAAAATCTTCTGTAACATCTTAAAATACTTTCACTTTTGATCAAATGAATGCATTAATATTTGTATATGTCTTTTTTTTATATTTTTAAGAAAATTATACTTTCAGCCAAATATCATTTTGATCATCTGCCTTTGCCTGCAGTGACGGAGATGCTAGTGAATGTGTTGAGCATCTGTTCCGACGACGAGCTGATGAATGATGGAGATGAAATCTTTGATGGTGAGACGTTCACCATTATTTATATATGTTATATGTATAACATTATTTATGAGTGCTTAGCCACCCAGCGTGATTATTATTTCTCAACAGAAAGGGCCTTTTCTTTGACGTCAGGTACATCCTGGATTATGACTCATAGTCCTTTCAATATATTTCCTGTTAAGTGGCATTATTGTGGTACTTTGTTTATAATAGGCTGGCTCTTTGTATTTGAATTAGCTAGCTGCTAAAGTATCTAGCACAACCAGTACTGGCAAAGCTAAACTTGATTTCTTGACTTTTTATGTTTATTTAAAGCTAGCTGATTAGAAGCAAGCTAGTTTTATAGCATTAGGCTATTATTTAGCATAATCAGTGCAAGTCTCTTATTATTGACAATGTAGGGAAAGTAGCTTGTTTAGCTTGTTAGCTACATGATTTTCAAAAAAACTGAACCACTGTCACACTACTAAAAAATTATTACAATTTCTTGACAGAGAGGGCCTTTTCTTTGACCTCAGGTACATTATGATTCATAGACCTGCCAGCATATTTCCTGTTAAGTTGCATTGTTGTGGTCCTGTGATTGTTGTACTTGACGTTTAGCTAGCCGCTAAAGTTACTAGCTCTAACCAGTATTAGGAGTGCTACTTTAAACATGTATTTTAAGTCATCATGCTGATCAGACATTAGCTAGCAGCTAACTAATTAGCTGAGGACTTTTTTTTTATTTATTTTGTACAATTTGGGTGTTATTTAGCACAATCACAGCAGCATGTCTTTGATAAAGGTTTTGTGTGAATGAATTCAGTGTGGCAATGAAGGAAAATAGCTTGTTAGCTGAGCTACTGTCACACTACTCAAAATATAATAAGATTTCTTGACAGAAAAGTCCCTTACACTTGACTTAGCGACTTGTCACTAACAAGTACTGGGAGTGCCTCTTTAAACTAAAGCATTTCAAGTTACAAGCAAGCTAGTTAGAACAATTTAAACCACAGTCAAGCTGAATTCAGAAACAATGAGGGTTTTGTGTGAATGAATTTCATTTCACTAAACACTTTACACCCTTTTCAGCCTCATGAGGATTTACCATGGTTTTACTACAGTAGAAGTAGTAATATATTTTTGGCAGATTTGTCAGATTTACCACTTATTAAACTACAGTTTTGATTCAACAACCATGGATAAACTATGCAGCAACTTCTACAGCAACACCATGTTGAATTTGTAATTATAACAGTAACCATGTTTCGATATTTTAGTAAAACCATGGTCAATTTAAATAGGGCTTCTGTACAAAAAGTAGCTTTAGTCACACTACTGAAATGCGTGGTTTAGTTAGTACCGCCATTTCTAAAGTTCCTGTAGTTACTCTGCCGCCAACATAATTTCTTGTGTGTCTACCTCTCTGTACATACAAGAATAAAAGTTTCTGTGGGTTTTTAGCCTCTGGTCATCCAGAATGAGACTGCTTCATTTTTCTTTTTTCCGCCCACAGCAAATGCAGCAGCTGCTCGGAAAGAGGTGATTAGGAACAAGATCCGTGCTATTGGGAAAATGGCCAAGATGTTCTCCGTGCTCAGGTACAAATGGGGCTTCCTCTGGCTGAGTCATTCAGACTGCGGTCAGAAGAGCCTCATGCTTCACAAAGCACTCGGGCTTGTCAGATAGATGATAGATTGAGGACTGGTTTCTTAGGCATTAAACTGGGACACAAGAAAGCATTTAAATGTAGCATGTGGTATGGAAAGTATTTTAAAGGTTGTATGAAACACAAAATATTTTTATGTATAATATGGAGTTGTGGACTCTCAGTGGACGTCTGTGAGTGTAACACACACTAAAATGGTGCTAAATAGCACTAAAAGTGTGTCTTTGGCTTGTAATCATAGGGGAACCAATTTAAGTGCTAGATGGCACCTATAAAGAACTTGTTAACAGTAATGGTTCTTCTGCAGTTATTTGAGGTGATTAAGGCGCTATATAGCACCATCTTTAAAGATATAGGTGAAATATAGCACCTACAGTGGTTCCCCTCTGACTATGAGCCTAATATCCACGTTTAGTCTTATATAGCAACCTTTTTTTTAGACTGTATAATTGCAAGTTGTCTATAAAGGATTATTACATTAGGTAATTCATTTTTTATAAGATATACTTATGTAGACAATAAAAACAATCAAAATAAAGTTTTAAAGAGAACTATAAGAAATTTTACAGCATTATTACAGTATATTTTACAGCATTTTAGCCTTTGATAATGCAAAAGTTGTTTTTGCATTGTCACAGTACATTAACTAATGTTTACTAATAATATTAGTAAATTATATTGTATTACATGTATTATATTATATTTATAATACAGTGTATTATAAAGGATAGAAATCAACATTAAGAAAAGTGATAAAGGCTGTGGAAGTATTGTTTATTGTTAATTACCTAAAGTAGTTAGCTGATGCTAACACATCAAGGTAATCAAGCCATTATTTACTTATTTCATCTTTTTTTTACTGGTAAAATTATTGCTAAATAAAAAATATAATAATAATAAATTATGTATTAAATAAGCTCAGCTTTCACTCTTCGACCATTTTGGATTTTATAATTAATCTTTCAGTTCTTTAGACAATCCTTTTTTTTTTCTTCATGTTAAGAACATTGTTGTATATGTGACTTTAAACCTCAAAACCAATCATTAGTGTAATTTTTTTCATTAAGATTTATATAAGCTGCATAAATAAGCTTTCCATTGATGTATGGTTAGAATCTTCAGAAAATGTAAATACTGGGAAAATTGCATGTCAGGATGCCAAGATAAGTGCTTAGTAATCCATATCACTAATAATAGATGGAGATTGATATACTTAGAGTAGGAAATTTCCAAAAAAAAATCTTCATGGAACAATCTTCAATTAATATTTAATAGTCTGATGATTTTTGGCATAAAAGAAAAATCCACTACTTTGACCCCATGAAAAGGGGTGTTTCATTACGTGCATAAAAAAATTATTTGCACACAGCAACCCAAACAAAGACACAGGGGAGATGAACATCTATTCGAAGAGCAGCGTTTACAGTGGAACTGAAAGCTGTGTGAAAGTGGAGTATTTCTCTCCACCAGATTCCCCTCAGTCACCTTATCTGGTTGATGAACACGAACTGGAACCGTGTCTTTTTTAAAAGGAGACGAGTGTCAAATCCAGATTTTACAATTTATATAGTTAAAAAGTTATGGGGTACAAATGTTTCTTACAAACATATTTTTGTCGCGTGTTAGCAGACCACTGTAATCCACACATGTGGGTCTACATGTGAGCTGTGCTCTCATCGTGTGAAAATGGAAACAAAACTTTTGTTTCGCCACATTTATAAATGCACCACAGATGACCCATGTCTCCGACCAATTCTTCTTCTTCTTCCACTTGTTTTAATTACGGTGGCAACACAACATGGCATCTCTCTGAACACTGTAACAGGTAAAATGAGTCTTTAAAGCTAAATCATGCATATTAATGAAGTTGCATCTTATTCACATTTGAGTGCGCTGATTGGTTCGAACCAAGTCTTTCTCGTGAATTAATGTACAGATATGCTGAAAACTTTGAATGTTCACAATGATCTCATCGCTGTGATTTAGCTTCAAAATTTATTTTCAAACCAAAAGAATGAATTGGCTCAAAACAATGCAAAAACAACCAAGTTTCACTTTTTAGTAAAATATATGTGTCATAATAGTTTTTTTTTAGCAATGTGGGACAAATATATGACTGTCAAAATCTCAAAAAATGTGTTTTAGTGTTTCGTGACCCTTTAAAAAAAATGACAGACACCAAAGCTGTTATTTCTTATGGTTATATGTTGTCATTGCAGAGAGGAGAGTGAGAATGTGTTGACCCTCAAGGGTCTGACCCCGACCGGGATGCTGCCTAGCGGTGTGCTTGCTGGAGGCAAACAGACTCTTCAGAGTGGTGAGCAAAACCACCGAGAGCTGGCCATGCTCCTCTCTTGGTTTTTGTCTCCCTCTATCACCTCACCTCTCTCTCTCTCTCTCTCTCTCTTTCTCTCTCTCTCTCTCTCTATTTCTTTCTCTCTCTTTCTCCTCTTCTGTCTGAGTAGTGTCTGTCTCTGTCTCCTCCACCTGTCTCTCCATCTGTCTCTCTCTGTATCCTCTGACAAACTCCAGGCTTTGGGGTGCCGCTCTTCTGGTTCCCCCAAAGCATGGACACATTAGTGGGTCGGTTTACCCATGGCTGGTAAACTGGGGTGAGAGTGAGTTTCCGAGAGGCCTGTAGGGCATCCCGAGACAAGAGGAGTGCGAATGGCTGAGAGGATTGTCTGAGTCTGTGGTCCATAGTCTGGTTGGCGTGCATGCATTGACCCAGCGCCCGCCGCTGCTTGTGCACAACCGCTGCCTGTGCGTCTCTGCTGTTGCATGGCTTGTTCAGGTGTAACACACTCCCCTCCTCTCCCTCCAGCGACAATCGAAGCCATTGAAGCCATCGAAGAAGAAGAAGACACAGAAGGTAATTCCAGGACATTAAACTGGCCACAATCCAGGATAGGCTAGTAGATGTGCTCTGGAAAATGCTAGCTTGTGTTTAGCACATTTCCAAGCGCGTCTACCGGTGCTGTGCTGGATTTTCTGACCAGGGTCACCACACACTATAGTTGATGGATTTAACCAACTAACTGCACCATGTTAGATGAGAGCCGTAGAAGGGGTAGTTCTGCTAAAAACAAAATGATTTACTCACTTTTTACATGTTTCAAGCCTGTATGGGTTTCTTTGTTGTGCTGCATAACTTAAATACACATTTAAAATAATGTCAGTATGTTGACGGTAGCCATTGACCTCCATACTGAGGGAAAAATACGGTGGAAGTGATTGGCTACCAGTTTCTGTCATTCATTGAGCTTAACATTTGAAAAAAAAAAAAATTTGTGTAGGTCTGGAACAAGTGGTGTGTGGGTAAATCATCACAGAATTGTGTTTTTCTTTTGGTGAACTATCGCTTTACGGCCAACTATCACTATAAAAGTGGCACCGCACATGTCTAAGAGCAGTTTGATGTAAAATGGATTACTTAATTGTTAACACTGGCTGTGTCCGAAACACAAGGCAACTGCCTTTATTGCCCAGTCAGTCTAGACATAATAAATAGAGAGGAAATAAACTTTTAATTTTAAAGTTTAATATTTCTATACATGCTTTAGTTTTAATTTGAGCTGCATAAGTATGGTGAACGCTTCCCTGGTAAACTGAAATAATTTGTTCACTTTCCAAGCACCATAAAACCTAAATCTACCCCTTTGAACAGTATTGTTTAGTACCATTTACAGGCTCGTAGCCAGCTTGGACAAAGGGGTGGTTCTTTTTGCAGTTATACGTCTCATTTTCTGTTTCATGATGAGATTTAAATACTGCATTTTAATGACATTTTAAGCTCTATTTTTAACTGTATTAGCTTGTCGGATGGTCATCATTACCACACTTTTTTAAAATACATATTTATTACTTCATATATCATTAAAAAAATACGAATCTGTTAAAGTTTTAAATTATAGTCTATTGTCATTTATTAGGTAAATAACAAAGTGGCTAGCACAATCAACAGTCCTCAGTCAGAATTTGGCTATTTGAATAAAAAGATTATTAAAACATAATAATAATAATAATAATAATAAGATGAAAAAAATAAATAAAAATAATGATAAAAATAATAATAAACATAATAATAACAACAACAACAACAACAATAATAATAATAATAATAATAATAATAATAATAATAATAATAATAATAATAATAATGTAGAGCTTCACAATTTTTACATTAGAAAATTCATGGATAAAACAATAGACACAATAGTATTCAAATCAATTTAAAAATGATCTGGTTTTGGTCACCCTTTTATTGCTCTTTTTTTTAAGAAGAAGAAGAATAAGGTCCAAGGTTTAGAACAATACAGTAGCGAAAGATGACTTCTCTTACATCAGATTGTAAAATGAAAATCTTTGTTAGCATTGGCCAAAAGTGATTAGCTAAAGTCACACCGAAGGATTCTGCCTGGTCTTAAAGCCCCTTTTTTTTTTTTTTTTAAAGGTTATTTTTACTATTTATGATGGCATTGCAGTCAAAATAAGACAACTGAGCTCATCTATTGGACAAATTCTGGACCTTTGTCATTGAGGGGTGGGTCTTCCGAACCCCCCTGGCTTTGGGCCTGATTTATTACTTTATACTTCTAATTTAAAAATAATTTTTACTTTAAAGTTTTTTTTTTTTTATTTAAATCTAAAGTCTATCTATCTATCTATCTATCTATCTATCTATCTATCTATCTATCTATCTATCTGTCTGTCTGTCTGTCTGTCTGTCTGTCTGTCTGTCTGTCTGTCTGTCTGTCTGTCTGTCTGTCTGTCTGTCTGTCTGTCTGTCTGTCTGTCTGTCTGTCTATCTATCTATCTATCTATCTATCCATCTATCCATCTATCTATCTATCTATCTATCTGTTTATGTATCTGTCTATCTATTTCAGTATTCCAATACTAAATAAGTACACAGTTATTTTATTATTACTGTGTGCTCTTTTCAAAAACCTACCAGATGAAAGGGTTTAATATCTTATGATCCCTATTTGCTTTGATGTAATTATCTTGCATGACAATGGGGTGCTTTTTAAGGTTTTAGACACAGCCATTATTAAACTAGCTTCATGAAAGGCTATTTGTTAGTGTAAAAGTAAAAAAAATTAACAATGATTCAACAGACATTTTCTGTGCCCTTTTTACGTGGTGTCATGAAGTGAACATTTCTTCTACAACTTGCATGATGGTTTGAGGTAGCATCTAAACTGGAGGCATGATTTTTTTTGGATATGGTCTGTCGGGTGCTGCTTTTCCTCTGGCCCTTATGACTCAAGTGTGGGCGAAGCATGTGATAAACCCCAGTCAGGAACTTCAGCCAACCAGAGTGTGTTCCTCTTCTGCAACCTCTCACTTTCTGAGACCAGCTCACCTCAGTCATGGACTCAAGGGGTTTCAACACTGCTTTCTACTCACATATACACTGTATGCTGACCAGGATGCCAATGCAGTAAAATAGTTAGCAAATATCCAGTAGGACTGAGTGGCTGTGCATACTTAAATATTATTATCCTTTTGATTGTTTATTTTGATATTTATGTTTCTGTTATGAAATGTCTTCTTCAGCCTCAAAGGTGGGTGTGTTTTCAAATTAAATTGAAAAGTCATTGGTTTAGTAGTCATTATCCAATTAGAGAATGCCATGTTAGGGGTATTGTACATCCAGCGGTTATCACAGATTATTACACAGGTGTTTTGGAAAGTTTATTCTGATTGGTCAGTCATGGCATTCTTAGGTTTGATATTATTTAACAACAAATTTTAAAACTGATAATAGATTGAACGCAATTGACCATAGCCAATAAAAGTTGAGTTTACACATGAGTAAATATATTCATTTTAAATACTTAAGTATTTGAAATATTATTTAAAAGTTTTACCGTTTTAATGTATTGTTTTATTCAATTTAAGTCATTTATCAGTTTGTCGGTTTAGTTATAAGTTTACATTTGCATATACATTTTAATGATTTTATTTATTAGTTCTCTATATTTTGAGATTAATAAATACCAATCAGAAATGTTGGGTCAGTGTAAGATTAATTTGAATGTTCTTGATGTATCTAAGCATATTTTGCCTTTTAAGGCTGCATTTATTAAAAAAAAACACAGCAAGAGAGTCATTTTGGAAAATTATAGAGGAGAGCGGGGACTAAACGATTTTCTTGAAGTCCTGACAACATTTGCTTCCCAGCCTATAACAGCACATTCAGCATGCAACCTTTGATGGAGCTGCCAAATATCACCTGATTTCAGGAGCGTTTCCTGCGGTTAGGTCTATTTCAGTTTTTATGTGCAGAAAGTAAATTATTGTAGCTCAACTGTTGTAGTTATCTTTTCCTTAATACAATTTGTGTTTTTCTTTTCATGTGTCACACTAATGATCAATCTACAGGTTAATTAGTGCAATAACACACCCATAAGTTTGCAGTATCTGAGTTTTTCAGTTTAGGTTTAAATGGCAAAAGTTATTGTAGTGAAGAAAGTAACAGTTATTTATATCCCACTGCCAATATTCAGACCTTATTTTTCACTTTCAGAGTTTGCAGTGTTTAGATTCAGATGTTTTATCAAATTAATGCACAATGCCAACAATAATCAAAAATGTTTAAAACATTTTAGAAAATTTTTACATTTTGGTTTGTTCCATTGCTTATGAAACTTTTGATGGACCTAAAATAGAAAAAGAAAATGCTGTTTAATATACACACACACACACACACACACACACACACACACACACACACACACACACATATATATATATATATATATATATATATATATATATATATATATATATATATATATATATATATATATATATATATATATATAAATATATACACACACACACACACACACACACACACATACATATATATATATATATATATATTTTTTTTTTTTTTTTTTTTTTTTAATTAATTTTTTTTAAATCCAGGACAAAACATGTTTGCAGTTAATACTAACAAGGTCAAAGTCAGATATATTTAAAACAAACAAGATTAACCAGTAAATCTAGCAAATATTGTTATTACTTTTGACCCACCCATGTGTTACTTTCATGTCTACTGACGGGGTCAAAAATAAGTGAAGTTATATTAAAGTTGTTCCACATTGATACAAATTAACACTTATTGTGATAGACCACTGTGGTGAGTTAGTTACCACAGCAAAAATATATATTTCAGCTAAAAACAGTATCGTTTCAAATAAGGTTTTTATGAAAAATGGTACTTTCGACCCTGCTTTCCCCTACTATATAAAATGTTCCTATATATTATTCTGATAAAAGCTGTATTTGTAGCATCATTGAGTTCAATTCAACATTTACTCTGCTTAAAAAACAACAAAACTGCTGAACACAAATGACAAAGAATAGAGTTCCATAAAGTTCTCTAAATAAAGGCTCTAATAAAGCAAAATTGCATTCCTCAGTTTGTAATTTACAGTTCTACTGGAGGCTGTAGTAAACCATGAGTCTTTCTGCTTACTATGGGTTTTTCCCATCTCTCTGCAGCCATCCGTGGCTTTTCTCCACAGCACAAGATCAGCAGCTTCGAAGAGGCTAAAGGTCTGGACCGCATCAATGAGCGCATGCCACCCCGCAAGGACGGGGTCAACCACGTGGGCCACTCTATGGGCAAGATGAACATGTCTGAGACCAACGGCACCGACGACAACAGCAACATCCAGTGATGAAGCGGCTGCCGCTCACGTGCACCTGAGTCCATGCCTGGCAGGACAACGCCAAAACCCGTGATTTAAGGCCTCCTGCTTCCAACAAACACCCAACGACATCACCTACACATCCCTCCCTGCTCCAAAGTTCAAATTAGGCAACCAAACTATCTTAAACGCATCACTGAAAAATATTGGGGCGGACTGTTTTCTTGCTGTTGGTTTGCCGCAATTTTTCCAAGCGACAGCAAGTTTCTGCCTTTTTCGGGAGTGTCGAACGGAGGGGTGGGGGGTGCTTTGCCTGTCAATGGGCTGAAAGTGTCTTTATTAGAGAAGGGGCGGTCTTTGTTCCTTTAAGGCTCCGCCCATGCATCTAAGTGGGCGTGGTTTAGGAACTTGTTTTAAAAGCCTGTTTCACCCAGGTTCCATGCACACTTTTTTTTTCCTCTTTTGATTCCGAGTTTTTCTTCTTGCTCCCATCTCACTGTTGACGATGTTTTGCTACTAGTATTAACAAATATACAAATTTGAAATGATAAAAAAACTGCGAAAAAAATGTTTGCAAGAAAGGACATTTAACGACACACCTGTACATTTTATTACTGGCGATGCAGTCTTACCTGGGGGTTTTTAGTTTCTTGATTTGGTTTTCGGTAAGATGCCATGAAGCAGTAGAGGAGCAGAGCGGTTCTGCTTGTCCGCTGTAGACTCTCGATCAAAGCCACCGTTCGGATGGAGGAAAAACTGCAGTTGGAGCTCGAGCTCGACCGTTGGCGCCACCTTCCTGATTGTTTCTCACTTGCCTGTATCTCAAGAGAGAGAATGCACATAGTACATTTCGCAAGTCAAATATATATATATATATATATATATATATATATATATATATATATATATATATATATATATATATATATATATATATATATATATTGAAATATATGATTATTATTTAACAATGGTCGAGGACAATGAATTTTAACAGCATCTATGGTACTGAACGCATCAGTGCATGCAATTAAGTTCCTTATTGATATGTGAAATTATAATTGTGATGTGTTTCAATATAGTAGACTTGAATTATTTCCCTTCAAATTATATTTGTAAAGGTCTAGTTTGTTTTTATATCTCTATAAATAGCTATGATTTTTTTAAATATTTGATTTGATTTGTTTTTTGTTTTTTTTTTTTGTTTTTTCATCAATATAATTTTATTATTATTGTTTTTATTTTGTATAGTTTGGCTGTACAGGCACTGGCGCTCTTTTCAGAGTTTTTTTATTTTTCTTTAGTTTGGTCATCTTTCGTTCTTTCTTTGGTTTCGTTCTCTCTGTTCAGTTGGTTGTACAGAAGTTGTTCAGTAGTGTGAATGAACATATTACTCAGTGAAAAGCAACATTCAGGCTGCCAAAGCATGATCGCATGGTTTATTCAAATGTAAACTAATTGGACACGAGGAAAAATCAGTGTCTCACTTTGAAGAGGAAAACTATATTATCATTATGATTCTTGATGATCTTATTATTATTATTCTTACAATTAAGCTTACGGTTCTTTCATTTCCACTGTTTTCTGATCCTTGTTTGGTCCAGACGTGGTTTATTTCAAAGAAGGAATTTTATGGATTTGTGACTATTTTTCTTGTAATTTTCTCTGGAACTCGGTTTTCGCATTTGACTTCCTAAATGAAAACACATATTGTAAGCATGCCCTATGGGACAAATGACTTTTTTTACTCTTGAATAAAATATGCATGAACTAAAAATGTCTCTCATCTTTTTGATGTCAGTAAGAAAGTCTTGTGAATTAACCCCTAATAATTAAAATAAGATGAGTTGAGTTGCAGCAGTGGTTCATTCTGAAAACATCCCACTATATACATTTCTGGAGATAGCGGATCATGTTGCCAGAAGTAGGTATGGCTGCATTTTGTTCTTGAAACAAATGCTTCAGGGTGGTATAAAGCCAATTGTTTGCATGCTTATCAGCTGACCGCTTACCCCTGTATGGACAGTTTTTCTGCTGTTACCAGTTTGTCCAGTAGCACGCCATGTATGTCAGTAGACTTGAGAAACAAAGAGGAGTTGATCACGACAAAAGGGTTTGAGTCCCATGATGAACCCTTCAGTCAGTCTGTGCTTTTAAAAACAGTATTGGTTGGGTTAAGTAAAGGAGGAGAGTGGGTCAGTCGATCGGTCATTCAGTCAATCGACAGCAGCCTCTGGTGGATTTACTTGAGAACATGAGGTGCGAATGGCTCTTGTGAAAGAAATGTGAGATCTCTAAAAGCCTACACAGCGGCCTCTGGTGGTTTTGTGAAAACATAAACTGCAAAAAAATGTAGCTCCTGGGACATATTTAGCACTCTCCAGAAACATATATAGTGGTACATTTTCAAAATGAGCCTGGTTTAGAAAAATCAGTAGTCTATTTGTGTTTTTCACTGTATGTGTGTGAGAGAGATTTAAAAAACTGTTTTAACAATTATTACTTTTTGGTGATGTGGTGGCGCAGTAGGTAGTGATATCGCCTCACAGCAAAAAGGTCACTGGTTTGAGCCTCGGCTTGGTCAGTTGGCATTTTTGTGTAGAGTTTGCATGTTCTCCCCGTGTTTGCGTGGGTTTCCTCCGGGTGCTCGGGTTTCCCCCACAGTTCAAAGACATGTGGTAGAGATGAATTGGGTGAGCTAAACTGTCGTGGTGTATGAGTGTGAATGGATGTTTCCCAGAGATGGGTTGCAGCTGGAAGGGCATCCACTGCGTAAAACATGTGCTGGATAAGTTGACGGTTCATTCCACTGTGTCGACCTCAGACAACTAGGTACTAAGCCAATAAGAAAATAAATGAATGAATGAAATTATTACTTACGTCTGATAATTACCTATTAACACAATTTTAATGTAATTCCATTCACTGATCAGCATTCCATGTTTATTTATGATATTTTCATATTTAATTCTATCAAAACAACAGAAATACTCAGAAATTTTTAAAAATATATACAAATACATTACATAATATAACTTTAATAATAATTATTGTTAAAAATAAGAGTCTTTTAAGGGAAAAGGGTATCTTTGAGCATTTGATCAATTTCTTAAATGTTTTTATAATTTATAATGTAGCCTAGTTCATCAAAAATAAAATGTAAAATGACAACGTTGTGAGGTTTTACAAACATTCACTTTAGTGTATTCTACACTTGAGGAAAGAATACTTTATATTTAACAATCATTTCAAAAATAGCCTATATATTCCACATTTACGTACGTATGTGTGAGGTTTTAATAGTAACTATGTTTCAAACGAAACGCTCAGCCAGTGAGGGCTTTTTCCATGAGGCTTCCCACCTGTTTCCTGCTATTCTTCCACAGGAAGCTCCGGGGGCCGCACTTCTTCTCCCCGAGAGCAGAGCTCGATTCCCGCTGAACACACCCAAACACACGCTCCTCTGCGGGACTCTCAATACTATGAGCTTGCCCTCGTGTGTTACCATTACACCCTACAGGAAACCGACCTGGACATGCTGGTTTATACCTCAGCAAAATACATTAAGATTCAACAATTATATTGTAATTATTCCCAGATATATGGATTGAACGTCATTTGGACTTAGCCATGAAGAAACTGCTCTTTTTTCTCATTCCCCTGATTAAATTTTCATCCATCATCTCAGCAGGTAAGTTGAAGGCAAATATATAAAATAGGGAAAAGTTCATTAAAGTATCCTGTTTAGTTCTGTCAAAATGACACGTTCTGCAGTGACATAAAAAAAAGTTTAATAACTTTTTAAAACATATACGCTAAAAACATGTATACAAATATTTACACAATATTGTATTTTTTTCGCCAATGTTTAAATAGCATTTTAAAAGTTTTATATATGCTTGTAATATTATAAATTGTGTTGTTTGCTCATTAGATAAAACAATATAAAAGTGGTCTGGATGTTTTGAATGGGCAGTGAATATATTTTTTATATTTGACTGTATATTAAATATTTTTTACATTGTTGTAACAGAAAACTATAGTTATATTGGTATATCAAATAAATTGTGTTCTCTTGAGCCTCAAATACATGTTGAAATATAGGTCAGTATAATAATAATAATAATAATTTGTTGAAAATATAATATTTTTATTGAGCCTCACAGTTAGCTATATGATGACTTTTCAAGCTTAGATTAATATAACTGAAAATAAGGTAAAAAAAATTTAATCACTTAAGTGGACAGATCTCAATAAAATAAAAGGTTTGTCTTGATTTACTAATTCTTCAAGTTTTTGAGGTCCTTTTTTGAGTCAGTTGATACAGGTTTCCAACGCTCTGTATCTTTTTTGTGTGTATATATATATATGTGTGTGTGTGTGTGTGTGTGTGTGTGTGTGTGTGTGTGTGTGTGTGTGTGTGTATGTATGTATATTAGAGATACCATGGTTCTCAGTATAATATTGAACTATTCACTACGACCTCCACGGTTCAATACGCGCTTGTGAATTGTGGTTTTCTCAGTTTTGCGTTTAAATAATTCATATTTGTTTTATATCTCCCCGAATTAACTAAGTGTACCTGTAAGTCCATGAGCTAAGATAAGGAAACTCCTCCCCGCAAGTAAATATCCAATCACTATGCTCTAAAGTTAGGGAACGCTTAACCATCACATTGCGAGCGGCGGTGAAGTGAGGCAGTACGAGAAAGTGCTGGCGAAGTGAGGCAACAGTACGAGAAAGCGCCAGCGTCTTTCAAATCTGCGGTGTGAGGACATTTTACTTTTGCCTGTAAGTATAATGCCACTAAAAGAAAAAACGGTGAACAAAAAATAACTATGTGCAACCATTGTTTTACACATATAACCATAACCATGACTGCATATCTGCAGCGCCATCACCCAGCAATATCACTGTCTGAAGGCAGGATAGCAGAGAAGGTAATAAAGTCCTCTAAATATCAACAATCCCTCGGTGAATCTTTCAAACAAACATATCCAACTGGTTCCAAGAGAGATATAAAAATAACAAAGCAGTGCGGGTGTTTATTGCTAAAGATTTGCAGCCGTTTTCAGTGTTTGGAGATGCAGGCTTTTGTCATCTTGTAAAAGCACTCGATCCGCGTTACAGACTATACAGCCTCGCATTTTTTCAGCACAGAGATAATCAAGATGGTTTATTTATGTTTACTTAAGTACAAATATGTTTATTTGAAATTGACAATTTATCTTTATTAACTTCACAAATATGTTTATTTTCAAAATGTAGGATTTTATGTTCCCCATGGGCTACCAGCAGTGAGATTTTAGTGTTATTTTTTTTATACAATACACTAACTAGTGTACTTTTCTTGTCTTTTAAGTAAAACAAAATGAGTATTGCAATAAATCGTTTTTATTTCTTTCTCCTTAACCTCTTACTGTTCCTATTGCCTTTAAAATAAAAAAATAAAAAACACGTGTCATGCCATGGGAACCAAACTGAACCGGAAACCGTGTTAAAAAACCAAGGTATATATTGAACCGTGGGCTAACTGTATTGTTACATCCCTAATGTATTTTCATCTTCTTTGTGCTCAAATGGTTATTGTGGCCATATCTTTCTCTTTATTTTGTAATATATTTTCTATGACTTCACAGGAAATGACACAAACCTCACAAGTCCCACACCTCCAAGCACAGTTTTTTCACCTACAAACTCTGTTAATTTAACAGAAGGTAAGTATTTTTACTTTTAAAACATTGCAGCCTTAAATAAGAACTTCAAATAAAATCAAAAGACCAAACATATACATATGTACAGTTGAAGTCAAAATTATTAGCCCCCCTTTGATTTTTTTTTTCTTTTTTAAATATTTTCCAAATGATGTTTAACAGAAAATTTTCACAGTATGTCTGATAATATTTTTTCTTCTGGAAAAAGTATTTGTTTTTATTCGGCTAGAATGAAACAGTTTTTAATTAAAAAATAAAAATGTCTACAGTCTACAGAACAAACATTATATTTAAAAATGTGTTCAATAAATCTTCTCTCAAATTGGGGAAAAAATAAACAAGGGGTAGTAATTCAGACTTCAACTGTATACACATATATACTAAATCATATTGTTATAATACCTATTCTAACAGGGGCGGACTGGGACTAAAAATCAGCCCTGGCACTGTAGCCACACCAGCCCATTTTACCACACCGACACAACCCCATCCACGGACACGCACATTTACTGCTTATGTTGGTGCACAAATGGTGAAATAATATAACCAGTACCTTATGTAATATATATTTAAACTTTTAATGTATGTGACTGGAACAAAAACAACCCATTTATGACAAATTTATACATCAATCATTTCATTCATTCATTTTCTTTTCGGCTAAGTTATTAATCTGAGATCGCCACAGCAGAATGAACCACTTACTTTTTCAGCATATGTGTTACCCATATGTGTAACCCAATTCACCTAGCTCGAGGGAAACCGGGTGGAAACCCACGTGAACATGCAAACTCCACACAAAAACACCAACTGACCCAGCCAAGGCTCGAACCATTGACCTTCTTGGCAACAGTGTACCCACTGCGCTGCCCCCTTTCGAGACTATTTCAGTTAATTTTATGCATTTGGGCCTTGGCAGCGTCTAATTTAAGAGCAATTTTTTTGCTTTCTCCGAGCTTTTTGGCACCACCTTTCCTTTTTTTACAGTCCATCTCTGACAATTAGCTTGTGTTGCACTTACTGTTTGTGTGACATTCTTGCCAGATTTTGATTACGTCCGCGTAACCTCTGATTGGGTCGGCCCCTTTCGAAACCAGCCGGCCAATGTCGATTGGACTAATGCTTAACATTTATTATTGTCATTACTATTATCATCATCATATTCACTTCTTGCAAGAAATAAAAGCTGCCTGCATGTAAAAACAGTACATATAAAAATAAAAATAAAAATAGCACACCAGCCCACATTTAAAAAAAAAAAAAAAAGGTCCGGCTCTTCTTGCATTTGCCAGATGGCCAGCCCGCCCCTGTATTCTAATATCTAAAAGTTCTTTAACGTTTTCTGTCTGTGACGGGAGCGCTTTTTATGAACCAATAATAAGCATGAACCACAAGGTGTCACTCTTGATTCAAAATCTATGGTATAGTGTAAGAATAAAATATGAAGAGTTAAGATGCAAAAACCTGTAAGTGCCGGCTCAAATTTTTATCGAAAATGAGCATTATTTTCAGCTTGCTTTGTTTAAACTTATTTATTTTATTTTGAAGACCATGAAAAGAAGTTATTCATTGACATAAAAGTGAAATTACTAAATCAATAAGAGCCTGATAAAAATGCTCACACTGTATTAGAAGAATTTTCAGATGGCCTTTAGAGGTTTTTGTAACTGAACTCTTCATGTACAAAAATGGCTTTTATTTACAGTATTTTGTTAGTCATTCATTTCCAAGAAAAAAAAATCATCTAATAAATGATTTAGTATTTTATGCTTATGATTAGTATTTTTTATTTGCTGTTTTGTTTGTTTCGAGGTTTAAATAAGACTTTTTTTGAATCCCAAAATTCAGTTTACAGTAGATGTGCTTTTAGATCCTTTTGTATATTCTTAGTTCACATAGAAACCACATGCTTCTTGAATTGCATTTTTATTGTTATTTTTATTACTATTACAGCAGTGCAGCAGATTGAAAATTCAACTACATATGACGATGACATAAGCAACCAGACCTCAAAACCGACAACTGTTCAATTTTCCAGAAGCACAGGTAAAGCACAAATATAACATCAGTTATATCATGTAAATATACTGCACAGTTTGCACATTGTACCCTGTACCTCTGTTTCTGCAGGCTTTTTTCTTTTTTCTTTTACTTTTTAATGGAAAATTGTGTGATGGTCACTCATAATGTTACCAGTGGGATAATTTGTATTAATGTGGATAACTGAACTAGCAAATTTTTAAACCGTCATTTAACACGGTTTGATCACAAAAATTCAAAATTGTTACTTCGTCATAGCATTGCTGTATTAGTGTAACTAGCATAAATTTTTTTTAAAAAGTAACTTATTTGTAACTTTTGAACTGATAGGTCCTCACAGAATCTGAGCCAGTGGAAATCTGCAGATTGTTTAGCCCATCGAGTCTATTTATTAACTTATGTATCGTAAATGCATGTAAATATATATTTATTCAGTTTATGAATTAATAATTTCAGTAATATTATTAAATAGTATTCAAAGGCTTAGATTATTTATCTACAACAATCTTTGTAAAGCTTTAAAATAAAGTTATTCTAATAGATTATATGAAAGAGTTGCTTTATCAAACAAGTGGTTCTAATCGCATTTGCATTGCAAATTTTAAAAATATATATTATTATTTTGTGAAATATTTAGTTGCTCCACTGTAAAAATGTATAATTATGATCAATTAGTTCACACAGCATATGTTTTTAAGTCATTGTAACTTATTAAACTAAGTTAATAATGTTCTAACGTAATTTTATATGTTACCCAAGCTGTTTTAAGTAAGTTTAAGTTCAATGGACTATTAATAAGGTAATTTGATTCAGCTTAAAAACTTAAGGCAACTAGGATTGTTTTATAGTGTATACTCTCAAAATCATTTTTACAAAATTCTGTGGAGCAATAGCAAAAGACCTATCCTGCATTAGTAACAATGTAGTGGCAACATTTTAGTGTGAAAACATACATATACTGTATCTAAATGCACTTTAATATCCCACCAGTTACTACTGTTATTATCAATATGCTTACTCGATCTATTACTACACTTAACAAAACTGAATAGCTGGAAATAAATTTTCTAATACTACACACCTTAAAAATTATATGTACAAACTATATTTATCATAATTTTTACATTAAAATATAAAAATCTAGCACTCCACTTATTTAAGTTAAAGTGTTGGTTAAAATGATCCATAAATCATATATTATTTTAGATCTTATATTTTTTTCTGTTTGCAGAAATTTACTAAAACCAGTCAGGAACATTGTAACTAAAAATACTTAGTTAGCTGCTTTTTAAATTTGGCAGAATTAAATATTAAATTTGACTCTTCGTGGAGTTTTGGGGCTGTCAAAATTCTCAATTCTGTCATCATTTAGGTATCATTGTGTCAGCCAAACCTCTAAGACCTTCATTCACACAAATTGAGAAATGTTTAATCTTGATTTCTTGCTTGACAACTTAGGAGCATTTTTTTTTTTTTTTTTTTTTGTGAGCTGTGAGGGTAATGCTATAATAGTTGAATGAAGGTGAACTGTTCATTAGTTACAGGAGAGTCCACCAGCAGCTCCAGTTTTATAAGATCCACAACTCCAACAACGATATCAAAATTCTACACCGACACATCGCTAAATGGAGTCTCAGCATCAGCAACCAAAATAACAGGTTTTACCTCATTCCTCTGGCTTATGAAAGTTCTTTTTTTTGCTGAAATATACTGTTAGCATGTAGTACCATAGAAGTAAAATGGCATTTATTATTCAAGGGTTTGCTGGTACATGCAGTAGTTCAACTTTTGGGATGAACACAATAAAAGTGTCATAAACAATGATAGTTTACTGTATATGTAAGATATGTGAACATTTTTAGTTATTGACAAATACATCAACAGTGAACACTGTATTTCTGTGGACCCAATAAGTCAATATGATAAAACAAAAAAATTAGATGAAAAATACACAGCTATGGAAAAAATAAGAGATAATTTAAATGGCAATATATTTATTTGAACATTTTACTCAAACACAGATTTAATAAAGCTGAAGCTGAACAAATTTCCATGGCTGGAGAAATGGAGAACACATTCTCCATTCAGAGTGCTTTTTCAACTTTTGCATTGCTCTGCCAAACTTTATATATACAAGAAAATTTTGAATGATGTAAACGTTGACGAACAACATAACGATAGTTTTTGGAAAAATTGTAATTAACTAAACTAAAAAAACAACAACACTGTCCCAAGTTTTCTTCAGCTGTAAGACAGACATAAAATAGCAGTTTTCTGTATTTAATTATTCATGTTTTATTTTTCACCATTTATTTAATAATGCTTTTGAGTTGCAATATAGGAAATTTGTCTTGTTTCCAGCAACTTTTAACCTTAAAAAGTTTGAAAAGGTGACTGTTATTAACATTTTTAATAGATAATGATATATTGTCTGTGTTAGTCTTCTAATAAACTGCCAGCACTTTTTCTGTTAATTTACAGATGTATTTCTCTCTAAATTATTTCTTACATATTCTCTAAAAGTCACTTTGTTAACAGGGGCGTTGCTAGGGTCGAAAGGGATAAGGGGCTTAACCCAATAAACCCAAAAAACAATCAAATAAATAAATAAATAAAAGAAGTTCTAATATACCCCACTAAAATACCCCCATTTTCATACTCTAATCTCTAATCTTAATAATAGGATTAGAAATTGTTTAATGATAAATAAAGGATTTTTGAGTTGATGGTCTTTTAACAATAAATTGTGAAGCTTTGTGACTTGTAACACCAAAAAGGAAAAAACATTGATAAATTACCCACTTCTTATTTACTATTCTGTTATGAGCCATATCATGCCTCTTGAGCCTCCTATCTCCTCTCCTGATTGGCAGTTTCCGTTTGTTTTTTGAAAATCAAATTTTCTCCATGTCTTCAAATCTGAAAATAATATTTATTTTATAGACCAAGTTGTTATCCAATGTGATACAAAGCTACACACGTTTATTTGGACAGAGTGATTAACTCTGGGTGTTTGGACAGAGTGATTAACTACTACTGTAGGTGTAGTGTTGTCAAGATGCTGGAATTTCTAAATTCAATACCTCGCAAAATATTCATATTTAATATGATTTTTTTATATAATAACAATTGTATCAAAAATAGCACAAAAATAAAAATAAAGATCTATATGCTAGAAATATGTTTACTTCAAATTTCTTTAGAGGGAGATTTTTTTTTTGTTTTCCTCAAAATAGGTTGATGTGGGCATTGTAGCACTTTAATGCATGTAATGCCTTTCACATTCACACTTGAGCAGAAATTCCATATATGCCTCACAAAAGTAGTAGAACATTCCAGGAAATCCTTAATATGGATGAAGGCATCCGCTATTGCTGTATTTGAGTGAAAAAAAAAAAGATTTGAATAAACATAAAAAAGGCTTTAACTGATCATTTACACGACTGAGACAATAAATGTTTTATACAGATGAAGTCAGAATTATTAGCCCCCCTTTGAATTTTTTTCCTATTTTTAATATTTCCAAAATGATGTTTAACAGAGCAAGGAAATTTTCACAGTATGTCTGATAATACTTTTTCTTCTGGAGAAAGTCTTATTTGCTTTATTTCGGCTAGAATAAAAGCAGTTTTACATTTTTTAAAAACCATTTAAGGGTCAAAATTATTATACAATGACTTGCCTATACCCTAACCTGCCTTTAAAGCCTTTAAATGTCACTTTAAGCTGTATAGAAGTGTCTTTAAAATGTCTTGTCAAGTATTACTTATTGTCATCATGGCAAAGATAAAATAAATCAGTTATTAGAGAGTTATTAAAACTTTTAAATGTTTAGAAATGTATTAAAAAAAAATAAACAGGGGGGCTAATGATTCAGGGTGGCTTTTAATTCTGACTTCAACTGTATGTGTTCTTCCAGCCATCTTGCAATATAATACAGTAAATACTAAAACACTTTAGTATTTACTATAAATTACAATTGTATATTTTGATTTTCAAAAGAAAGTTAAGTATTTTTTCTTCCATCTCATAAGCTCTTAGCCTATATATATTACATATGCTGTATGTGCAATAACCCCTCATGTTGTACAATACAGTCAAGCTTTTTTCCCTTTAGACTACATTAAATTATCATTTCGCATGTTATCTTGATATGCAGAGGCTATTTCTTCAACAACAGTTTTTTCCAACATCAGCATGTCAGAGGCAACAGCGACTCCTTCACCAGCAGAAAGCAGACTCACTTTACTAGCCTTTGGTAGGTTTTCTACTGATGTTCTCATTTTGTGCATTTCTGCAGGTTCTTATAAATACATTCTGTCTGCAATTGCAGGTGTTATGAGTCTCATACTGATTTTGATTGTTGTTATGGTGATCTTGGTCGCCGCTGTCAACCTCAAGGGACGCTGTTGTAGAAACACCCAACAACACGAGAGTGGGTTTTGCTCTTATTTTGCCCATTTCAGGATTTTTAAAAACAAACATGGTGGAGCATCTAATCATTTTTGATTCATTTATAGGTATTAAAAACCGTGATTCTTTGGTGTCTGACAGGTGAGGACTTATAAACACATGACTTTAAATGTGCAGATTGTATAATCTATCTGTCTATCTATCTATCTGTCTGTCTATCTATCTATCTATCTATCTATCTATCTATCTATCTATCTATCTATCTATCTATCTATCTATCTATCTATCTATCTATCTATCTATCTATCTATCTATTTATCTGTCTGTCTGTCTGTCTGTCTGTCTGTCTGTCTGTCTGTCTGTCTGTCTGTCTGTCTGTCTGTCTGTCTGTCTGTCTATATTTAAAACAATAATAACAATAAGACAATAATAATAAAAGCAAAAACAATGTTTATTATTATCATTGTTATAATTTGAATAATAATATTACTGTAGTTGTTCGTTATTAGTATTTATTATTGTTATAACATACAACATCAATAAAAATAGTAGTATTATTAATAAAAATAATAACAACAATAATAATTATTATAATAACACATAATAATAGCAACCAAAATCATAATAAGCATATTAATAGTAATAATAATTATTAGTAGTAGTAGTAGTATTATTATGGCGAGGCAGTGGCGCAGTAGGTAGTGCTGTCGCCTCACAGCAAGAAGGTTGCTGGGTCGCTGGTTCGAACCTCAGCTCAGTTGGTGTTTCTGTGTGGAGTTTGCATGTTCTCCCTGCCATCGCGTGGGTTTCCTCCAGGTGCTCCGGTTTCCCCCACAGTCCAAAGACATGCAGTACAGGTGAATTGGGTAGGCTAAATTGTCCGTAGTGTATGAGTGTGTGTGAATGTGTGTGTGGATGTTTCCCAGAGATGGGTTGCGGCTGGAAGGGCATCCGCTGTGTAAAAACTTGCTGGATAAGTTGGCAGTTCATTCCGCTGTGGTGACCCCGGATTTGAAAGATTATGTGCATTTTAGTTCACTTGCATTTACATTGATTAAACTCTGATGTGATATGATGGGGTGACCTGTGCCTCGACCCCCACAAACTGATAGGTGTGAACTAAATGACCCTTTTACAATCTCAATGGGTATTAGCAAAACAACAGCTGAAACATCTGAAGAGGGTCCTGCTGAGCTTCGTAAACAGAATGGTTTGTTTGATGCTAGTATAAAGTACTGTCTCACAGACAGTACTTTGGGTGAAGTTACTTGAAGACCGACGGGTTAACATCACTGCTAAGGAACTGCACTATTGATTGTCTTCAATAAAGTCTTCTCTCCGTAAGAACTTTGGTCAGCTTACTTATTTTATGTATTAAAGTAATCTAATACATTGGCGAGCCACCCAAGAACGGTTAAGCCAAATACAGCAAAATCTAACAATTTGGCGAAGCCAGCCAGGAGAGACTGAAAAGAGGAAAACTCATCAACTGCAACAAGAAATGAACTGAAGAATCTTGGAGAATCTACAGTTAAAGCTGAAGATAAACGGATTTTGTTTGTGGACGAGTCCTGGATCTACATATTGTATCTGTGGACACACTTTATTTTAATCAACTGGATCTCATCTCAAAGATCCTAGTTTGGTGAGTGAAACTTATCAGCTCTCTTAAAGAACCCTTAAAAGAAACATCTTTTATAAGTAACCATTAAAGTAAGCAGATCGACCTGTATATGCAGTGCAGTAATAAACTACAGTGATAGTATTGCTGAAATTTCAGGCTTTTTCTTGATATTTGCAGAAATTGTTAAAGAAACAATTTGGTCCATTTATCAAAAGATTTTGAAAGAGCAGTGGAAATTTTAGGCTTAGTCCATTCTCAGGGTACTTGTAGGAATTATTTAAGAAACAATTTGGTCCTTTCTCTTGGAGATTGTAGGAATTGTTGAAAATAATTTGGTCCATTTCCCCAGGGGACTGTAGGAGCCGTAAAATAGTTTGGGACTGATGTTGCTGCAAGAATTAGGAATTCTTGACTGGGTGCTAATTCAGTAGCCACTATTTTAATTTTGAAAGTAACAGAGCCTTCTGTGATACGACAGAAATCTTAAAAACATTGTAGGTTTGGTTAGTTTTCTGGAGTTTGTATGAACTGTTAAATAATCATTCTGGTCCAATCACTAAGATTATGCAGAAGCAGAGCTTGGTCCATTCTCAGCTGTGATTGTAGAGATTGAAAAATAACAGTTTAGCTTATTTGTCCAAAGATGGTTAGGAGCCATATAAAGCAAACATAAAAAGTTTGAGACTGATATTGCTGCAAGAATGAGGAATTCTTGACTGTGGGCTAATTCAGTAGCCATTATTGTAATTTTAAAAATTCTAACTGTGTTACAATATGATGGCATAAAACTGAAAGCTGTTTGCCTTAGGTTTAAGGATACAGTGAGATTTAAGCACATTGTATTAGGGACAAATCCTAAAGAAAGTTACTTAGCCTTCTAAGATAATGCTCAAAAAGAATTGTTATTAGACAGAAGCTTTCAGGAAATTTTAGGCTTGATTCTTGCTTTGAAGATTGTAGAAACTGTGAAAAAATAATTCTGGTCAAATCACTAAGATAATGCAGAAGCAAAGCTTGACACATTCTCTGTTGGGATTGAAGAGATTGTAAAAGTATTAGTTTAATACATTTGTTCAAAGATTGTTAGTAGCCAAATAAGATTTGGGACTGAAAGAATGAAAGTGGTAATTTAGTAGCCACTATTTTAGCTTTGAAACAAATGTTGAATAATGAAAGTGCTAATTTAGTAGCCACTATTTTAGCTTTGAAACAAATGTTGAATCTGTCTATGTATTTGTAATGGTTTAACAGACTGCTGTTAATTTAAATTTGAATAAGCACCTTTATTAGCTCTAACACCTTTTGTTCTGTTTCACACCTCTGAGAGCACTGTCCTGTACTTCCCATGGCTGAGTCTGCAAGGAACTATGCTAATGGAGCTACCCTGAGACCAACATCAGAAAAGCATGGAACAGAACCTCCATGTGTTACCATTGATCAGATGTTGGAAAATCTGAATGCATATTTGGACAAAAGGCTGGGACTGAGGAAGTGTCGTGATGATGTATGCAAGAAGTACAGCATCAAGCACTCAGGGAGTGGATTATGGGCATTGCCGGACATTAAAAGGGCTTATGGAAAGACACAGCGCTTATGCACAACCACCAAGAAGGATGGATTGTCTGTGATTTTGGTTAAGCAAATTCTTCAACATGAGCATAAGTGTGAGACTGACAGATTGGAACGTGAGAACAAAGCGGAGAAAGCTAAAGTTCGAGCACTGGCTGAACAATTGCAAAACTTAAAGACGCATAAAGAAAGACTGGAAAAGGAAAACAACAAGCTATTGACTTTGATCTACAAACAGCTGGAATCAAGATCTTCAAGCAGCTTTGTTGACAGTGAGGCTGATCTTTCCATCAACACCTGTGTTCATGACCAAGTGAACTCAAAGATTAGATTAGCTCCTGTGATTGTCAAACACAGAAGGACTAACGTTGAAATTGACAATGAGGAGGGCTATGAAGACAATGGAGAGAGACGAACTCGCACTGTGACAAAAGTGGTAAAGAAGTATGTTCCATACAGGACATACCATCCAGCTACTCCAGAGCAAGTTGACAAATGGTCAAAAGAGCTGCCAGATGTATACAAACAACCACAAAAGGTTTGGCATTTTCTTCAACGACTGCAGAAAATCTACATTTTACATCCACTAGACGGTGTGATGATTCTTAATGTCACCCTAAGAGACAGTGACCAAAAGAGACTCACAGAAAGTGTTGAAAGAAGGATTGGTGAATCACAAGAAAACACAGAGGATGGATGGGAAGCCATAAAAAACTTCTTGTTTGAACAGAAACCTGCAGAGGTCAATTGGGCAAGAATTACCTCTTGCATGCAGAAAACTGGAGAAAGTGTTGTAGAGTTTGAAGAACGCTTTAGACAAATATGGACAGAACATTCTGGTCTCAATACAAGTGAAGATCTTGACAAAGACACTGGAATACCCCTGAAAACAGCATTTGTCAACGGACTCAATCCTGAGATTTCTAAAGATCTTAAAATCAGGTATGATGACTGGGACAGCACTGTAACAACTTTCATCCAGATTGTTGAATGGTCAGCTAAACTGGAGAGAGCACAAGATGTCAGACTCAGATCTTTGCAATCCAAACGTTTGTTTTACAACAGCAGAACAATTGAGGATGAACAAAAAGAAAGTGAGTATCAGAGATACTCAAAACTACGAACTAAAGGAAGATGCAGGAATTGCAATGAAGAAGGACACTGGGCCCGTGAGTGCAAGCTCAGTTTAAAACATCAAAGCCATGATGATGACCACCTGTTCAAGCAGTTTCAGCAGCTAACAATACAGCAAAAACAGACTCTGCTAAATGCTGTACAGCCGCAGGGAAACTGAAGAACCTCTCTCTGCAGCACCAGCTAGTGACGTCTTTTCCAGAAGCTGATGAACTGAATGTGTATGCAAACAATAAGGTAAAAGCTGACACAGAAGTCTCAACAGATGAAAACAAGTTTGATGTCCTAGTAGATGGTGTTGCCAAACAAGCCGTAAAGGAGAGAGGTGAACATACAGCGGCATTAAGACAGCTTCAGCAAGATCACCGATCATTCTTAGACAGAATGCAGACTGCAAATAAAAATTCAACAAAAGAAATGCTGATGGACGATGCAAAAGAACTGCGTGATGGCAACCAATGCAGTATGGATGGAAACAGACTATGCCCTTTTGAACATGCCCCAAGCCAGCCCATGTCCACTGAAAACCTGACATCTGACAGCCTTGTCCAAAATGAAGCAAGACTCAGCCTGGCCGTACATAAGGACATTAATCAAGTTTTGTCACCTCTAGAGAGGGGCCATTGTTTAGAGCCCAGTAAATGGGTAAAGACACAACAACCTCAGAAACTACCACTAAAGCCTTACAGCCTAATGACTACAGCCCCATTGACACCCTCTGCCAGTGCATCGATGAAGTGAGCAATTGGATGTGCCAAAACTTTCTTCAGTTAAACAAAGAGAAAACTGAAATGATTGTGTTTGGGAACAGAGATGAGGTTCTCAAGGTGAATGCGTACCTTGGCACTAAAGGTCAAATGACAAAAAATAAGGTCAAGAATCTTGGTGTGACTCTGGAGTCAGATCTGAGTTTCAACAGTCATGTCAAAGCAGTCAGTAAATCAGCATACTATCATCTCAAAAACATAGCAAGAATCAGATGCTTTGTTTCTAGTGAAGATTTAGAAAAACTTGTTCATGCTTTTATCAGTAGCAGGGTGGATTACTGTAATGGACTTCTCACTGGTCTTCCTAAAAAGACAGTCAGACAGTTGCAGCTCATCCAGAACGCTGCAGCCAGAATTCTAACCAGAACCAGAAAATCAGAGCACATCACACCTGTCCTCAGGTCTTTACACTGGCTGCCAGTTACATTCAGAATAGATTTTAAAGTATTATTACTGGTCTATAAATCACTAAATGGCCTAGGACCTAAATACATCACAGATATGCTCACTGAATACAGACCTAACAGATCAATCAGATCTTTAGGATCATATAAACTAGAAGTTCCAAGAGTTCAGTCAAAGCAGGGTGAATCGGCTTTTAGCCACTATGCCCCTCGCTGCTGGAATCAGCTTCCAGAAATGATCAGATGTGCTCCAACATTAGGCACATTCAAATCAAGACTGAAAACACATCTGTTTAGCTGTGCCTTTACTGAATGAGCACTGTGCTGCGTCCGACAGATTGCACTATCATGTTTTTCTCTTCTTCTTTATTCTTTATATCACATTTTACCTGTTTTTATGTTGTGTTTTGTTTTTATGCATTTTTATTATTTGTTTTTATTTTTATTTTACTTGTTTCTTTTATTCTTCTTTATGTAAAGCACTTTGAATTGCCATTGTGTATGAAATGTGCTATATAAATAAACTTGCCTTGCCTTGCCTTGCCTTGCCTAAAATCTAGGTGTGAGAGCTCACTTGAGAAAGTTTTAGTATCTGATTCAATAATTAATGTTCAGGGACTTGATGAATGGATCAACGTAAGTTTGCCTAGAGACGAGGGATAGATGACAGTAGTGTTTTTCAGAGTCCAGATATGGCGGGACTAGAGTTTTTAGGCTCTAGCTTGTCGCCTGAGGATGAAGACATTAACCACCACTGATAAACACTGTAGTGTCCTGTCAATATTAAATAGGGACAGTTTCTATAGTTTCTATAGGCAGTTTGAAAATTTCTCTGAAATCTTTTTCTGGGCAAGATACGTTTCCCTTTTCCCTTTTGTGTGATTGCAGGTGTTCCAGAGGATGACCAGAGACACACACCAGACACCTAGATGAACATACCTGAACACCCACAGAACACAACCACATCCTGCTACTTCTACAACATCACAACTTCAAATAGAAATGGACTCAGGCATTTGAGGAAATGCAAGCTTCACCATGACTTCTTATTCTGTCACTTTAAGTTATATAGCCTGTATTGCAGATTTCTGTATACATGATTAACTTGTTTTATGATCAAATATGATCAGAGGAGGGATTGAAAGATTATGTGCATTTTAGTTCACTTGCATTTACATTGATTAAACTCTGATGTGATATGATGGGGTGACCTGTGCCTCGACCCCCACAAACTGATAGGTGTGAACTAAATGACCCTTTTACAATCTCAATGGGTATTAGCAAAACAACAGCTGAAACATCTGAAGAGGGTCCTGCTGAGCTTCGTAAACAGAATGGTTTGTTTGATGCTAGTATAAAGTACTGTCTCACAGACAGTACTTTGGGTGAAGTTACTTGAAGACCGACGGGTTAACATCACTGCTAAGGAACTGCACTATTGATTGTCTTCAATAAAGTCTTCTCTCCGTAAGAACTTTGGTCAGCTTACTTATTTTATGTATTAAAGTAATCTAATACATTGGCGAGCCACCCAAGAACGGTTAAGCCAAACCGGATTAATAAAGGGACTAAGCCGACAAGAAAATGAATGAATTATTATTATTACAATGAATAATATAATGATAATAATAATAAAGACATTTATTATTATGCTTATTTTCCAGAGATGGGTTGCAGGTGGAAGGGAATCCGCTGCGTAAAACATACGCTGGATAAGTTGGCGGTTCATTCCGCTGTGGTGACCCCAGATTAATAAAGGGACTAAGGCGAAAAGAAAATCAATATGTGAATGAATGAATTATGCTTATTTTGCGTATAGTTTGATCATTATTATTATTATTATTATTATTATTGTTGTTGTTGTTGTTGTTAATTGTTATTAGTATTTATTTTTGTTATTATTATTGTTATAACACATAACATAAATAAAATATTAGTAATAATAAAAATTATATTATTAATAATTATAATAAATATTATTTTTATTATAGCACATAATAATAACAACCATAATCATAATAAGCATGATAATGAATGTAATTATTATTATTATTATTATTATTATTATTATTATTATTATTATTATAACACATATTAACAACAACAACAATAATAATAATAATAACTATTAAAATTAACAACACTATAATAATCATCATCATCATAATGATAATCCTGGCACATAAAACAACAGGAGGTCATATGTTTCTCATAACATATAATTATGTGTAAATAATTAATTTGAAAACAGATCTGTTGAAAATGCATTTAAGATTAAACAAGTGTCTCGATTTTTAATCAAGCAACCTGACCAGCAATGGGGAGAAGGAAAACATCACTCTTGTCTCTGTGAGGACAATAAACACAGAATACAGTATGTTTTTGTGACAAATACTGACAAAATAGCATGCCATTATTCTACTTGAAAGCATGCCAGTAATATTTGGCCTCTCTTCATGTGCAGATGCAGATTCTCCCCAGATTTCTTCAGTTCACAGCACTATAGTGGACAATGATGACCATGAACTTTCCAGAGACCAGCTGATTTCACTGGGTTCATGATGCATACAGATTGGAGGCTGTGTGCTTATCTGATTTATTTGTAATTTTGGCTGAATGTGGATTATTGCGCCTTTAGTTGATGGTTATTGAACACATCATGCTCATGATGTACATTGGTGCAAATCAAATCATCATTATACCTGCAGGGCTTTCATTTATTGAAAATGACACATGCTTCAATATTCTGCAAAATGTCACTTTTTGTGCTCCTCTTTTTTATATAAAGCAGTGCATTTGTGACTCTGAACCACAAAACCAGTCAAAAGGTTGTTTTCAGAAAATCTGAAAGTTGAATAAATAAGTTTACCTTTGATTTACGGTTTGTTAAGAGAGGACAATTTCTGGCCAAGATACAATTTGAATATCTACAATCTGAGGGTTAAAAAAATACATATATAACAAAATATATATATGAAAAAAAAAGTTGTCTTCATTTTTAGCAATGAGTATTACTATTCAAAAAGTTCTGACATATTTATGGAAGGAAATTTACTAAATGTCTTCACGGGAGATTATGTTTACTTAATATTACTGATTGTTGGGATGAAACAGAAATTGATTATTTTGACCTGTGATGGATTTTTGGCTATACCTACAAATATATCCATAAAGCATATGTCTGGTTTTGTGTTTCAGGGTCATATTTATGTCATATCTGATGTCACAAAAATTATGTATAAGGCACATAAGCCTTGTTTTTTATTCTTTTTTGACATGTCTGTGTTTAGCATTTTACTGTTTGTAGATTGATAAAATGCCAATATCATGAATTATATCTTATTCTCCTGTAGTTATCAACCAAGGCTCATTCTGAAAAGGTATCTCTATATACATGTTTGCAGTTTTTGTCTTTGCAAATCTATCTGCGTTCGCTGTGTATGCTTTTTCAGATCTTAAATTTCTCTTTCGAGTGCCATTAGCGCCCGCTGTTCTCATGTAAATCCACCAGAGACCGCTGTCGATTGACCCACCCTCCTTTTTCCCTAAACTCAACCGACAGTTTTAAAAAACAATTTTTTTTTTTTACCACATTTTCAGATTTTACCACATTATCACCCAGTTATTTGCTTGTTTATTTTATTTTTTGGCTTGTGTTTTGGCTTATTCGCTTTCTGGAACCGTTCTTTGTCAGACTTGAACCCCATCGTCATGGTCAACTCCTCTCTGCATCTTAAGTCCACCGACATATATGGCGAGCTACTGGACAAACTGGTAACTTTGGGAAAGTCATCCATATGGAGGTAAGCGATCAGCTGCTAATCGCGAAAAATTAATGATGTCATTCCACACCAAATTTTGTTTTAAAGACAAAAAGGCTACATACTTTGTGATCTCTAGAAATGTATATAGGGCTAGGTTTTCAGAATGAGCCTGGTTATGTAACTTGGGCTTTTCAAGTGTTCTTACATCTTTAATTTGTACAACCAGGTTCACATAGGGTGCAAAAGCCAAAGCAATACATTTTTTCTTCAAAAAAAAAAACTAATTTATTTATGAACCGCCAGAGGACCAAAACTCACATAATATACAACACGCTGTGTAGAGAAATAAGAAATACACGCTCAGAAATAAAGGTACAAGAGTTGTCACTGGGGCAGTACTTTTTTAAAAGGTACATATTTGTACTTAAAGAGTCCTTAGCGGTACCTCAAAGTTACAATCAGTACCCAAATGCACATAAAATGTACCTTCAGGTATAATATGTACTTTTAAAAGGTAATGCCCTAGTGACAGCCCTTGTACCTTTATTTCTGAGTGTACTTCAAAATTTTTTGTCTCTTTTGTCTCTCCATCTGCTCTTAAATTTGATGTTTAAACTTGATACTTAGAATCTAAATTTCGTTATATAGCGAAATCTGCTTTCTAGTAATTCAGTAATTAAGAGTAAAGGTCTTTTACTTTTTTTAATTGAAGCTCATATGCTAAATTGTTTCTATTAACCAGTGCCTGTGCAGCCCTTATGATCTGACGAGTCACAATGATGAATAGTAAAGTGATTCAATTTTCAAGAGCAACAGCCTTAAATGACAAAAATACGCTGTAATAAAAAAAAATGTAGGAAATTGTGCCATCATGTGGTAAAAAATGCATTATTCCTTTATGCCGAGGCTGAAATAAGTCTAACGCAATCATGGTTTAAATGTTCCCCATAAATTAGCAAACACATGAACAAAAGACAATATTGCAGTTTTATTTTTAACGTGAAGGATATATACTTTCTTCAATTTGTACAACTTTACATGAGTTTACATATTTAAAGATATGCTTCGCACAAAAATGTAACATCAGTCATCATTTTTTTAAATGTGTATTTTATATGCAAAAAAGACAGCCCCAGTTGCACTCGTTTATGTATACCGTTATGAATAATAAAGAATACTATAAATATGTATGTATGTATTAAAGGGATAATTCATCCAAAAATAAAAAAATCTGTCCTCATTTACTCTCTGTTTACTTTTCTGTTAAACATAAAAGAATATATTATGAAGAAAGCTGAGAACGGATATACTCCGACTTCCAAAGTGTTTGTTTTTTCTTGCTATGGAAGTTTGGTGGTTATAGGTGTTCAGTTTTCTTCAAATTATCTACTTTTACATTCAACAGAAGGAAGAAACTTTTAAAGGTTTGGAAATACTTGAGGTTGTGTAAATGATGAGAACATTTCTATTTTTTGGCTTAAGTTGAGAATCAGTCATGTTTTGTTTTTACTCCAGGGTGTAGATGTTCTCCTCCACTGGTCTTCTTGTGCGTATTTCATAAATAATGTGTCTGGGCTCCTTTGAGAAACTGAGAATGAAAAACACAGCAATAATTGTGATTACACAGCATTACAGCAAGCATTTCGTGAAAGGTTTTGGTGAATGAATCATACTTACCACCCACTGTCTAATGCCTTCCCATAAAAGCCACCTGTCAATCAGAATTTACAAATATGCAGTTGAAGTCAGTTATTAGTCCTCCTGTGAATATTGTTTTTCTTTTTTAAATATTTCCCAAATGATGTTTAACAGAGCAAGAAATTTTTCACAATATTTCCTATAATTTTTTTGCTTCTGGAAAAAGTCTTATTTGTTTTATTTCAGCTAGAATAAAAACTTTAGTTAACATATTTAACTTTTTTTAAACCATTTTAAGGTCAAAATTATCATAAAATAGCATGTACTGTCATCATGGCAAAGATAACTATAAAAAAATTACAAATTCTGACTTCAACTGTGCATATTTCTATTTAGAAAACACTTCCAATAGTTCTTTCAATAAAGCAGTTGTTCACTTCCATAATGTAAAATCTGTCATGGTTTACTCATCTTCAACTTGTTCCAAACAGGTAAAACTTTCTTACTTCTCTTAAACACAAAAGGGTGGATCCCACTTTATTTTAACTACTATGTACTTGCATTACAAAAATAAATACAATGTAGTACATAATCCATCACATATTGGATATGGGTTGGGTTAGGGACAGGTTTGGTGGTATGGGTTTAAAAGTGGGTTACGGTGTAAGGCAGGGGTCACCAATCACGGTCCTGGAGGGCCGGTGTCCCTGCAGGGTTTAGCTCCAACTTGCCTCAACACACCTGCCTGGGTGTTTCAAGTATACCTAGTAAGAGCTTGATTGGCTTGTTCAGGTGTGTTTGATTAGAGTTGGAGCTAAAACCTGCAGGACACTGGCCCTACAGGAACAAGTTTGGTGACCACTGGTGTAAGGGATGGTCAATTACGAATGTAAATATAGAAGTTAACAGATGCAATTACGTATAATGTAAACAAAAAAATATTTACACAGTAAACACATGGTAAAAAAATGATTAATTTCAGTGTAAAATCATATTAGTTAAGGCCATCTAATATAAAGTGGGACCCACAAAAGATATTTGAAAAATGTTGGTTTCCGAAAGGTTTATGGTTACCATTCATTTACATATATGGGGAGAATACTATGGAAGACAAGTAGATGTCAATGCTGACCAATCATTCTGGAAGTGAACTTTTTCAATGTCCAGTAGAATAATAGCTGAGGGCAATACATACGTTTGAAGGTCAAAAGGGCCAGAGCACCCAAAAGAACCAGAAGCAGACTGAGAGACAGAGACAACACCGGGATGTTAATCTGCAGCATGATCCTAGAGATCGGCTCCTCCATCTTAAAATCACACATTTAGAAGAATTTCAAGACTCTTTAGTTCACAAAATAAACCATATTTTTATTTGTATACTAATAAAAGTTTAGACATTAACAGTTTTGGATTTTTTCGTTTCCTTTGGAGTTTTTGTTACTTTATGATTTGAAAAAATAGCATTGCTTGAGACCAAGGTTATGTGCTTTCCAGCCACAACCCAACACAGGGAAACACCCATACACTCCCGCATTCACACACATAGACTGTGGCCAATATAGCTTTTTCAATTCACCTATAGCACATGTCTTTGGACTGTGTGGGAAAACCAGAGCACTTGGAGGAAACCCACACAAACACAGAACATACAAACTCCACACAGAAATGACAACTGACACAGCCATTAGTGCCCGCTGGTCTCATGTAAATCCACCAGAGGCCGCTGTCGATTGACCCACCCTCCTTTTTCCCTAAACTCAACCGACAGTTTTAAAAAGCAATTTTTTTTTACCACATTTTCAGATTTTACCACATTATCCCCAGTATTTAACTTGTTAATTTTATTTTTTGGCTTGTGCTTTTGTCTTATTCGCTTTCTGGAACTGTTCTTTGTCACACTTGAACCCCATCGTCATGGTCAACTCCTTTCTGCATCTTAAGTCCACCAACGTACGTGGCGAGCTACTGGACAAACTGGTAACCGTTGGAAAGCCATCCATATGGAGGTAAGCGATCAGCTGGTTATCGCGAAAAGGAACGGTGCCATTCCACACCGTATTTTGTTTTAAAGACAAAATGCAGTCATATGTACTTCAGGCTACATAATTTGGGATCTCTAGAAAGGTATATAGGGCTAGGTTTTCAGAATGAGCCTGATTATGTAACTAGGGCTTCCCTTCCTAAGGGAATCCCTTCCAACCCCCTCTGTAATTCACACCCTGATTCAAACTACTTTGAAATGCTTAGCTAATAACTTTACTTATGCAAATGTCATTTTGTATTAAATACTTCTATGCATTTGAAAAAAACTGCTTGAAACTGTGAAGTTTTGAAATGGAAATATGGATTTTTGTTGATAATTTACTTTTTCTTATGAAAGATGAAATACATTTACTAAAGCTTTTATTTATTTAATGTGTTGGTTATATTTCCTACATTTATTTTTGCCATTTTATAAAAGCCAAAAAAAAAAAGCCAAGGAAATTAATTTAAGTCTGTTTTACCACAAAACAGTAAATATAAATCATATAAATATGCAATTTCCCAACAACAAACTGTGGCTAGTGGAAATGCTGAGTGGCATTTTACTTTGTGGCTAGTGAGAAAAAAATAAAAGACCTCGCTGGCAGTGTTTTATTGCAAGATATAAAATGAGTCATAAGCTTTCCAAATGAATGTGATCCATTTTCCTGCAGAAACAGTTACATATAAAGCACAATAAATATTTCATTTTCTAAAATACATATTATGCTTTAGAGATGTACCATAAGCTTTTAACAGTGACACTGTTTGTTTATTTTTAATGTTCTTACATGACTCACCATTGCCCCTGAATGCACATGAGTTTCGTTCTGCCAGGAAATGTCATTGAGTGACGAGTCTCCTCCTCTGGACGGATCTGATAGAGATGCTGCAAAATTCAGAACGAAACACAGGAAATCGTTTTTTTGTTGCTAAAGCTGGCTGAGAAATGTTAACTCTGCCCACAAGGGTCTGTGACATTTGGGTTGTGGTCTTTTGACATGATATGATTGTGCACAAGCACACATGATGATAATTGAGGTGCATATGGTGGTCTGATGAACTGTTAGATAAAGCAAGAGTGTAGGAAAAAAAAAGTTGACACAAAAGTTGTGCACTGTTAATAGCAGTGAGCAGATTTATTTATTTATTTATTTATTTTATTTTTTATTTATTTATTTTATTTTATTTATTTATTTATTTATTTTTTGAGGCAACACACTTTAAAAAACCCTATTGGTTTTTCAGTCTTTCAGGTTTTTGGCTATTTTGCTTCAATAAGCGTTTTCTGTCAGAATATTGGCACTTTATGCAGCATTTTGATCTATTTGTTTTTATTTAGCTGTTGACAGTTACTGCTACTGTACACTGTAGAAATGTGTTTGGGCCAACTAGTTATCACAACTTAATGTTTAAAGTTGAGTTAACTTATCTGGATTGAATGTGTTGACATTACTTATGTCATGTAAGTTTTACTTGACTGAACTTCATTCATTCATTTTCTTTTCGGCTAAGTCCCTTTATTAATCTGAGGTCTCTACAATGGAATGGACCGCCAGCTTATCCAGCAAATGTTTTACGCAGCAGATGCTCTTCCAGCAGCAACCCATTTCTGGGAAACATCCATATACACTCATTCACACTCATACACTATGGACAATGACCCGGAGGAAACCCACATGAGTGCAGGGAGAACATGCAAACTCCACATATATATATATGTGTGTGTGTGTGTGTGTGTGTGTGTGTGTGTGTATGTGTGTGTGTGTGTGTGTGTGTGTGTGTGTGTGTGTGTGTGTGTGTGTGTGTTTGTGTGTCTAATTTGTTTATTTATTCATTTATTTAGTTTTATTGTAATACTTTTAATCAAATGTAGATTTGTTTACTTTTGCATGATGTCAGACGATAAATGTCTTTCTGTAGGTTTACAATTTGATTGTGCAGGTAAAAAATGACAAGCAATTTGGCGCAGTGGGTAGCACGACCACCTCACATCAAGAAGGTCGCTGGTTTGAGCGCTGGTTGGAGTTTTTATGTTCTCCCCATGTTCGCGTGGGTTTCCTCCGGGTGCTCCGGTTTCCCCCACAATCCAAAGACATGTGGTATTGGTGAACTGGGTAAGCTAATTGTCCATAGTGTATGTGTGTGAATGAGTGTGTAAGGATGTTTCCCAGTGAGGGGTTGCAGCTGGAAGGGCATCCGCTATGTAAAACATATGCTGGATAAGTAGGATAAGATCAATTCAGGGACTAAGCTGGAAAAAAAGAATAAATAAAATCAAAAATGTTAAGGAAGCTCAAACATTTATTTTTTTAAGCTGAAACAACTTTCTTTTTTTACAGTGGGAATCCTTTTTCCATAGTAAAAAAAAAAAAAGTTTTTATAATAAAAGGAGAATTTTGAATTCTGAATTCATTTTGCACTTTTCTGACCTTTACCTTGGAATTGCAGTATATAAGCTTGCTGTTTTATGCTAAAATCTTATAATTGAGATTTAATCTCACAATTATGCCTTTTTCATAATCCTGACAGTACGTCTTGCAATTTTAAAGTTTTATTTTTCGATTTTTGACATTACTTGTCACAATTCTTACTTAAAGATAAATTTTCCCTTCCTTTGTCTGAGTTTATAGGCCACAATTCAGAGTTTATATTTCTAAATACTCTTCATTTTTTTTCTTAGCAGGACCTAAACTAGTAATTGTGATATTTGTAATGTCAAAAAAAAAAAAAAAAAAAAAGAAAGTCAAATAATAACAACTCCTCTGTTCACTGTTCTCAAGTCATTTTACAATTGTTGGCCTCACCTGTCTGTGTTTCCATTGGTTCTGTTGTAATTTGTGTTGTAGTTTTTGGAGCCACAGTTGTTGGGGCTAAAAACATGAAAAAAAAACTAAAATTAAAATTTAAAAATTTAAAAAATTATTTAAATCTCTCCAAATGCTGTCCAACTTTATAAGTAATCATTAAACTTGCCTTTCATGACTTGTAGCGTGTAGGACATCTTCTTATCATTAAAGAAGCCCTCTATGTCCACTCTGCAGCAGTAGGGCCCACTGTCCGACTTCTGTATCTTTTGGATCCCCAAGTCCATCTGTCCCAACATCACATCCCCGATGAGCCGGTACCTGTCCGAGACTTTGGAGATCACGCCGTACTCATCTGTCTGAACAATGATGTCGTTACACCAAAAAGTCCCGCAGTCTCTACCCCAGCAGACGTGGCTCAGACCGTGGTGCTTCACAGAATAATGACATGATAAAATCACTGTGCTTCCCTCCGTCACATGAAACGCCAAGATGGGGGAAATGCCAGCTGTAGGATGAAAATGAAAAATTAGCATTAGCATCAGAAATAGCAAAATAAGCATTAGCAAAATGCCATATATATGTATATATATACAGGCCCTTAACCAGCCTATTACAAGGGGTGGTACTTTTTTCTCAAAAAGTAGACCTTTTTGCATTTATTTGCGTCAAATTATGAGGTTCAAATACTGCATTTTAGTAACATTTTAAGCACTAATTTCGGCTTAATTAGCTTGTCGGATGTTTATCATTACCACGCTTTTTGATGAAGCAGAAATACTTTCTACATTTTTGTTAAAGTGCCTCATTTAGTCATTTTCTTTTCGGCTCAGTCCCTTAATTAATCTGGGGTCGCCACACCAGAATGAACCGCCAACTATATTCAAATAAAAAATTATTAAGACACCACAAATCACTTATAAATATTTTACTAGTAGGTGCGTGCTGCGAGTTACATAATAAAATTATGTTTCTAAGTAACAATAAAAGTAATGCATTACTTTAAAAATAGGTAAGCTAATAATATTTGAGTTACTTTTTTTAAATATTTGCTGAATTAAAAATTAAAATAGTCACAATGAATCATGCAGTCAAGGAGAGATTGTGTTCATTATTGTGAATGCATCGAAGAAAAGGAAAAGGAGATTGTCTCAATGATTTTACTTAAGACAAATAGTACAAAAGTAGCAAACACATTGCTTTAAACTTTCAATAATCTGTATAAAGGGCATGTATAGCTCTGGGGTAAAGAAGTTCTCAGATAACATTATCCTAAAATATACACTGAAAAATTTAAAGATAATTCCTTGGATTTAATCAATTTTTTTACGTTAAGTGGTTGTAAACAATTTAATTGTGTTGAATTTAAACAAACAAATTAAGTTGAACATTATTCAATTTAATTTGTTTGTTTAAATTCAACACAAATAAATTGTTTGCAACAGTTCTGCATGCAACCATTTATTCAGTGTAATTTTTAATGTGTTTTTAACGGTAGATGATTCTTATAAAGTACGTTGTTAATTGCTCCTCTATTAAAAAAAAAGAAAGAAAGAAAGAAAGTTCTGAAAGAGATCAAGCCTCAGCCAGGTAATAAAAAGTAATGCAAAAGTAACACAAAAGAAATGTAACTCATTACTTACTATGAAAAGTAACTAAGTAGCATAACTAGTTACGTAGTAACTCAGTTACACAATACTTTACTACATTACTTTCAAAAAAAAACTTTCCCCAACACCATAGTTCATTTCTGGGTAACACTTTACAATAATTGTAAATAATGATTAAAACAAATGAAATTAAGACATGCACTAATCAACAACTAGTTTTAACTACAACATGAATCACACACGTTAATGTGTCAATAAAGGCTACCTAAATTACTTGTTAGTATTCTACTGTAATGAGTGAAACAGGTGAAAGGTCGTAGCAGGAGACAAAACAAACATAGACATAAAACAAACAAGGGTCAAAATATGGCTAGCCAATCCAGGAAATGCTTTAAAATGCTCACTACATGGACACTTGATAAGTACAGACAACACTGACAAATTTAGATTAACCATTTGAACAATTTCGTGCAGCTAAAGTGTAAAAAAGTTGCAAGTTTCTAAAAGAGAGGATATGAGAGGTGTGAACTCATCAGAATCACTGGTTTCGATCAATGAAAAAAGTATGACTGATCATTGACACCAGGTCAAAATCTGACCTGACCTAAATCTGACTTTTGATTTATTTTGTCATCTAGATTGTACTTCAGTTTTTTGTACACGTACACGTAGTCTTAGTTTTTGTAAAGATATACTCATACTCGATTAAGGTAACTCAACAAATTTAAATGGAGTGAATGTAAAAGCAATAAAGTTGTCCAAAAAAATTCTTAAGAATTGTGTTGTTTTAGCTAATTTTAAATACATAATTTAAATATATATATATATTTATATATATATATATATATATATATATATATATATATATATATATATATATATATATATATATATATATATATATATATATATATATATATATATATATATATATATATATATATATATCGGCTATGTCAAAACCATATTTTATAGTTATTTTGCAAGATATTAATATTCAGATTAAAGTGTCATAGGCTTAATTACACTATAAAAGCCAAAAAGTTTAGGTAACTTAAACCATTTTGTAAGGAAACCATTTGAGGAAACTGATTGAAAAAAAAACATTTAAATAAACTAAAAAAAAAATTTTTTTCAATTAAAATACTTATTTAAAATGATCTGAAACAGCACAATTCTTAAGATTTCATTGGGACAACTTAATTTTTTTATGTTCAATTCACATGAAATTGTTAAAAATGTTAAGTTAATTTAATCAATTTGTGTTGGGACAACATTTTTTACAGTATACTGTAAACTTAATCTATTTAAGTAAACAAAGGTTTTTAAGCACAGTAAAACCCAATAAATGAAGAGAACTCAAACAAACAGAGTACTGCAAAACCCAATAAAGGCAACTCAAACCGTTTGAGGAAGAGGATTGCCACAAATCATTTGAGTTTAAAAAAAAAACTTATCTATATGAGTTCAGTAAACTTAATCCATTTAAGTTAAAGTAATGAGGAATTTAATGACAAAACTCTTGTCTGTTTAAAACTCTTTTCAAATGAGTAGAATTAACTTTCAGTACATTTTAAGTTAATGACACTCATTTCATTTAATGAAGTTGACTGTTTTTGTTGTTGTTTTTTTGGTTCTGTAGTCAATCGAAAAATATATTTACTTTAATATGGATATGGATAATATTTTATTAATTATATTTATATTTTTTATTATGAAATTAATTGTTAAGCTTCTACAGCACCCTTATATACACTGTCAGGTTGTGCTGTATAAAATAAGGTAACTATATGGGCTAAGGTTATTACCATGAAACTGGACTGTCAAGTAAAGTTCAATACCAGTAAGTCACTCATTATAAATTGATATGCTTTAAATTATTCAAGTTTAGTTACAGTGCATGTTTGTTGACAGATTTTTTTTCTTGCATGAATTTTTTTTTTTTTCTCAAAATTATTCTAATTTTCTAGAGTGTATCTTGCCTGAAATGGTGAGCAGGAACATCCAGCGCAGTGCAGTTAACCGGGGAGGAGTAATCATTGTGACCGGCCGCTGTGGTGTTCAGGCGACACTGCCTTGCGCTGGCCAGCACCAGGGTGAAGCAGAGGAGGGCATGTGAATGAGCAGCTGTGTTCTCCAACTCTGTGACATCTCCAAGAAGGACAAGGCCTCCGATCCATCTGCAGTCCCTTCTGGAGGAGGAGTCTGGTGGTCAAGAATAACGCTATTGTGTGCTGGACTTTTATCTGCATATCTCAGCTATGTTCGTGTAAACAGGCTCCATGAATGAGCGTGTGGGCATGAAAACAGCACACGCCATGACCATGGTGGTGCGTGTGTTCGCTATTGTTGATAAACAACAAAAAGTTGCACAAAGTTTGTATGCAATTACAGATGATATACTGGCTAATTCTTTATCAGACTCTGCTATTGAACAATGAGTGAGACTATTTAGTTAAAACAGATGAGCAGTTCTGGAATTTAAATAAATTAATGCTTGAATTGTAATATGTAACAATTCTGTGGGTGGCTATAGTTATTTAGTATAGGTTGTTTTAAAAATCAAAAAAATATCAATCCAGCTGGCTTGTTATACAGTAATTTATTAAAGTGATGGATGTGAAAAATGTACATTATTAGATTATTAAAAAAGTTTTTATGGTTCTTTTTGATTCATAACGTGTAAAACCCAAAACGTTACGGTAACTCAAACCATTTGAGGAAACCGATTGCAACAACCATTTGAAGGTAAGTTCAACAACTAATCCTAATGAGTACTGTGAACTTAATCCATTTGAGTAAACAAAGCTATTTGAGCACAATAAAACCTGATAAATGAAGAGAACTCAAACCAATAAGGAGCCTACTATAAAACGCAATAAGTTAAGGCAACTCAAACCATTTGATAATATGCTCTTTAAACTAATCTATATGAAACTCGGAATTTACTCCATTTAAGTGGAAGTGATGAGGTGTTAGGTTAACTAATTACCTTCAACACTGAGTTCAAAACTCTTTTCAAATGAGTAGAATTAACTTTCAGTAAATTTAGTTAACGTCATTTCAATTTATTTAAATAATAATACTCATGGCTCGTGTGTTTATACCCAGCAGGCACAGGACCTCAACATGACGTCAGATGGATGCTGTATCCCAACGTCATGGGGACGTTGCATTTTTTGGTGGAAATGAAAATCAGGTTGACGTCAGAACCAAACGTCAGACTGATGACAGCTAGTGTGTAGTGTCAGACATATGCTGTGGTTTGATTACTTTCCAAAACAACCGAATATCCACAACATGAGCTTATGTGGACGTTTCCACTATGACGTCTGTCAGACGCTGGATTTTGGTTGCCATACCTGACGACTAAATGTCAGTATTTGATATCAATATGACGTTGTTAAAGTTGGATTTTGGTCCCTTTCCAACACAACATAAAGTCCACCAACATCTGACATCGTTATTGGACATCAAAATAACTGGCTAGACACTGAATATTAACATCTTTAATTAATTCAGATGAATTATTCAGGAAGATTAATTAATTCTAGAGTTTAGGCTTAGAATTATTTTTTTTTACTTTGTATACCACTGGAAACAACATTTTATATGATTTTGACAGAAGTTGTAAAGTTGTAGTTTCAACATTCTTTTTTTTTTATTTATTAATGAACGCCGTACACAAAAAACAAACATGATTTGTGAATTGGTTGAACTAGCTGTTCTATTCTGAAAGGTAGTGCAGTGGGTATCGCTATCGCCTCACAGTAAGAAGGTCACTGGTTCAAGCCTCGGCTGGGTCAGTTGGCATTTCTGTGTGGACACTAAAAACTGAAAATTCAGCTTTACATAACAAGAATAAAATTACATTTTAAAATCCAATAAAATAGCAATTCATTAAAATATTGATAGAAATACAAACAGTTCTAGAAATAATAATATAAGCTCCTAACCTTGCTAATGTATGCTAAAGTCTAAAATGAATATGTAACATTTATACATTTATTTTCTAAAGAAATAAGAAAAAAAGTATACAATCCACTCAGTCAAAAATACTGGTCTTTCCTTTTTGTGTACATACATTGTAATAAGCAAGCATTATACCTCTAAAATGCTGCATCATTGTTAATAGTTTGGTTTTTGGTTTGGTATGGAGGAAGGAAGTTTTCTAGGTGTGACCTCTGAGTGAAAGGTGTGAACACATTATGAACAGCTTTATCAGTGGGTATCAATTTAAAGCTAACATTAGCACTTCTAGCGCTTAGATTTGTCGAAAGTATCGACTTTGGTTCCAATCAGTACTATGGTCATTTCCAAGTAAAGGAGAGAACCTGTTTTATGCACTCTTTAAAAAAAATTTTTAGAGTGTAAAGGGTGTAAGAAAAGCACAGCTGTGAATCAACCTGTGGTAATGATTGATTTAAACATTGTTGACTTCAGATTATATTTAATAAAGATATAGTGTTACATTATGTTAGCCACATAACATCAGAGTATAAGGTTAGTCCAAGTTAATCATTTCTCTGATAGATATTTATATTATTACAAACAAAACAGACTCAATTCCACACTGGTCAATAATTGTGAGTTTGCTCAGATATTAATGCCACTGTTCGTATTCGCTTTCAGCCTGTATCTGATAGACATTTTCCACAGCCATCTCTCTGTTGTACAGGCCCACACTGCTGCCAGAATTACTGTAGATGACGGAGATCTCAGAGTTCTGCCTTCTGAAAGAGAAACAGGCATTTAAAAAGTGAATATTTCTTAATAATTAATAATAAAAACAAACACAATATTATTAGCATTAATATTTTGCTTGAGTGTCCTTTCGGTCTTGTTAATTACTTTGCTACTTGCTTGGTTACTTATTAGGTTCACCTGGACCTTGTTTAGTTGCTTCTATGTATATTTTCTATGTTTTGTTAAGTTTTTGCTGAGTCATTAGTTAAAATTACATGGACATATTCAGCTTTAATCAAAATTAAATCATTCTAAATGTCTAAAACAAAAGTTTTAACATCTGTGGAATAAAAGTCATGTTAATAATAATGTGTTCATTAATACCAGCTTGTACTGAGTGTCATATATCATTATGCCAGATATACATTATAGCACATCCACTTAATTTTCCATTTTCAAATGTTCAAGTGTGCATTTCCTATTAAAAATGTTTAAAGTGCTCCTATTATAGGTTTATATTTTTGTTTTTGGGAATCCGCAACAACAGGCTGACATGCATGCAGGGTCAAAAACACTTTCATTATATTATAATATGCATTTATTTTACCTTATTTGCTTAACAACTCTCAAACAAGTCACATAAAAATGATACATTTTTCCAAACCCCTTATATGCATGACACTACTCTGTGGTTATTGGTCAAACAACCCAGTGTGTTGTGATTGGCTTAAAGCATGCAGCGCATGTCGGAAATGGAATTAAAAAGAATTATCATTTTTTGGGTGAACTATCCCTTTGACATTAACATTTTACACAATACAACTTCTTGTTCAATTCATTAAATAAACATATAATTGAAATACAAAAATAATAATAATATTATTTTAATAATAATTTTAGCTTTCAGCTTTTATTCACATTGTATTTAATTAAGATAATTTTACATATAATGTGTTTAATAATTGCACGAATAGTACTTCAGAGATTGACTTACACTTCTAGCGAGGCTCTGGTTTTCTTCTTTTGCTTCCCTGATAACAGAAAAGTTTCATTTCATGAGTAACAAGCACCAAGAGAAAAATTGTTGTGAAATGTGAAACTGAATTAATGCACTTACACATGAAAGCAGCGGCAATGGCTATCAAAGCCAACAGTAACAGGAGAACAGGCACAAGAACTGCAGATACAGTTACCTTTAAGAACATATCAGAGTCAAAATACTGTATAAACTGACCAACGTTTCAAACAGTAAAACAACCAAAGTTTGCTATTAAGTTGAAATACTTACATTATCTTTGCTTTCCGCAGAAGACGATTCATGATACACAACAGAAACAGAAGGTTCTACTGTGAAAAAAAAAACCCCAAAAAAAACATATTGTTTCATCAACAGCAACTTTGAATAAGCTGAAACAAAAGCTAAACTCTGTATTTTTGTGGTCAGTACCTAATTTACCCCAAAATAAGAAGAAACTCTTGCGTAGTAGCTATTAATATAATATATTAATAATATATTAATAATGTATATTAATAATATACTAGTACTAGCAAAACAATTTGGAAGAAGGGTGCGCTTACACAAATCTCCAACAAAAGCATTGTGCTTCTCTAAGCAACATTTGGTTTCTGAATGAATCTGATATGCAGATGATTCAGTCCATTCATAACAGTCAGTCAATTTGTGTATGAGTAAATCTGCCTTGTTGAATGAACCAAATGGTTCAGTGATTCACTTAAGCCAGATGCTTACTGGAAGTTTTAGTTAAGTTAGTTGTATAAAATATTCCTCCGATATTTTCAAATATAATTATTTTACTAAAATTAAATCATTTAAAGAGTTAGCTCACAATGATGTCATGATTTTCTTACACTCAATTTGTTCCAAGCATGTTTGTTTTGTTGAACAAAAAAGGAAGATATATACACTGAAGAATGTTAGGTGGGACATTGACTTCCAAATTATTTCTTGTTCCTACAATGGATGTTCTATATAATATCTAATTTTGTGTTCAACGGAAGAAAAACATCATGAAAGTTTAGAACCACTTGAGTGTGAGTAAATTGTGAGGTCATTTTCATTTTTGGGTGATTTATCCCAAAAGTTAAAATATTACTCATATTTGTTTAATAAGGCTTTATGCCACCGATGATCTGCATTAAACAGTTTGTGTGCCTTCTCTCAAATAACTTCAGATGCAACTATTTGGCTTGTAGTGCAACAACGAAATTTGATACTGATATCATTTGATTTGTGACAACACTAATGTATTATAATTATTATTTTAAAAATGTTAAATGAAATACAGTGCATCAGGAAAGTATTTATAGCGCTTAAATTTTTCCACTTTTTTTAATGCTACACCCTTATTCCAAAATGAATTCAATTCATTTGTATCCGCAAAATTCTATTCACAATACCCTATAATGACAATGTGAAAAAAAAAAATTTTTTTAATTGTTTGAATTGTTTTGAAAAAAAAAAAAAAAAAAAACCTGCTTCAGTGTGCTCTTGACCTCAGACTGGGGTGACAGTTCATCTTTCAGCAGGACAATGACCCAAAGCACACCTTCAAAAAATCAATGTGGCTTCACAACAACTCTGTGAATGTCCTTGAGTGGCCCTGCCAGAGCCCAGACCTAAATCTTATTGAACATCTCTGGAGAGATCTGAAAATGTACACCATTGCCTCCCATCTAACCTGATAGAGCTTAAGAGGCACTGCAAAGAGGAATGGGCAAAAATTTCCAAAGACAGGTGTACCAAGCTTGGGGCATCATATTCAAAAAGACTTGAGGCTGTAATTGCTGCCAATAGGTGAATCAACAAAGTATTGAGCAAAGGCTGTGAATACTTATATACATGTGGTTTTTCAGTTTTTATTTATTTCTTTATTTTTAACAAATTTGCAACAATTTCAAAATAATCTTTTTCACATTGTGGGGTATTGTGTGTAGAGGTTTGAGGAAGTAAATTAATTTAATCCATTTTGGAATAAGGATGAAACAAAATAAAAATGTGGAAAAACTGAAGCGGTATGAATACTTTCCAGATGCACTGTAATAAGATAAAAGATTCTGAAAATAAAGGTAAGAAAAATCACTCAAGACTAAACTCAAACGGTGACAGTTCTCATTAACGTCCATATTAGTAGACGTGACAATATTCAGTAGTGCAATATATTGTGACAATAAATATGCATCATACCGTTATTGTGGTTACTTCAAAATACTGTGAATAATTATTTAATATTTAATTCGTTTTTAAAGATATTCAGATTGCTGTATTGACAATGCTGTTATCACAGCATCAAATGCTAAAAAGAGTTAATGGGCTATTTATAAAAAAAATATCTGTCTGCTAGCTTGCTGCAATTCTAACATGGTCCTAACATGGCCCACTGAAGCTAAGCGGGGTCATGCCTGCTCAGTACCTGGATGGAAGACCACATGGGAAAGCTAGGTTGCTGCCAGAAGTGGTGCTAGTGAGACCAGCAGGGGGTGCTCAACCTGCAGTCTTTGTGGATCCTGATGGCCTGTATAAATCGATGGGGACTTTTTACTGCTCAGTGAGTGCCAACTTTTAGATGAGATGTTAAACCGAGGTCCTGACTGGCCAAATTTGGCCTCTGTCCATCAAGGCCTCCTAACTATCCCTATATCATAATTGGTTTTATCACTCTGTCTCCTCTCTACTGATCATCTGGTGTGTGATTTGCGGTCTGGCATAATATTGTTTTTTATTTTATTTTAAGTGTTAAAGGAACCTTTTTATTTCAGCTTATGTCAATATCATGATAATATACCACATCTTGATAAAGGCTTCAGCAATTTTCACAACAGGAAAACCATCATATTTCTACATATTAATAATATGACAGCTTTGTAATGTCTTGTTTCGATAGTGTACAGTATATTAAAATTAAAAATAGTGTAAATTCACATATTGTGTTTTACCAGATGTTGTATTGGAGAGCCACATTCCAGTAGTGCTGCTTCTGGGAGCATATGATGGACTGATGGTTGAAGAAATCTCTTTTCTTGTCTTATTATCTAATCAAAAATAAACACAAATTGTTATAATATTCTTTACTTGTTTTAAAGTCTTTAAAAAGCAGAGATCTTTAGTGACCAAAGATCTGTGAAAAATGCAATAACATTCATCAAAATCAATCACTAGAATAACAATAAAATAAATTGAGCAACAATTTAGCGATTGATCATATTAAACTGTTTCTTCAGTCATTATAGATGCACTGCCAGGGTTAAAATCATAATACCTCCTGATGTTTCAGTGGTCTGTGATTCTGGGGTTAAAAGGCCAGAAATAGTTGTTACCAAAGGGTCTGGTGGGGTTGTAGCAGGTGCTTTGAAACAGGATGTAAAATGTTCCTTTTTAAATGTTGAAACTCTCACATGAGCAGCGAATGTTAGAAAACTGCTGACTTTACACAGCGCTGATTGCATCTGTGATGACTGAATGATGTCAGATCATGCCAATTTATTATCGTAATCACTAATAAAATTTATCTTTAGATTGTTTCCATCATTCAGGCGTAACAGATTGACAGAGACATTATGAAAGCACATATAAACACACTTAAGTACCCTCTGTCATGGCAGTGGTGTAAACTCCTGTGGTTTCATGCTCGGATGTGCTGCTTGACATGGATGTAGTTTCCAGGGTGGTTGGAATAATGGCTTTGAAGAAAGTGTATTTCAATGGAAATACGGAAATACAATGGTTGTACAATAGAAATGCTGGATTGTTTCAGCTGGGTTTAAATTATTTTTGTTATGTTTAACTTAGTGGTGGAGTTTTTCCGTTATTTACCCAAATTTGTGTTTAAACAGCTGAGCATTTTTAGAGTGTGGAATATGGATAGCACCCAATAACACAATAACATTTTTACATACAATTTTTGACCCAACTTTAACTCAAAGGCTTCGTCATATTTTACCCAAATTTGGGTTGAAACAACTAAGCATTTTTACAACATTTAAAACATTAGAGTCTGTAAGGTTTATTCTAATATGTAAACCATAATGTTGGGTCAAATATGGACAACTATGAATAGTGTGATTTAAATTAAATGTTTCAAAATTAACCCAATGTTAATTTTGTCAAGAATTGATACAATTTTGGGTTACAACAACCCAGCATATTTAGAATGTAAAGAAAAACTGTAAAAGTCTACTTTTATAATAACAGTATATGTTCATATGCTTTAAGCAAACATTACAGTCACATGATCAATTAAAAAAAAGATGCTAAGTAATAGTGACATATATTTTCATAACTGTCCATAGTTGATTAATATGGTGATAATATATAGTAGTATATATAGTGTATAGTGCAGTGATAATTAATATAGTGAGATGTTTTTATTCATTCTTGCAGGAAAATTGCAGGCTATTTTTTATCTTAATGACTTCAATATAGACTGAACAAAGAAATATTTTAATAAGCTAGTAATTAGCAGACACTACAATTCACATTAAATATTTTTGTCATAGTTTATCAACACTTACCATCATCAACGATCAAATGGACGTAATACTTCTCATCATTAAACCATCCAGGCACGTGTACACGGCATCCATATTTTCCAGAGTCTGTTTTATCAATGTTAAAAATAGTCAGAGACACATCTCCATGCTGGATTGGTCCCGCCAGATCATATCTATCTGAATTCCTCGTCGACACTTTATCTCCATCACTTGCAATAATTTCTTCGCCACAGCCCCTACTGGGAATATCTCCTCTCATCCAGCATATTTCACATTTGCCATGATATCTGCTGTCATATTTACATGGCAAAGTCACATTGTCACCCTCGAAACTCTGTACAATAATGTCGCTGCATCTGCAAACTGTGAGACAGTAATTTAAAAAACCTTGAATGTTGACATTTACAAACAAAATACAAATATAGCATTTTAGATATTAAAATTCATAATGATGTGATAAATAATAGCACTTATGTGTTACATTTGCAAACAAAATATATAATGTCATATATTATTACAGTGTAGATTTACATTGGCAGTGAAACAGTGATTCAAATAGGCATGATTTAGGATATTTGTTCATTCATTTTCCTTCTGCTTAGTACCTGATTTTTTCAGGAGTCATCACAGCAGAATGAACCACCAAATTTGGACAGTACAACAAATAATTACATTTAAAAACTAATATACAGTCGAAGTCAGAATTATTACCCCTCCAGAACAGGGGCGGATTTAGTCATTTTGGGGCCCTAAGCAATTCCAGCCGAAAGTTGTAAAATGGAACTTTTGTACTTACATTTTTTATTATTATTAATTTGCTGCTTTTTTCTTATATAATTCTATCTCTTTTTCTGTATTTTATCTTTATACAAAACAATAATAATATATAAAGTACCTTGTTAAAGTTTTGAAATGATTTGTTTTCTTAAGTTGAATTCACAACTAAACATAATATATATTTGTTTTTTAAAATTAAATCTTTACTTAAAAAGCAGCTAGACTGGTCCATGATTGAAATAGAAGATTCAAATAAAAACAATTTTTAGACCCTCATACAAAATAGGATAGAAAACTATGTTATATATAATTTATAGGTTTCATTTACTTCTAGGCGTTTATTTGGGGGCCCTCAGATTTCCTGGGGCCCTAAGTGGCCGCTTACCTTGCTTAATGGTTAAATCCACCGCTGCTCCTGAATTATTGAACCCCCTGTATTTTTTTTGTTTGTTTGTTTTTTGTTTTTTTTTTTTGTCTCTAATTTCTGTTGAACAGAAAGAGGGGTTTTTTAACACATTTCTAAACCTAATAGTTTGTTTTGTAGGCAACACAAAAATATAGCTAAAAGGGGCTAATAATATTGACCTTATAATAGTTTAAAAAGTAAAAAAAAGTTAAGAAAAAAAAGTGTTAAATAGTTTTAAAAAATAGTTTAATATTGACCTTATAATAGTTTAAACTTATAATAGGTAAAAAAAAAATTAAAATAAAAATACAACAAGGCGTTCACCAGAAGAAAAAATATTATTGGAAATACTGAAATATTAAAATAAAAATTTGAGAGAAAGACTAATAAATTTGCTAACTTTTAGGTTATTCTATGTTTCATTACAGTGTAAATCCAAATTCTGCAAGACAAACGAAATAGATTCAAACTACCCTTGAATTTACATATTAAAATCCATTAAGATATTTTTATTTATAGGAAATATAGCCCATTTAATGTTTCCAAATGAAAATAAATCACTGTGTAATATTTTATATAAGTCCACATTATTTTAGATATTGGCATTTAAATATATTATTTAGAATTGCAAAAAGTAAATAAACAAACTCTTTTTTTTTACTTTTCTTCTTTTTATTTTATTTTTTTTTAGGTTTCAGTAGCCTATATAAATGTGAAACTCACTCGTCAGGCAGCAGAGAATCCATGATGTGAGGAACCAGCTGTGAAGATCAGTCATGATGAAAATGTGTCACTCTCTCTGCAAGCAATGCACAAGACTAACTCATGCTTCTTCTTACATTATTGCCCTTTACACGGAAGTGCACATGACGGCTTTGCTTAAATGTGCATTCAGAGTTTTTTCACAGTTTCACTTCCATGTGTGGCCTCTACAACTGTGTTCAACTTTAAAAAACCGAAAGCGAGATTTACTAGAGCCATCTACTTAAACAGAAAAAAAATCTCACGCTGAAAAACATTGTATGAGAATATGAAATTGTTTTAATTCACATTTAAACATAATTGACACATTCATTTTTATATTTTAACGCATTTAACGCTAGAGGTCGCTATTGTACAACACTGTTTAAATAAACTCGCTTTTAACAAGCAGCTATTTTAAAAGTGATATATGTTTTTAGGCCTATAACTATAACGTTTTTAACGTGACATAAGCTCAGCTTATATCTAAAAAGAGACAAATATAACTAAGGGCCAGTATAAGTTTCTGACGGTATCATAGCCTTGAATAAATAGGCTTGCAACGGTTTCACTTATGGTATTGTGACCACTACTCTGAAATATGTTTTAAATGTCTGAGTAAAGAACACACACAAATAATAATAATAATAATAATTTTAGGAAACATTTAAAATATTTTGGAGCAGTAAACATGTCTACATAATTAAAAGGATTTCTGCTCTCTTCATTTACAAAAAAACATTTTAAAAAAATGTATTCTTAGGATTGATATAACAGAAAAATGTTGTGGTTTTAAAACCTTGACTTTTCCAAACCGCGGTATACCTATCGTCCGATGCCTACATATAACCTTACAGTTAAAGAAGTGCATATTTATATAAAGGCCTGTTTAACATATTTTTTTGCATACTTTCATTAATTCATTTTCTTTTTGTCCCTTTTTTAATCTGGGGTCGCCACAGTGGAATGAACCGCCAACTTATCCAGCATTTGGTTAACACAGCGGATGCCCTTCCAGCAGCAACCCATCATTAGGTGTTGAGTTTGCATGTTCTCCCCGTGTTCGCGTGGGTTTCCTCCAGGTACTCCGGTTTCCCCCACAAGTCCAAAGACCTGGTATAGGTGAATTAGGTAAGCTAAATTGGCCGTAGTGTATATGCTGGATAAGTTGGCGGTTGATTGCGCTGTGGCAAACCCAGATTAATAAAGAACTAAGCCAAAAAGAAAATGAATGAATAAATGAATAATCAGTGATTAGCATAGGCCTATGACTAAAATTAAAATGCTGACAAGTAGATTGGCAATGAATTTTGGGCACACTTTGCTGTTATGTTGCAAATTAGTAATGGAATGCCAAACATCTTATGAACAAGCTAGCCCTGAGTCTAAGCCTATCCAAGCCTGCTGTCCTTAGGGATTTTCATTCTTTTCACATTTGAATGCAACAAGCTCGTATGCCTGACTTCATAGGTGAAGAGCTGAAAATTGAAGGCGTTATTGCTTTCTTCACATGCTACCAAAATTATTGCAAATGCAACTTTCCTAGTTGGAAATTGGACACAAATGGCCTTTTAAGTCAGATTTTCAACAGCGAAACTTGGATTTAATTTGATACACAGTTATAGAAGATTAAATGCTGCTGTGACTGGTATTCTTCATTAGTTTTCCAACAGCTACACCATCTTGTCATGTAATGTCAGTAGTGCATATTTAAATATCTAATTAATCAAATTTTATGTTATCAGTGAATTTAAGATGTATTCTTGGGACATAATACGATTTAACTAAGAAATGATTGGGTTTTTCTTGCTTCCTGTTATTTCTAAGAAATAAGTACTTGAATGTAATTAAGTCATACTGCGAGTGGGAAGCACAACATTTTTAAAACACGTACGCAGCAAATCTCCCCCAAAAATGTAACTATTACTATTTACCATCAAAAGGTTGAGAATGGCCTGCTCAAATCTGTCAATCACTAGTGTTTGACCAATAGTGAGAGTTTGGGGTGTGGCTTCTGAAACAGGTTGAGCCAGAGGGTGTTAATGACTACATCAAACGTGGTTCCAAGAGAGATTAGTTCCAGCTCTGCATCAACACACTTCTTAATAAGCCTAAAAAACTAAATTAGTTTGATCAGGTGTGTTTAATTGGGGATAATCAATCACTGTATCAACTGGTAAAATATTATAAGGAAATAATAATCTTTAGAAAGGGTGTGGTGAATATAAAGAAAAGTTGAAAAGCTTGTTTTAAAATAAGTTTTATTTTTTTGTAATTCCACTAGGTGACAATAGTAGTGCAGAAACTACTTCATCTTTGAGCACAAAAAAATATTAAGTAATTGATTTCTGAGAAAAAGATGCGTGACACACAATTAGAGTTAAATTTTGGTAAGCTTTTTTCAGAATAACTTGGCAAATGAAGATGCATGCTACATATGTCATATTACAATAAAAAGTCTGAAAAACAACAACACAATATACAGTACATTATCTCAGATTTTGATTAATAATTGATTAATTATATTACAAATATCAGGCACTGAGAACTAACCCCAAAACAAAAGAGAGAGGAAAAGGTCCACGTCACCATGCTTGTGGTCTGTATAGAGTCATAGTGACATCAAACAAAGCATATCCATAGCAGATTTTTTACATTGTCCTGCTGATGGTCTGTTCTCTGTAGCGCCGCAGTCCTGAGGGCAGAGCGTTCGGATGGATGTGTTAATGCACAGTAAGCAAAACTGGCCATGAGTCACCTCTTTCACTTCCACTCAGCCATGAGAGCCAAATTTAACACTATGCAGCATGATAATCTGCGGAAGTTTCTACATAGTTGTATAGAATGACCAAGTGTTTCTTGGTCAAGCATTAAATGAAATGCTCAGTGCACTTTCACACTAAAGTACTGATGGGTTTAGAGCCTTATTTGGATAATTTAACCTGAAAAGGTCACATATTTCACCCTAAAATAAATATATTTATAATTTTACACACACCCATAATAGTGACCAGGGTGATCAGTCCCTGTTTTCTAAGAAATTCTTGTAGTCTTGTCCCAAACTGTTTAAATTTAATTGAAATATACAAAATGAAAAGAGGAGCTTGCACTTTCTTCCATTCACATCATGTGGCATGATTTCATATTATCTGATTTGCATTTATTCATTGTGTTCAATAAATAATATTTTATGGTAATGAAATTTGTTGCTAATTGTTTATGACAATAATATGGCAAAGATTTTTATAATAGAAATTATTTTCTTCTGTGCAATTATTAAAATGAAGCACATTTGTGTACTATAGATAGATAGATAGATAGATAGATAGATAGATAGATAGATAGATAGATAGATAGATAGATAGATAGATAGATAGATAGATAGATAGATAGATAGATAGATAGATAGATAGATAGATAGATAGATAGATAGATAGATAGATAGATAGATAGATAGAATTTAACACAGGTGAACTCCAAATAAGCGGCTGAAACAACTCAAGAATAATGCCATAGTCACACTTGAGTTTGGGCAAGCAAAATTCTGTCATAAGGCGCTGCAAAAAGGGATTAAACAACATCACGTGATGCGATTTCATAGGTCAGAGTTCACCATGCTTGAACTTTGTAATGCAGCGAACTGTGAAACTTGTTGCATGAGCTTGCGTTTTCGGTCTGACGCATTCACATGCGTATGAATGGAAGTCTATGAAGAGAAAAGTCCAGTGTGACCGCAGCTTGATCAGTGGAAACAGAATGTACCTGACCTCAATTTAGAGCTTCACGGCAAAGACTGTGATTACTTATGTACATGAGATTTTTCAGGTTTTTTATTTTTTAATAATTTGCAGCAATTTCAAAAAATCTTTTTTTTTCTCACATTGTCATGGTAGACATGACATGGTAGACATGGTTGTGTGTAGAATTTTAAGGAAATAAATGAATTGAATCTATTTTGGAAAAAGGTTGTAACAAAAAAAAATTGTAAAAAGTGAAATGCTATGAATACTTTCCGGATGAACTGTATATAGATAGACAGAAATATGTTTTTCTATAATTTATCAATAAGTAAATTTAAAAATAAAATGTAAATTTAAAAAATAAATATTTGTCTAAAATATTGACTATAAAAACCATGTTAAACACCAATCAATTTATAAATAAACATAACACAAAAGTGATGTCTTTCCTAATCTTCTTATCTAGCTCTTAACAGCTTTTGATGACATTTATGCTTTGTATTTCATATTTTCAGAGTTAAATTAGATTAATTGCTTGTTAAGGAACTTACTGAGGAAAAGTGCGATGATCAATCCCGGGATGAAGATAATGGCCCCCACTCTTACAGTAGTTATGATGAATGTTTCCATTGTTTCCTAGAACAACACACAACATATTCAATGCTTGCATGCAGAACTTATACATGTCTAATACATGTGAATGGAAACATATAAAATCAGTATGCTTGTCACTTTTCATACATGCATTACCAAAAAGCATTCACTGCAGAAAACAACTTGGCAGCAACTGCAGAACTGCTAATGAATCTCTATTTGAAAAATGACGATACTGTACAATGCAATACAATGTGTTACAACACAACACAAAACTATACAGTACAATACAATACAGTAACGTTTAATGTAATTTAATTTAATTAGAGCAGTACCTCAGTATGAGCCACTGCTTTGACTTCACCCATGCGGACATCATCTGAAATAAAGCAATAAGTTTATTCTTGTCAGATGTTGACTCTTATTTCTTAACCTCCCTCAGTGTTGATTTAATGTAGTCAGGATGACAATAATCATACCTGTGGTCATCTTTTCTGATAAGAGATAAAGCTCAGTAATCAGTGTGGTGGAGTCTGACACAAGGTGGACTGTGTGTAAAACCAAACATTGTTAATCAGGGTTATTTTATCTCATGCATTTAAAACAGTCAGACCAGTTTGATTTAGCTCCTATGTTAGTATTGATTATTCATAAATTAAGGTTGACACAAAGATGATGAATAGATACAATATAAATTGCTTAATAAAGTATGTCAAAAAACATACATTAACACAGACCAGACTGGATAACTATTTGAGAGAACTACATGTAAATATACAAGAAATGGCTGTATCCAAAATTGCCCCCTAAACCCTCATGTACTATTCTGTACATTAGTCCACTAATATAGTCCACTTGAAGGAGTAAATTTGATAGTTATTTAACACAGCGAGCTGTCTATTAACAGTGAATCAAAGCATTTTGAATTCTGTCATCTATATACAAATATCTTAACCATCAAATAATAATTTATTAAGAAACTTACACCAATAGGATTCTGCTGTGGATGACATCTTGTGGTCAGGCATGGAAATTTATTCAGGTGCAAAAACTCACAATGCATTATGAGTTTTATTTAGCTGTTGAGTGCACATTGGTTGTACACTCGTTATTGTGGTGCATTGTGGGATTGATTGAGTGCATTTCAGAATGTCCACTAGGGTTTCAGAGTCAGACACCACTAGAAATGACTGCATTTAAAAATAGTGCACTATTTAAGGGTATAGACGGCAATTTCACATACAGTTTAATTAAGCTGACACAGCTGTGGAACTAATAAAGGCCAGAAAATGAACAAAGGAACATAAAACAGACCAGACAAGTATACTTTTTATTTTGATAGAAATGTTAGAAACCTGTTAACAACATGCTAATTCATATATGATTTATATAATTCATATATAATGTGTATTAAAAATATGTTAACAGCCTACTAATTTATTGTAACAATATGCTAATAATGCTATAAAAAATTAAATAACATGTTAATTTAAGCTAGAAACATGCAAACTATAATCATATAAACATGCCAATTCGTGACAGTCAACATCAAGTAAAACGTCTTTTTAATGTCAATAAAGAAAACAGCATGGCTTCATTGTGACAATATGCTAATAATGCTACAAACATGTAAACAACATGTTAACTTATGCTAGAAACACGCTAACAATGATCATATAAACATGCCAATTATTGCTAATGTTGGCCAACATCAAGTTAAATGTCTTATTATTGTCAACAGTAAAAGCAACGTGGCTTCATTGTAACAATATGCTAATAATACTAGAAACATGTAACCAACATGATGGTTTATGCTAGAAGCATGCTAACAATGAACATATAAACATGCCAGTTGTTAATAATGTTAGCCAAAATCAAGTCAAATGTCTGATTATTGTCAACAGTAAAAACTGTGGCTTAATATATATATATTTTTTTCTAAATTGCTAGCTGTCATCTATAACAAAAAAGCAGTTCAGTAGCATGTTCGTTTAAATGGCAAACTGAAATAGCTAGTGCTGGATTACATTTTTTGCAAAAACACTGAACAATTTTCATACCTTGTTTTTCCTGCTTTGCTGTTGTAGGGGCCAATTGTGTTTCGGAGACAACTCTCTTTGGATCCAGTCCTTTTATGGATAAGCAGAAAAACTGTCCATCACAACATCTGAGCACTACAACACTTACCAAGAGACTAAATTGAGCTGTTACTCACCACTGCGGATAAAAAGATAAACGTTGTAACTGATGTCATTGAAAAGACCCGGGATCTCGATACGGCAGACGTACATCCCAGCATCACTCTTCTGAACAGCTCTTATGGTGAGTGAAACATCTCCTCGGTCGAGTCCACTGTCCAAGCTGAATCTGGGGGACTCTCTGTAGTTCAGTTGTAAGCCATCAATGGAGATAACAGTGTTTTCACAGCTGAACAATGACTGGTGTCGGCCCCAACAAACGCCCAATGGGCCATTGGTGTTAATGTCGTATTTACATGGTAGAGTAACTGTGTCTCCAACCAGTCCAATCACCAACTTTGATGATTCGCTGCAGGCTATAGCACAAAAACAGACGGACAATTCATATTTTATAGTTTTAGCATACATAATCAAGCAAATTATTAATTTCCTCATGCATTCTATATATTGTTATAGATTTTCCCTCAAAAAAGGCTTAATCTAGACAATTGGCTATATAACATGTACTAAAACAGCATTTTTGGTTTTAGTGTCATACAGCACAATATGCACCATACTGCACAGTTACTAATTATATATATATATATATATATATATATATATATATATATATATATATATATATATATATATATATATATATATATATATATATATATATAAAAATGTATATATATATATATATATATATATATATATATATATATATATATATATATATATATATATATATATATATATATAAAATATTGTTATTTAGTTTTAAGTAAAATATCCAAAAGTTTTGGTACATTTCAGTATTTTAAATTCACAGCAAGTTGTTTGGCCTTTAGGCATAAACTCTGTTAGGTTTTGCTAGAGTTTTGCATAGCATATAACTGTGCTAATAAGTAAGCAAAAGATGAGAAGACAAGTAAACTGCACAGGTATAAAACATAATATACTATACTGGACATTATAACGCTATTGAAAGTAGTAGTATTGGCACTTACTTGCAAAACATATATTTGAAGTGATAACAAAAAGAAAAACAATCATTTTCTTTGCTGCCGAACACTCACTAGTCGCTATTTCATGTGTTGATGGCTCATATGCTGAAAATACAACTTCTCTTTTCCATGAGGGATTCTTGCCAATGGGTTCATTTCAACATGCTATTGGTTCTAAAGCCAGACTTAATCATTTCACAATATTATAATTTTACATCATCTGCAAACCTATAAAATAATCTTACAATTTAATTATTTAATATACAATATTAGATTTTTTAATAACAAAAACATTTCAGAAAATAAATTATAAAGTAACTCTGCCTTAAATACACTGTAAAAATGCAGGGTTCAAAGCAATTCATTCATGTTGTCCCAACACAAATCGATTAAGTTAACTTAATTGTTTTTTAAACATTTATGTTGATTGAACATAAAACAATTAAGTTGTCACAAAAAAAACTTAAGAATTGTGCTGTTTAAAGTCAGTTTAAATACAAAGTTTGAACAAGAAGAAAAATGTTTTTTTTTTTTTGTATGTTTATATATTTTTGGGCAGAATTACTTTATGATTTTGTTTTTCTAAAAGGTTTTTGTCACATAGAATGATTATGTATAGATTACATATCAATGCACACTCATACATATCAAGCTATTAAGCATATTTTGACATTTAGTATTTACACAATTTATAGTGTTTGATATATAAACGTAGACACTTTGCTGGCATTAAATATGCTTTCTATATGCATTCAGTTTTGTTGGCAAACTTTCTGATTTGTCATAGTCACAGGAAAAGCATGTATTGAAACATGATTAACAGAAGATGGCTTGAAGATCAGTGGTTAGCTGCCAGTTCTTGTATATGATCTAAGCGATGGTTCTGTAAAAATCTGCTCCAGAATTTCCCCTAGGCTTCCATTAATCTAATTCAAAAAAAAAAAAAAAAAATTAAAAGAAATGCCACACACACCATAGAAGGATCCTCATCCGCTTCCTTCCTTTTAAGGGGTCGTTGTGTTTCACATTGGCATTGCTGACACTACAGATCCTAAGAGGCCGATTCACGTCTAGACAGTCATATTTCCTTGAGACGGCAGGCTCGGTTTAAGCACAAATGACATAACGTTCTGGTAAAGTTAACCTCTACTGAACTCAATCAGGTTTCCAGTATGTGTCCTGATTCTTGAAAATGGCCTCGTTTTTTATATTTTCCATAATTATTTCAATCTGAAATTACAATGGTGGGAAAAAAAGAAAAGTTGTTTAGCCTCATTAGAATTTTAGGTTTAAGTTAACACTTTATTTTGAGTGCTGCTCTTTAAAGTCACAATAAATTGTATTATACACTCACCGGCCACTTTATTAGGTACACCTCAGTAGTACCAGTTGGACCCCCTTTTGCCTTCAAATCTGCCTTTATCCTTCATAGTATAGATTCAACAAGGTACTGCAAATATTCCTCAGAGATTTTGCTCCATATTGACATGATAACATCACGCAGTTGCTGCAGATTTGTCGGCTGCACATCTATGATGCTCCCGTTCCACTACATTCCAAAGGTGCTTTATTGGAATGAGGTCTGGTGACTGTGGAGGCCATTTAAGTACAGTACAGTGCATAACTCATTGTCATGTTCAAGAAACCAGTCAAGAGATCATTCGTGCTTTATGACATGACACGTTATCTTGATGGAAGTAGCCATCAGAAGATGAGTACACTGTGTAAATAAAGGGATCGACATCGTCAGCAACAATACTCAGTTAGGCTGTGGCATTGACACAATGTTCAATTGGTACTAATGGGATCAAAGTGTACCAAGAAAAAATTCCCCATATCATTACACCACCGCCATCAGCCTGAACCGTTGATACAAGGCAGGATAGGTCCATGCTTTTATGTTGTTGACGTCAAAATTCTGACCCTACCATCCAAATGTTGCAGCAGAAATCGAGACTCATCAGACCAGGTGACGTCTTCTATTGTCCAATTTTGGTGAGCCTGTGCGAATTGTAGCCTCAGTTTCCTTTTCTTAGGTGACAGTAGTGGTACATTGTGTGATCTTCTGCTGCTATAACACATTCACCCCAAGATTCAACTTGCAGTGTGTTCAGAGATGCTCTTCTGCATACCTCGGTTGTAACGCGTGGTTATATGAGGTACTGTTGCCTTTCTTTCTGCTCGAACCAGTCTGGCAATTTTTTGGCACTAGCAATAACAAGGCATTTCCGCCCACAGAACTACTGCTCACTGGATATTTTCTCTGTAAAACCTAGAGATGGTTGTGTGGGAATCTCAGTAGATCAACAATTTCTGAAATACTCAGACCAGCCTGTCTGGTAATTAGGCACATCTTTATGAATTCACATGTACATTGTATTTTTTAAGAATATTTATATTTTGCTTTTTTAAAGTACATCTGGGTCACATGAAACAAAAAAGTTTCAACCATGACCTCCTGTTTTACAGGGCTGCACACAAGACAAAGGCCAAACTTACTTTAACTGATTGTTGTTGTGGTTGTTGTGGCTGGGTCTCAAAAACGGGTGCTTTTCCCACATTAAAATGTACAGCGCTGGCTTTAAATCCACAAGAATCATTAGATTTAAAAGGGATTGTAAAAGCTTGAGGGAGAGTAAATTTGGATTGTTATTTTTGTTTGTATTTTTATATTGTTGTTTCATATATTGGACAATTTAATTATAGATGTTGACTTATTACATGGAATCTGGATTATGCACTCAGATTCCTTAAAATTAAGTAATTACATACATACTCATATGACATACTCTTATAACGCTCATATTTGAAAGAGAATTTGTTGGCTTTGCCAAGATCGTTTTTAAATTTTAGTATTCAAAGAATTTAATAATTCTGGTTCTATGAGAAGAGGAAAAATCGATCCTCTCTAACTCAAGTTCAGTATTCAAATACTGTACAAAGCCATAGCCTTGTGTTGCACATCAGCTACAATCATGCACTAAATCCAATCCATTGCTGTCCTGCCTGTGGTTTGTTTGGCAGGCTCCTTCTGTTGGTTGTCTGTTTCAGAGCATTACTGTAATGGAGCTACTTACCCTTTCATTTTACATGGAAGACAATTTCCTCAATGATAGACAGTTTGCTAATCCCCTGGCTGAGGAAGACAAAACAATGTAAAAATCCTATATAAAATAAAATGCACTTTATGGGCTGATTGGTTGTTAGGGCTGGACAAGTAAACACATGGTAGTTCATCATGATAGTTTATCATGATTATGTCTAATGGTACTGGTAAGTAATTATTTAGCAAAAACCCCAAGCATTTAGGAGCCATCTTTCAGTTTTCTGTCATTTCTAGCAGATCTAAGGAGCACTCCACAAATCCCAGACAGCACTTTTTAAATTTAGCAATTATTAAATGTGTTTTATAACAGGATGAAATGATTGTAATGTGCAACTACTGTACTCAGTGGGAGAGTATTATTTCAATGGGATAGTTTTAAGCAGAGGTATAAAAAAGTATTTGATTTTCTCATATATTGTTACATATATCCGACAGAGATCGTACATCTGAATACGCTCACAAATATAAGCACAAATTCTTTACATCCACTTTCTCTTCCTCTATGTGCACATATAAACTTCATACAAAATAATAAAAATAAATAAATAAAAAATAAGATGAAGGGGGAACAAAAATATCAGTCTTACAGTGTGTCTTTGCACTCTTAATAACGGTTATATTGTCTTTAAAGTTTTGTAGCTGGGAAACAATGGAAAGGAAAACAACACAAAGAGCAGAAGGTTTTATTTTTACCCAAAATCGTTACATTTTATCATCTTCAAATGAAACTCACCCAGCAGGCACAGGACGTCAATATGACATCAGATTGATGTTATACCCCTAGGTCGTGGGGATGTTGCATTTTGCTTGGAGACGAAACTCGAGTTGATGTCAGAACTCAATGTCAGGCTGACGTCATTGTCCAACATCCAACCTATAATCAAGCAAATATTAACGTATAATGATGTTACAGCTTAACGTTGTGTGGACATTGACACTATGACGTCTATCAGGCGTTGGATTTTGCCATACCTGACAAATAAAAGTCAGTATTTGACATCTAAATGATATTGGTTTAAGATGTTGGCTTGACGTTGGATTTTGGTCACTTTTGAACAAAACCTCAAATCAACGACATTTCATGTCAATATTGAATGTCAAAATAATGTTGTATTTAGACACCGTCTAGACATTGAATTTTGGTCACTCAATGTCACAACCTAAATCTAACCTATTATTAACATTTTATTATATTGTGTACCTGCTGGGTCAGTGATTTTAAAGTTTAAATCTCATCTGATTACAGTGTGCTTCAATGACACTTCAACAAAACAATGCTTTAGAATGGGCTCTAACAGGGACTTTTTAATAAGGCTGCCTGCTGCTTCCAGTGAATCATCATGATTTCATCATGAACTCGCCACATTTAAGATCTTTCTTTTTCAAACTAAGTGATCTACACTGCCTTGAGACACAATATATGGGTCTCACACCAGACAAGAATAGCAGCATTAAATCACATCCTTGACACATCTTTGCAAGATGAATATTTACTTTACCATAGTTTTTTCTATGGGTTTTCAGAGCTCAGTCATATGTTGCTTCTCATAGCACTTACATTTCACAGTCACACTGACTGGATTCTGATTACACTGTCTGGCTATTTAAGGAACCTCATAAAATTGAAGATGAAATCACGTCAGCCCTTTCATCTGAAGTTTTTCGGCAGAGTAAAAAACAACTTTTTTCCCCCCATTGAGCACAATATAATTAAATTTAGGTAACATTTAGAATATTTTGGAACTGAAAATTATTTGTCAGGCCAAATAATTACAATAAATCATTGACTTTTGTCTTCATTAGTTTCAAAAACACAGATTTCTTTAAAACTTGAAAAACCATCTTTGGATATTTTTCTTTTCTTTGGATATAAAGTAAGTCATTGCTCTGTTCAGGTCAATAGCATGCTTGTATTTGTTTTTCAGATGTTTGCTGAATCGTGAACTTATCAATATATTTTGATGTGGATAGTCCTTTTTTTGCTGGAGATACTCATTCATTTTCTTGTCGGCTTAGTCCCTTTATTAATCAACTTAACCACCAACTTATCCAGCAAGTTTTTACGCAGCGGATGCCCTTCCAGCCACAACCCATCTCTGGGAAACATCCACACACACATTCATGCACTACGGACAATTTAGCCTAAACAATTCACCTGCATGTCTTTGGACTGTTGGGAAAACCGGAGCACCCGGAGGAAACCCATGCAAAGGCAGGGGGAACATGCAAACTCCACACAGAAACCCAGCGACCTTCTTGCTGCGAGGCAACAGCACTACCTACTGCGCCACTGCCTCGCCCCTGCTGGAGATACTGTTGCCCTAAAAACTAAATAAAATAATATATTAAAAAAAACATGTAAAAAATAAAAGTACAAAAACCAAGAACAGTATAAGAGAAAATTTTTGAGGTTTAAAATCCTTAAGTCTTTCAAACCTTAAAAACCTTTAAATCGTCCCATGCATGCCTAATCTACACTGCAAAACAATGCATTGACTACCTCTGGAAGTTTAGAATTATTCAGACCCTGAATACCGTTGTTCACTTGCGATCATTATGACAAAGTATCAAGTGAAATATCTCACTTTTAAATACATGCAAAATGTGTTTGCAAAATATTTTAGAATTATTGCACTCCAAATTGTTGCATGACTATGCTTCTGCTCATTGTAAATACTTACTTTAGCCTACATTTTTGTGAAAACACTAAAACTACTTAAACATATGTTTGACTGCACTTTATAGGTAAAACTACACTAAAGGGCACCAACAAATTTTGTTCTTTTTTTATACTAATGATCCTTACAGGGACATATAATTGACGAATAAATAATTATTTTCATGCTGCTCTGTGCAGAACACCAAATTAATACCACAAAATGACTTAACAGGGTCTATGTTTGTAATAGGATATGTTTGCGTCATCTATCTATCTTCATATGAAAACACATCTACACATCACATAAATAGTTAACTATATGCAAAAAACAAAACATAATTTTTTAACAATAATTGAATTTATTATGACACTGTTACACACTGTATCTTTTTTATTGGTTAAAGTAAAAAAGACAGTTAAATAAAAAAAATTTAAAAAGAAAAAAAAGAAATCCAATATTTCTGTTCTGTTATGTTATTCAGAAGCCATGTGAGGGTAAAATCTGCTTCTCTCTCTCTCTCTCTTTAGAGTTCAAAGCAAACTTGAATGCCAAAGCATTTTGGATACGCATATAAAATAGCTAATATAAACATCATCAAATTAATAAAATAATCAGCCAATGAGAAATAAATTACAGAGAAAGGAATAAAAACAGACAATATCTCCAAAAAAAATAGCATTAATTACAAGATTAAAACTGTAGATTGTAGATTTAAAGAACAAAAAAAACAAACAAATGCGTTCATCTAATGATATACATATATTTTGCAGCCAGTTTAGACCGGTCATTTTGTCCTCTCTGAGTACATAGTAAAGTTTTTATTTATAGTTTAGATTAAAGAAGTTATAATTTATTTATCTCACGGCTGTAGGCACTGTCAGCTGTGAAGCAAGTCGAATGTAGTTTTTAATAAAAGAGTTATGCAGTAACGCATACGAGCTTTAGGCCCAATTCCAATTCTATTTTTGTACCCTATCCCTTCCCCTTGGCCCTTGAAACAGAGTGTGAAGGTGAAGGGCTTTAAATTTACCCCTAAGAAAGAGGACAGCACTACAGCACCTGCACACGTCATCATATGTCAATGCGAGCTCTTACTACATATGAGATTGACGATGATGACTGCTATAGTTATTCCAGTTGCATTTTTTTTTTCTTTGGGAAATTGCTGAAGACAATGATATCATGTTATCATAACGATACAATGTTGCAATAAGATCATAACTGTACTGTATTGTATTTACACTGTGGCAATATTCATGTAAATACATAAAAACATCATTATACAATGTTATAGCAGACACTGTAAAAAAGGTAATGCCCAGCCACTAGACTTTTCTGACAGGGCATTCAAATGTCAGATCTGAAAGTATGTTGTGGGTCTATACAGGAGTTATTATTATGGATTATAGATAGTAAAATTTATCTGTTTTTATTTTAGCGATTTTTTAAGCATGACGGTTAAACATGAACGCCGTTATGATTGTATAAAACATGTGCTTGTTTGTTGTAAAAATTCAAAATGTCAAAAAAAAAACTAATTTGTGCATTCTTTTTTGTTGATGGTGTATGCCTATGCCTTTACGCTAAAGAGAATTGGTACACTCCTAACCCTTCACATGAATTTGCAAAACGAGGGGTAGGAAGGAAAAGGGCTAATGGGTAGAATTGGGATTGGCCTATAGAAAGTGAAAGCAAAAGTTGAATCCTGGACATTTTAGGAGATTTAAAAACCGGACAAATTTTTAAGCCCCAAAAAGGACTTTTCGATTTCGGATGTTTGGTTATATTAGGCAAAAAAGTGTAAAAGGATGTTAAAAATAGTAAAAAAAAAAATAAAAAAAAAAACTGAGCATTTCACAAGCTAACAGTTAACAGTTTGTTTGTTTTTTAACAGAAAACAGTTAAACAGAGCATCTGCCACGCAAGAATGAGAGATAAATGATCTACTTTCACTTTCGCTCTCGTGGATAGGGAAACCTTTAAGTTATCTGAAACATGCAAAGAGACATACCCGGATCAACATATTTGGCAATTTAAAATAAACGTATACTAACACAAGTTTTCCAATGAGCTTGTGCTGTATTTCAACGCAATCTCACAGCAATTCATAACTTTGTAATTTAGTGGCTAATTCATAAGAATTTGTATGATCTAGTTCGTACAATTTAGCACAATTTGCTTACACCCAATGACGGTTGAGGTTAGGGGTGGGTTTGTGTGGCACGCCTCCTTTTTAAAAGCGTACATTTTCGCACGACTAAACTCATTCGAATTCATACGAATTAGCCACTAAACTAACAAAATGTAAAATACTTAAGTTTCCTTGTGTGATCAGGTTGGTATTTCTGACTTTCTCATGGAACATGTGACTTTGTATCTTGAAATTAAAAAGAAAAGTCTGAATTGTGAGAAGCAAACTTGCAATAACAAAAAAATAGAACTGAGATATAAAGATGCCGCTAGATCTTATTTTATTTTTATTCCATAGTATTAACTAGCTTGCACATGCATCCAAAACCAAACAAAAAAAAATTAAAATGTTCAGTACAAACACATGTACCGGTACACCAACAGTGCCAAGTACATTCAGACACACAGACTCTTTGTGCAGCTTGTTGGAAATGCTTAACGTAATAATAACAGATGCAAGCAAACAGCTTTATTTCTAATCTCATAGACATTGAATGCTTCATGCACCTTCTGCTTTCCTCTGAGAAAACAGCCTATAGTCAATACGTCTGTTGAAAATCTCAAACGCAAGCGCACTCGAGTGTGTGATTCAATTTCAGATCACCTCTTATCTGAGTTCACTGCAGGTTGACAACCATTCTGAATGACACAACCCTACTGGATAATGGCACTTTTCCAGAGGAACATTCCGCAGAAAGGACAGCAGGTTTATTTAAGGTTGTAAACACACGTAAAGGCAGTAGGAAAGCTTGCAATGATCACGCACTGGTACAGGTGACAAACAGGGCTGCAGGAAACATAAGCAGTTAAAAGTGACCAGCTTGCATCCATTATTTCTATCCTATTTTCATAATAAAAAGAGGCACCATTTTCTCATTTGTGCATACGCCGCACCTGCACACACTCACGATTATATGTCATTCAGGATTTTAGCCATTGTCCTTTAGCTTATTCAGCAGCATCGCGTACGCTGTCAAGCACCATCAGCAATAAATGGAAATGACCAACTGTTTACACCTGTAAAGAAATGGGGCCTGTTTCAGTAAGGAGGTTCAAACAACTCAGAGTTTAAACTTGAACTCTGAGTTGATTTACCGAGAGATTAAAAACTCAGAGTTTTCGGTTTCAGAACAGCTGATCTGAGTTGGGTCAATCAACTTCGAGTAGACCAACTCAGAGTTAAGCGCGCACACCGTGACTATAAAAAGGCATTATCAATGGAGCGCAGACATTACGAGTGACTATGGCAATATCTTATAAAAGAGATCACCATTTCTTTCTCCGGCTGAACTTGATGTTCTCATGCAAAGTTATAGCAAATATGACTGTATATATTTGAAAAGAAGCAACCATCAGTGAAGAAGAGACAGTGAGCGTGGGAAAACAGCTGCTCAAGTTAATGCCTAATTTCACTTTTTAAGTATTTAAATATTTAAGTATAATAAAATAAGTAATGAAATTTGTGACGTTTATATTTTTTTTCTAAACTTTCTTTTATACATTTATTAGTTTTAAATGATTTAACAGTGCACTTGTGTCTGCCTTTTTTATTGATCAAGTGATAGAGGTTAATATAAAATTTAGAAGGTAAGCAGTACTAAAAATTATTTTTAGAAAGAATAATAATCCCATTAATCTAGTTACAGTGCATGTCGAAGGTGAATTTAATTTAATTATTTATTAAAAAAGGATAAGCCATTCTAGTACAGTTCTTCTGTGACAAAAATGTAGGCAATAGCTATTTTCCATCCAAATATATTACATATATTTATGTGCAAAACTGGAATATTGCATAGAAGATGCGAATAAAATTCCATCCAACGAGTCAAAGAGAAAAAAATGGTCACTTCCTGATTAAACTGGCACCAAATATCAACAGTAAAAACAGAATTTACTGTGGTAGAAGAAGCTGCGTCAATTAATTCTTTATTTAGCCTAATTAATGTACTTGCGCCTCGATGTCAGAAGACAATGCTGAAACACAATGAACACGTGGGGGCGTCTGAAGCCATGAGACGCAGAGACTCTTGACACACACTAGACGTTCGGAGGTAATTAATAATATACACTAATACTGAAACAGTTAAGGCATTTTAGAATGACTAACACAATATTTAAGACATGTTACAGTGTGCTCAGCCTGCTGTTTGTCCATTTACACACATTTTCATTATCATATGATCATGATCTTTTTTTTAATGTACATACTGTAATTTGTTCAGTAAAAGTGATTCCATCGTAGATTATGCGCACATTTTCGATCGAATAAAAGTTTATGCTACTCAGTTATGCGCGTTTTTTATACATATTTTAAAAAGTTATGTGCATCATGACGTTTCTATCAATCGTTTTTATGCACGTATCCAAAATAAGCATAAAAATAGGTGGGTGGAAACGTAAGGCTAAGGCGAGAAATACCGCTTCATCTTTAAAAAAGGGGAGGAGACCGACAGAAACTCTGAGTTTAGAGAATAAAACCTGCTTCTGACCAGGTTAGATTCACAGAGTAAGTTACCACAGTAACTGACTCTGAGTTAAAGTTACCTCTCTTTCAGAAACAGGCTTGACTTACCCTGCTTTCTCGAGTTTAACAAACCTGCCATTTTGAAACGGAAAACCCAGAGTTTCTCTCATTTCAGGGTTAAAATACTCTGAGTTTTCAGTTAACCTCCTTTCTGAAACAGGCCCATGGTGTAGTAATTAGCATCCTGCTCATTATGCGTCTTCTCACAGTGACAGAAGAAGAATGAAGTTGTTCAGTCATTATTATTTGGCATGGGCATCTTTATCTCCCTTATTTTGATTATAGCGTTAATTAACTTTGCATTACCTAATTATAGCTGGAGGGAACTCGGAGCTTGGGTTGATTGGCTCAGGGCACTTTATGCAATTGTTTTATTTACTATGCCATTGTCACTTTGTTTTAAAATGTTCAATATATAATTTGACACTGTTTATTCAGTAGCACAATAAAATACAAGAACTTAATTCTTATATTTGCTTGAAGGGCCATAAAACCCCCCAGTTTCAGCAGGGTGTTTTCACACCTCTAGTTTGGAAAGTCAGGAAAATGGGTGTCTAGCTCTGTTTAGGTGGCTGTGAAAGGGGAGGAAAAGAGAAAAGGATTTGGATAAAAATGGGAGTTTCCAATTGGACACGCGCTGATTTTCACCAAGGCCAAACAAACACACAGATGCAGAGGAGAAAGACAGCGGCTGTGTTTAATGAAAGTGGTAGTGACTGTGGAATATTTGATACTGCATGTCGTATAAGAGAAAAAAAAACTCTGCATTTCTCTGTAACTTAGATGCCCTCGGTAGGTAGCATTAAAAAGCTGTGTGTAGACAATCCTGTTACAAAATGTGGTGAAAATTCAACTTAAACTTCAATTTAACACAACGGTAATAGTTTGATTGCAGTGTTTACATGTTTAGACCCAGAGAGCATTTATATAAATCATCTTAGATCATTTAAGCGAGGTACGAAGAACGGACCCCAGTTCTTCTTTCACTTCTTTCAACAGTTTTTCTTCCACTTGTTTTGGCAACACAATGTAGCGTCTCTCTGCCAGCTGAACACTGTATCTGGTAAAAACAGCCTTCGAAGCGATCATGCTTATTAATGAAGTTGCACCAAATACACAATAGAGCTCCCTGATTGGTTTGAGCCAAGTCTTACTCATGAATGAATGCAGCACACACAGAGACATCACAATGTACTCGCAGGTACAGACAGCCAGTCTCACACTGGATTAAACGCAAGGATTTAACCATTGTGACGCAGCTTCAAAGATTTTTCAAACCGAGAGAACGAATTCGCTTGAACAACCAATTTTCAATTTTATTTGTGTTCTAAATGTTTATAGCAGCGTGAGACACATACAGTTGAAGTCAGAATTATTAGCCCCCCTGACTTATTAGCACCTGTTTATTTTTTTCTCTAATTTCTGTTTAATGAAGGGAAGATTTCAGCACATTTCTAAGCATAATAGTTTTGGAAACCCATTTCTAATAATTGATTTATTTTCTGTCATGATGACAGTAAATAATATTTTAGTTGATATTTTTCAAGACACTTCTTTAAATCTTAGTGACATTTAAAGGCTTAACTAGGTTAATGTTAGGGTGATTGTCATTCTATAACAATGGTTTGTTCTATAGACTAATCAAAAAAAAAAAAATTGCTTAAAGGGGCTAATAATTTTATCCCAAAATTTGTTTAAAAAAATAGAAAACTGCTTTTATTCTAGCCGAAATAAAACAGACTCTCCAGATGAAAAAAATAGACATACTGTGAAAGTTTCCTTGCTCTGTTAAACATAATTTGGTAAATATAAAAAAAAAAATAAATAAAAGTGGGGTCTAATAATTCTGACTTCAACTGTATATGACTGTCAACAGCTCAAAAATTAGTTTTGGTGTTTCGTGACCCTTTAATTTTTGTAGCCTCAGGCTATGCTTCTGACTATGTATTGTATCTTTTTTTAAACATACAGTAGTATAAAAGCATGTTTATTACTAACCAAACAAAATTATAGTTTAATTGAACATTACACGCTCTAAGGGGGGGGAAAGAAAAAAAAAAAAAAAAAAAAAAGTTGTACTAAAGAAGGTACACACCCTTGTCACTGAGGCATTACCTTTTTATGGAACAGAATTGTACTTTAAGACTGTAACGAGGAGTCTGACACAGCGGGATCCATTTGCAGTATATTTATTAAACAGTTTAATCACAAAATCACACAATAAGCACTTGCGTGCATACTCACATCAAACTTAATAATATTGGGTCTAAGGACTGGCGGCTGGCTGTCAAGGAGTGCGAGAGCAGGCATGGGTCAGAGGCAAGATATCAGGCTGGGATCAGGGCAGGCAGCGTGGATCAAAGTATCAAGCAAGGTTCAAGGCAGGCAGCAGGCAAGTCAAGAAACAGTCCAGTTAATACACGAGAGAACAGGCAAGGAGATAACGCTCAGTAATGTCAGCAGGGCAGAACAAGGCTTGTGAGTGAGTGTGTGAGTGACTGTGTGAGCTGCTTATATGTGTGTGCTGGATCATCAGTGGGATGAGCTGCAGGTGTGTGTACCAATCAGTGTATGAGCATGACGTAATGTTTAGAAGTCCGGTGATGGTGACCTCTGCTGGCCAGCGAGGAGAATGACTGGGACCGAGTCGGTGAAAAAGACAAAAGCTGCGTCCCAAATCGCATACTTATGCACTATTCTACGCCATTTTGTAGTATAAATAGCGTAAGTAGTGCGTTCACACTGAAAACTCTAAAAATAATAAGTGCACTTTAATTACCCGGATGATGCACTCATTCAGCCGCTAAAATGAAGTGTGTAATGATGGACACTTCACGCACTCAACGACCGCAGGTTTGCTTACGTAGCGGAAGGGGCGGAGCTATCGGACGCACATGTTGAATAACTTTATTTAATTTGGATGGTAAAAGCAAAATTATTTTACTAGAGTGATTATACCGCCTCCCGATAGTGATTGCGGCAATACTCACGGCAGGTATTATTTGATAATTCGGCCGTTTACTTCAATGATTTGGCATCAGGGAAACGGTTTGAATTTCCGCTTAGTAAAAAAAACATTAGTGTGCCATTTGGGACAACACTACATACATATACTACCCTGTTGAGTGTATAAGTGCATAAGTACATAGTGCATGAGTGCATAGTGTATAGTGTGCCATTTGGGACGCAGCTAAAGAAACAAATTTGTACCATTGCAGTTTGTTGCTTTAAGGACATAAATTGTACCATGGGAAATCAAAATGTACCTTTGGTTTTTAAAGCCTGCAGATAAAATATTGTACCTTCATCAAAGTTACAAATCGGATCCAATTAAGTGTCAAAAATACTTACCAAAATCATCTTAAGTATTTAGTTTACAATACCTATAGGCTGATGTTTTACCAGTTGTTCTGTATTATTGTATGAAAAACCTAATAACTATTGTTTCTAAGTTTCTTTTAACATAATTTTAAATGATGATTCTTGTTTTAATATGAAAATTTTTCATAAATCACTTTTCCCCCACATGTGAAATAGGTGAATTAGGTAGGCTAAATTGTATGTAGTGTATGTGTGTGTATAGGTGCGTATGGATGTTTCCCAGTGATGAATTGCAGCTGAAAGGGCATCCACTGCGTAAAACATATGCTGGATAAGTTGGCAGTTCATTCCGCTGTAGCCATCACAGGATAATAAAGGGGCTAAGCCGAAAAGAAAATAAATGAATGAATGAATTTTCCAGCATATGTTTTATGCAGCAGATGCCCTTCAAGCTGCAACCTAGTATGAAAATACATACACACTCATTCACACACACACACACACACACACACACCACGGCCAATTTTAGTTCATCCAATTTACCTATAGCGCATGTCTTGGACTTTGGGGGAAACCGTAGCACCCGGAGGAAAACCCCTGTGAACAAGTGGAAATTGAAAACATGCAAACTCCGCACAGAAATTCCAACTGATCCAGCTGGGACTCGAACCTTCTTGCTGTGAGGCAACAGTGCTAACCACTGAGACACCGTGCTGCCTTATACATTTATTTATTCATTACAAAAAATAAAAATGTAATTTATCCATTGGTTGTTGATCTATATTTGACCAATCAGGGCCTTACTATCTTTAGCCCTGTCTCCCCAGTAGTTGCTGTTCTGCTATTAGCTTAAGTGGAAAAAATTAAACCAGAGCTGAAAATAAACACTAATGGCAGGAGTCGAGACAAGAGAGGGAAAAGACAACAGCCAACCAGTGTCAAAATATCTTTTTTTAGCATTTTTCTAGGAAAATGTTATTGTTATCATTATTGTAATAGATAAAGTAGAAATTGTAATTCTTCAGTTTATGACTTTCATTAATTTACATTTAGTTAGTTAGAAGCTACATATTCATTCATTCATTTTCTTTTTAGCTTAGTCCCTTTATTCATCAGGGGTCACCACATCGAAATGAACTGCCAACTTCTGAACCGCCAGCATATGTTTTATGCAGCGGATGCCTTTCCAGCCGCAACCCAGAACTGAGAAACAAATAAAATCAAATCAAATCACTTTTATTATCACATCATCAGCAGCATGTGTGCTGTGATGAGTGAAAAGCTTAGGTGCTGGCTCCAGACAGTGCAACATACAGACAGTACAAATACAACGACAGTGCAAAATACAGACAGTGCAAATACAACGACAGTGCAAAATACAGACAGTTCAAATACAACAACAGTGCAAAATACAGACAGTGCAAACTATAACAACATACAACAGCATACTCCCAAAAAAACAGGACAATGTAAAATTGGCAATGTTGACAGCAATATGTACAATGAATAGGTGTACACATAGTTGTAGGCAGTATTGTTTTAAGTATGAATTGATAAAGTGCAGTGCATGCCACATATTGATGGTGGGCAGTAAGGGGTATGGAAGAGTTTGTGTGGGGTCTGTTAAGTGTTCACTAGCCTGATAGCCTGAGGGAAGAAACTTTCCTTCAGTCAACAATATTTTATTGTTAATTATTTTGACAGTGGAAAGCTGTCTAGTGCCCCGTTTAAAAAAATCTTGTAGTAAAACTGATACAATGTTTCAACCAATCGATACAATGTTTCAACCAAACATTTACATTTACATTTTACATTTAGTCATTTAGCAGACGCTTTTATCCAAAGCGACTTACAAATGAGGACAAGGAAGCAATTTACACAACCAAGAGCAACAATGAATAAGTACTAAAGGCAAGTTTCAGGTCTGTAAAGTCTAAGAAGGGAAGTGTTAGTAGTTTTTTTTTTTTTTTTTTTTTGTACAGTTAGTTAGTGTGATATTCAAAGAGGCAATTGCAGCTTAGGATGTGAAGTGGAGACTAAATAGTTGAGTTTTTAGTCGTTTCTTGAAAATAGCGAGTGACTCTGCTGTTCTGATGCAGTTAGGGAGTTCATTCCACCAACTGGGCAGATTGAGCGTGAGCGTTCGCGAAAGTGATTTTTTCCCTCTTTGGGATGGAACCACGAGGCGACGTTCATTCACAGAACGCAAGTTTCTGGAGGGCACATAGATCTGCAGAAGTGAGTGCAGATAAGAAGGTGCTAGGCCAGAAGTCACTTTGTAGGCAAACATCAGAGTTTTGAATTTGATGCGAGCAGCAACTGGCAGCCAGTGCAAACGGACTAGCAGTGGAGTGACATGTGCTCGTTTAGGTTCATTGAAGACAACTCGTGCTGCTGCATTCTGGAGCAGTTGAAGAGGCTTGATAGAGTTAGCTGGGAGCCCAGCTAGTAGAGAGTTGCAGTAATCCAGTTTGGAGAGAACAAGAGCTTGAACAAGGAGTTGAGCTGCATGTTCAGATAAGAAGGGTCGGATCTTTCTGATGTTATAGAGTGCAAATCTGCACGATCGAGCAGTTCTAGAAATGTGGTCAGAGAAGTTTAGTTGGTCATCAATCGTTACTCCAAGGCTTTTTACCATTTTGGATGCAGTAATGGTTGCCCCATCCATCTGGATTGAAAAGTTATGGTGTAGAGTCGGGTTGGCAGAAACTACAAGCATTTCCGTTTTTGCGAGGTTCAGCTGAAGATGATGATCTTTCATCCAGTGTGAAATATCCAACAGGCAGGCTGAGATCCGAGCTGGAACCGAGGGATCATCAGGATGAAAAGAGAGGTATAGCTGGGTGTCATCAGCATAGCAGTGGTAGGAGAATCCATGTCTCTGGATGACTGGTCCTAGAGATGATGTGTAGATGGAGAAGAGAAGTGGCCCAAGAACAGAGCCTTGAGGTACCCCAGTGTTTAGATGCTGTAGGTTGGACACCTCTCCCCTCCAAGACACCCTGAATGACCTGTCAGAGAGGTAAGATCTAAACCATTGTATAACAGTGCCCGCAACGCCCAGTGACTCAAGCGTAGATAGCAGGATCTGGTGGTTGACAGTGTCAAAAGCAGCTGACAAGTCCAGCAAAATGAGGACTGATGATTTAGAGTCTGCTTTAGCCAGTCTGAGATCCTCCACGACCGAGAGCAGGGCAGTCTCAGTTGAGTGGCCTTTCTTAAAGCCGGATTGCTTGTTGTCCATGAGATTGTTTTGAGTAAGAAAGTCCAGGACTTGATTGAACACTACTTTCTCCAGAATCTTGGCCATGAATGGAAGCAGGGATACTGGTCTGTAGTTTTCAAGTAGCGTATGGTCCAGGTTGGGTTTCTTTAGCAGTGGGGTTACCCTAGCCTGCTTAAATGTAGTGGGGAATAAACCAGAGTCAAGAGATGTGTTAATTATGTGAGTCAGTGTTGGTATGACTGCAGGAGAGATGGCTTGCAAGAGATGAGAGGGAATGGGATCGAGTGGACAGGTGGTTGCATGGCTAGATAGCACAAGTTTGGACACCTCAGACTCAGAGAGCTGAGAAAAAGAGGTGAGTGTGTGTGGTGTTGGTGTTGTATCTTGCGTGTTTGTTGTAGGTGCAGCAAATTGAGCACTGATTTTTGCAGTTTTGGTGCAGAAGAATGTAGCAAAGTCATCAGTAGTAAGTGTGGAGGATGCGGGTGGAGGAGGAGGATAGAGGAGGGAGGAAAATGTTTTAAAAAGTAGGCGAGGATTAGTGGCATTGTTGATTTTCAGACGGTAATACGTCTGCTTTGCAGAAGTAACCTCAGCTGAGAAAGAGGACAGAAGAGTTTGGTATGTTAAGAGGTGTGCAGGATTTTTAGTTTTCCGCCAAATTCTCTCTGCAGCCCGAAGTTTTGAGCGATGCTCACGGAGAGCATCCGAGAGCCAGGGTGCAGGAGGACTGGCACGGGCTGGCCTGGATGCAAGAGGACATAATCGGTCTAGACATGATGCTAGTGTGGAGCAGAGTGTATTAGTGGCACTGTTCGAATCAAGTGCAGTGAGTTTGCGAGATGGAGGAAGAGAGTCTGAAACAATGGTGGATAGTCTATTGGGTGAGAGAGATCGTAGGTTTCTGCGAAAGGTAACCAGTGTTGGAGTGTGTGGCGGCTCAGGAGTAATGTGGATGTTGAGAGACAGAAGGAAATGATCAGATATTTGTAGTGGAGTTACTATTGTTTGATCAGTGAAGCAGTGTCGTGTGTAAATAAGGTCTAGCTGATTACCTGATTTGTGGGTAGCAGAAGTAGGTGCTCTTTTTAGGTCAAAAGAGGCAAGCAGAGTCTGAAAGTCTGCAGCTTGCGGTTTGTCAACGTAAATGTTGAAGTCACCTAGCACCAATAAGGGAGTGGCAAAATTAGAAAAAGATGAGAGAAGAACATCCAGTTCATCTAGGAAGTGACCTAATTTACCTGGTGGGCGGTAGATGACAACCACATTTATGTAGAAGGGGTGGATAATGGTGACTGCATGGAATTCAAAGGAGCTGATTGTTGGCAGGGACGGTATCAGAGTGAATTTCCATTCTTTGGAAATTAGTAGTCCAGTCCCACCCCCTCTCCCTGTCTGACGAGGAGTGTGGGAAAAAGAGAAATTAGCAGAAAGAGTAGCATGTGTAGTAGTGTCCTCCGGCCTCAACCAGGTCTCAGTTAGAGCCATGAGATTATAGTCAGAATATGTAGCTATGGAGGTAATAAAATCAGCCTTGTTAACAGCTGATTGACAATTCCAGAGGCCCACGGAGAGAGAGAGTTGTGAAATAGTAGATACATGTATTGAACGAAGGTTGTGAGGATTACGCCTGCAGCGTACCTCCCGTGTTTTGCGAGTGTTAGTAACAACAGGAATTAGAAAACACATAATAAAAGTGCACTGACAACAAAAAATAAGTGTAAAGTAAAACAATACAGTAAAGTACTCAAGTGCTTTGTCGGTGTCTTTGCTCGGTGGAGTCGCGCAGGTAGAGTCGATGGTCTTTACCCTCGTCGGTCTTCACACGAGGCGGTCTTCACACGAGGCTGCCGCGACCGCTGCCGCGGTGAACTAGTTGTTTATATAACCCCTAAAGCACTAGCTGATTGAATTCAGCTGGACACGCCTCGAGAGTCAAAACAAGGGCCGAAACTGAGGCGGACGACGCGAACCGCGCATAAAAACAGATGTGCGTGTGTGTGGTAGCTGGTCACGTGACGTGACAGCACAAATTTTGGTGTCAGAATTTTTTAATCCCATCCTAACGGCATCATCGCGATCTGTGAAGGTAAGTTAATTTCCTCAATATTTGCATGTAAGACTATTCATTGTTTAACATAGGATATTTACGGTGGCCGAGAGAGCTTAACACGCTGCAATTTAAAAAAACACCAGCAAATAAAGAAACGATCTTCATCAATTTAAAAAATCAACTGAAGAAACGCACTGCAAATTGGTCACAACACTTGCAAATATCCACATAACACAACAGAAATGTTTCTAGGGGACCCAAAAACATCACAGACCCTGCTGAAATATGGATGTGTTATTGTGCTCTGACTGTTGCTCAGTGAAGTGATTGGTGGTCTTTGAAAGGTGAGTTGTTTTTCGTTTATTTTAATATACTGATTACACGACATAATAAACCATAACAACACATATCTATGATAACAACACATCCATATCTCAACAGTGTCCATCATGTTTTTGTGTCTCCTAGAAACATTTCCGTTGTGTTATGTGGATATTTGCAAGTGTTGTGACTGTTGTGAATTCTGCTCATGAACTACCACTGCTAGTAATATTGTTTCTGACCGTCCACCACCAGCCCTGATCTCTGCCTGCCTCTGGTATAAGATTGTTCTCTGCCAGCCCCGACCTCCTGCTCTTCGACAACTCCACGGGAAAGTCTCCGTTTACTTCACTGTGTGTGTTTCCCCTTGTATTTCATTACTGTTATATTAAAGAGCGTGCAAATGAATCCACAAGTGTCTAATGATTCATTACATAAAACTTTGAGTGGGCCGATCAGGTTTTGAGGTTGAGGTTTTGCCCATCTATAACCTGCACTCTTTCGAGTGCATGTCTTAGCGTGTCGTCACGTGACTGTTCCAGGGGAAATCTCTACACCAGGATATTCCCAGCCCTTCCCCTAAGTCAGTGAATGATGTCACCGCTTGGGATTCTCCCAGCTGAGCGACACACCCCCTCTCCAGGGATTTCTTCTTCCAAGAAACACCCACACATAAGACCCCTAATAATCTATTAAATCCAGGCTAATTGGTTCGCAGAATTAGCGGGTGTTTGAGGTGCGGGTTAACCGCTACCTCTACTCTATGCTTTTTACCCCGAAATTGAAAATCTATTGACAAGACACACCTTACCTTTACCGTGGTGCACATATCCAATGTTGGGTCTTAACACATCAAGCACAGAAGTCCGATAATACGCCTTTGACTCATATGTCCATACACAAAATGTCATATGTAACTTTATAATGGCATGTCGGAGGTGAAAATGGCATTTCTGATAAATGGAGTAATGCTTCATCTATTGACTCTGCATTAGATACATTTGCATTTTAAACAAATTCTATATCACTAAGGGGTTTAAACTCCAGTCCAATATCACTCCACCACTCATTCCTCAAGAGGTACTTCCAGGACCACCAGACAAGCCTCATCCCAAATCCTCAGCTCTGCATTCATCTGCCATCCTGTGGGGGGATGAACGCCCACCTCTACCATCCTCGCACACTGCAACAACAAAGCTCACAGTTACCCATGCCCTTATTAAGATGCCTTGCATGGATATCAACTAAAACAATTTATTATGTCTGCTGTACATGTACCATGTTGTTAAATTTTAATTCTGATTCTCTCTCGTTTTCTCATTCCTGAGATCATGACAGCCGGCCCCAGAAGCTGACCATTCCAACTCTACACAAAGGATAAATTTCCACTCATACAGCCCACATCATCGATGTCATATTTACACTAGCCTTTTTTGGGTTTTGAGATGCTCCGAACTAACATCAATTTCAAGCCCACAATCCACCTCACCATATCTGATTTGACTAAAGAAACTCTATTTTTTCTCTACTCTATACATATACACGATACACTCTATCCATATACACACATGATACACTATACATATACACATGTAACACTCTATGCATATACACACATGATACAGTCTACATATACACACACAATACACTCTATACATACACTCACGATACACTATACATATGCACTCTATACATATACACTTATACACTCAAGATAATCTCTACATATCCACACATGAGACACTCCATGCTTATGCACACATGATGCACTTTATACATATACCCTCTATACATATGCACATATGATCCACTCTATACATATACACTTTATACATATGCACACTTGATACATCACACTGATTTACTGATTAAATCACACTGAACTGAGCTAAACTGAACTGAACTGAACTTAAACACTAAAAACTGAACTACACTGTTCCAGTTACTATGACCATTTATGTGAAGCTGCTTTGACACAATCTATATTATAAAAGCGCTATACATATAAAGCTAAATTGAATTGAATACACTCCATACATATTCACACATGATACACTCTATACATTTACACTCTATATATAAACACGCACATGATACACTCTATACATATACACACATAAAACACTCCATACATATACACGATACACACTATACATATACACATATGATACACTCTATACATATACACACACACAATAAAATCTATACATATACACACATTATATACCCTCTTAATAAACACACAATATACTTTATTCTAGACACACACACAATACACTATATGCATATACAATGCACAATCTTTTGCATGGGTTTTATCAATGTGACAGCTTTTGTGTTAAAGTGTTAAAAATTACTTAACACAGTGCATTTTGATGCTTTATTCGCCTCCATATTTAATCACATTTTTATTTAAGTTCTTATTAACTTTTAATTGTACCTAATCCATCTACAATTCCTCATTTACTTTTCATTTGATACACTAAAAACTCTTTCATTCTTCATTCAACACACTTTCTCCCACTTTTCTTCTAGTACTGAGGCAACAAAATTTCTGTCCTCAAGGTTGTTGTTTGTCACTCTTGATATAGTGTACACCAGGGGTGCTCAACCCGGTTCCTGGAGATCTACCTACCTGCAGATTTCAGTAGCAATCCTTATCAAACACACCTGTTTGTAATTAGCAAGTGCTGTTCAGGTCCTAATTAATTGGTTCAGGTTTGCTCAGGGTTTTTTTTCTCCCATTTGCCATGCGCTAACAAAAATTGCATGAAAAATACACGCTTCCTGCAATTCCTCGTATCAAATATCTCGTTTGTCATGAGGGGTGTGCATGAAATTTCTGAATGAAAGAGCCAAACTTCAGTTATTGACTCTTCAGCACGCAACTCACCCCTACCACTCTTCAGGGGCCTCATGTACGAAGACTTGCGTGAAAATCTTACTAAAACATTGCGTACGCACAAAGCTGTAAATGTGCGTACGCAGAAAAAAATTCAGATGTATGAAACACTGCGTACGCCGAATCTCACGCATATTCTTTTGTACATCCGAATGAACGTGAAACTGAGCGCAACATGCACGAGCGCAAAACCCCTCCCTGCCTCCTCCCCCGTATGAATATGCTAATGACTATGCTAATGGCAAAACCCAACGAAAAAGCAATGGCAAAAGCAAGCAAAAAGAGAAACTTTGAACAGAATGTGAATTGGAGGTGCTCCTTTCGGAGGTAGACCGGAGAAAAGCGGTGTTATTTGCAAGTTTGTTCTCCGGAATTAACAACAAAAGAAAAAAAATAGAGTGGGAGAGTTTAGCTGATGCGGTTAACACAGTTGGGTCTGAACATCGCACTGAGTGCATTAAAAAAAAAAATTGTCTGGTTTATATCTGTAAAATGTTGCAGCACTCTTAACAGTCTCAGTGGTGCGCTCGTAAGACGCATGTGGTCATGTTTTAACACGTTCGAGCATGAACTCGGCTCGAATCCAGCGTCTGATGAACTCTTTCTTCTTTTTTTCCCCCGCTACATATCAGATTTTGCCTACTATTTATCACGAGAAAGACAAGTAGGAATCATCAATAAGTTTGTGCATATTTTATTTGCACATTTATTGAATGGAAATGTTTCTGATTCACGAATGCAAATTCATCTTCAGATGGTGCCTTTATAGCAATGTGCGTGCAGTAGATCGCTCAGATTACATTGGGAAAACAGGCGACCGCTGCAAATTGTGCTTTAATGTTTAGCTGCTCAACTGTATGGTATGGAAACCTTATTTACCTGCTAGATGAACCCATCTCATACAGCTGCCATTGCAAGGCTCAGACACTTTGTAGAGAGGAATTTAACACAACTGCCTCTAGGAGTCGCCAATGGAAATAAAACAGACACGCACAAAAAATGTGCGTACGCCAGCCAAAAAGCTGCCGTGAAGCTGCGCACATTCCCACGTTCAGTTCATTGTTAGTAAATCCAAACGTGAGCGATTCTGAGCGTGAAACCTGGCGTATGCAAAGTTTTTGTGGGTACGCAGCGTTGATACATGAGGCCCCAGGTACGTGGCGTGCAACTCACCCCCACCCCTCTTCAGGTACATCACTCGCACATGCCCCACCGATTTTCAGATTTGGCGCGTGCACAGGCCCCCACTGCTCTTCAGATACATCACGCGCACACGTCCCCACCGCTCTTCAGATCCCCAATCCAATAATAACATGGTGAGAATGCGGTTAAAAATATAAAACATGGTAAAAATCAGTTGAGTGCTTTTCTTTTTCTGGATTGCTTTTTAAAACAATCAGTTTGGTTTAGGGAAGTGGGTGTTTAAGGAAGGACGCGGGTCAGTCGATCCGTCAGTCAGTCAGTAAGTCAGTTGACAGAGGCCTCTGGTGAATTTACACAAGAACAGCAGGCGCGAATTGCACTAGCAAGAGAAATTTGAGATCTCAAAATATGTACACAGTGGTCTCTGGCTGATTCGCAAAAACTAAAACTGCAAAAAAGGTAGCTCCTGGGATGTGTTTGGCGCTCTCCAGAAATGTATGTAGTGTTACTTTTTCAGAATGAGCCTATAGGTTTGATGAAAGTATTGTGTAGTCTGACACTGTCCTAACTACATGCAATCCGATGATGTGACACTCAATAAAAGCTATCTTTCCATGTTTAAAGAAGTTTTTGTCCTAAATATCTGTAACACTGACCAGCCAAATTGATATTTTAGAAATTTATCTATATCGAAAGCGTCTGCAGATTGTTTACATTAGATCTTGACAAAAATAAATTGCATAGATATATTTAGAAAATTATTGTGATTAAGTTCAAGCCAACAAATGTCAGTCACTCAGCATGTACTTTTAGTAATGTTAGAGGTTTAAAGAGACCCTATTTTGCATAATAAAAGGCTGATATGCATGCAAGGTAAAAAAGCACTTTCATTGTCTTATAGCGTCCACCATTGTTATGAAGTAGCACAGAATATGTCAGATCCCAATGCAGGAATGCATTAAATAGATGAAGTTAACTTTATTCCTACAGCCGAATCTCCATCTGTCAGTGATCATCATTTTCATTTCATGTCATGATCAGTCTCATAATCCCCCGCGCTTCACTAGTGTCTGGAGGGAAAGGTGCGTTCACGTTTTACCAGAACCAGAACTACATATTTGGTGATGTTCTGTATCAATGACGATGCGTTTAAGCAAAAGATCTGAACCCAACACAATTCATTTATTCAACTCTGAGTCAACTATTTTGTTAAAAAATCAATAGTTTTAAACAAGCTGTACTTTCAGATTTAAACCTCAGCTGTATTTTTTTATACACTTACTGCTGTTACACACTGCAAAATCCATAATAGGGGCTCTTTAATAGAAATAAATTAGATTATAAACCTTACCATCTCATTGGTAGGGCAGTGAACGTTCGAGGTTACTAAAGTAACCCTTCGTTCCCAGAGGAGGGGAACTTCAGCACTATAAGTGGATTTGATTGTAAAATCCACGCATAGGGAGGTTCGGTTCAGAAGCTACTCGTCTGAAAGAGTATTGAACGGGCCAATTAAGAATGAATTGGCAGCGCAAGCCTGCGCAGGTGAGCGGCATAAGCAATCAACTGAGTATATAAGCTCACCTGGTGCCAGCAGACGCTATCCTTTTTAAGCTGAAGAGACTTTCAACAGCTAAGGGACAGTCATTATGGTGACGGAGTATAGTGCTTCCGTTGCCCTCCTCGGGGAACGAAGGGTTACTTTAGTAACCTCGAACGTTCCCCTTCGGGGGGAACTTCAGCACTATAAGTGGATTTGATTGTAAAATCCACGCATTGGGAGCCCATTGAAAGCGCCATAATGACTGCACCTTACCAACACCCCCGATGAGGAGATAGTCAAGCAAGCGTGACGCACCCACATCATGGGGGGCGCGGTCCTCCAACGTGTCCCTGGCCCTAATTTATCCTACTTCAACAGAAGTTTTACGGATTTATATATATTTTTTGGGAAGTCGTGAGCATCTAGATAATTCTAGGAAAATACGACAGTACGTTGGGAAGCGTGCAATCCCGATAGGGAGGACGCTGCGGAGGCCATCCGTTACCCAAGGGGGGATAGATGGCAGAATTACATATGGACTAGCCCTAAAAAGGGGGAGTACGCATAGCAAAAGAGTGGTTAGCGGGGAGGGAAGACACGGGTCTGCCCAGGGGGGGGACTTAACCGTGGCGGAATAAGCATATGGGATCGCCTAGTGGGGATCACTCATAGCAGGCACCTTTACCCAAAACGCGGGCTGACCAGCGGGCAGACCTACAACGTAGTGGGCCAGCAAGTGACTCCTCCGCTGAGTCAGTGCTGGGGGCCACGGAGGAATCTGCAGGGCTCACCTGACGGGGAACTTTACTGACAGATAAAAAGGCGCACGTATCTCCGTGTTAGGGAAAATGGCGCAGCAAGCGTGTTTCAACACCCTACCGAATTGTTTCCTCAATCACCAAGGGTTACCTAATACCCTTGAGGAAACCGGCTCCACTCGCAGATTGTAAAACCTTGCAAATGTGTTGGGTGTTACCCAGCCCGCAGCTCTACAGATGTCTGTTAGAGGGGCGCCGCGTGCGCGCTCGAGAGGATGCGAAGCTCCGAGTGGAGTGCGCACGCGCTCTCGGGGGACGCGGCTCATCTCGGCTCTTATAGTGAAAGAAAGGCATCCACAATCTAGTGGGAACTTATTTCGGTACGGCACTTCCCTGCTGCCGACCGCTATAACAGACGAAGAGCTGCTCAGATGATCTAAACTCTGAGTGCGGTCCGGATAATACGCAAAACGCGAACTGGACAATAAGAAGGGCTGGGTCTGCCTCCTCCGAGGGCAGCGCTTGCAGGCTCACTACCTCGTATTAAAACGGAGTGGTAGGAACCTTGGGCACATATCGCGGGCGGGGTCTCAGGACGTGAGAGAAGCCAGCCCAATTACAGGCACGAGTCACTGACCGAAAAATGCCTCCGGATCCCCGACCCTCTAATCGATATCAACGCGACCAGCAGAGCTGTCTTCAGGGACAGAAAAATACTGAGTCGAGGATCGAAGGGATCTGACGCGGCTTGTGTAGCGAGGGCGAGATCCTAAGAGGGCATGAGAGGGGGCGGGGTGGATTAATTCGCTTAACGCCCCTGAGGAACCGGATGATGAGGTTATGCGTTCCCACGGTGCTGCCAGCCACCGCGTTATAAGAGCGGAGATGGCAGCCACGTAACCTTGAGTGTGGAGGGCGACAGCCTGCTCTCCAACTTCTCTCGGCGTAAAGAAAGCACAACGCTGATCTGGCAAATTACGGGGGTCTTCTCAGCGAGAGACACACCATTCAGTGAATAGACTCCACGTCAGGGCATAGGCGCGCTCGGGGAGGGGGCTCTAGCCCGAGTGACGGTATTAGCCACCGCAATCGGAGGTTACCTAAGTCTTCCTCGCGTCTAAAAATCTCTTCAAAGATCGGCGAGGGTGCCAGGTGGTGCCCTGTCCCTGAGAGAGTAGGTGCTCTCTCGAAGGGACTGCCAGGGGAGGGCTATCGCGAGGGAGAGCTCTGACATCCAGGTCCGGTTGAGCCAGAGGGGCGCAACCAGCAACCTGTTCCTCGTCCTCCCTGACCTTGCACAGTAACTGCACGAGCAGGCTCACTGGGGGAAACGCGTATTTGCGCGTGCCCCGAGGCCAGCTGTAAGCCAGTGCATCCGTGCCGAGAGCACTCGGTCAGGGAAAGAACAACTGGCAATGAGCGATCTCGGGGGAAGCAACAGAACGATCTGGGCTTCCCCGAATCGCGCCCATATAAGCTGAACAGACTCGGGGTGGAGTCTCCATTCTCCAGGACGCAAGGCTGCCGTGAGAGCGCATCGGCTGCACGGTTGAGCTTGCCTGAATATGAATGGCGTGCAGCGATTTCAGCCGCGGATGACTCCAGAGGAGCAGACGGCGGGCAAGCTGAGACATGCGGCGAGAGCGCATACCCCCTATACGGCTGATATACGCCACCGCCGCCGTACTGTCCGTCCTGACCAGCACGTGTTGCCGCTCCAGCACCGGAAAAAAACGGTGGAGAGCGAGGAACACTGCCAACAGCTCCAGGCGATATGCCAATGCAACTGGGTACCTTTCCACAGGTCCGCAGCCGCATGCCCGCAACGCACAGCCCCCCAGCCCGTGTTGGAAGTGTCTGCTGAAACGACAACAAGACTGGACGCCTGTTCTAGAGACACCCAGGCCTGTAGGAACGAGGGGTCGCTCCAAGGGCTGAGGGCGCGGCGACACAGCGCAGTAACAGAGACTCGGTGTGCGAGCGCGTGCCATGCGCGTCTGGGGACTCGATCGTGAAGCCAGTGCTGAAGTGGTCTCATATAGAATAATCCGAGCGGCATGAAGCGGCTGCGGATGCCATATGCCCCAGGAGCCTCTGAAATAGTTTCAGTGGGACCACTATTTTACTGTCGAGCTCTCTCAGACAGTACAGCATCAGCTGAGCGCGCTCTCCGGAGAGGCGCGCTGCCATGGTGACCGAGTCCAGCTCCAGCCCGAGAGAAGAGATCCTCTGCACGGGGGCGAGTTTGCTCTTTTCTCGGTTGACCTGAAACCCCCACAGGTGGAAGTGCCAGAGCACTTTGTCTCTGTGCATAATCAACTGCTCCGAGAGAGGGCAAAAATCAGCCAGTCGTAAAGAAATTGAGTATGCAGATGCCCGCGAGCCGAAGGGGCGCTGAGGCACCCTCCGCGGGCTTGGTGAGGACCCGCGGAGACAGAGAGAGCCCGAAGGGGAGGGCTTTGTATTGCCAAGCTCGACCTTCAAACGCAAACCGCAGAAACTGTCGGTGGCGAGGAAGAGTGGAGACATGGAAATACGCGTCCATCAGGTCTAATGCTGCAGACCAACCCAGAGGACGAACGCACCGGAGGATGCGCTTCTGCGTGAGCATTCTGAACGGCAGCTTGTGCAGACAGCGGTTCAAAACGTGCAGATCTAGGATTGGCCATGACCCACCGCTCTTTTTGGGCACGATGAAGCGTGGGCTGTAAAACCCGCTCTCCATCTCGGCTGGAGGGAGCGGCTCGATTGCATCCTTCGCCAGGAGGACAGCAATCTCCTCTCGCAAGACAGGGGCGGACAGGGGGCTGACCCTGGTGAATACACACCCGTGACTTGGGGGGCCGTTTCGCGAACTGAATCGCATAGCCGAGTCTGATTGTGCGTATGAGCCACCGCGAAGAGCTGGCCCGCGCTAACCAGGCAGGCAGAGCTCTCGCTAATGGACTCATCGCTACAATCGCTGACGTACCAGCAGTGGGGCAGCGCGGAGTGGGTGTGCTGATCCGGGAAGCTCGCGGGTCCCACGGAAAAGCTGGAGGTGAGATATTTGCTCTCACTCCAAACCCGAGCTCCGGAGGGGAGGCTCGAGGGGTGGGAGAAAGGAGACCGTCCTCCCAGCGCTCGTCAGCCACTGGCGAAACGCACCGAATCTGCAAGCTAGAAAGCATAGCGTCCCAGACTGGCAGATTTCGGGCTGTCACATCTGGGGAAGTGAAAAGTGCCCTTTCATAATGTTTTCATGGCAGTAAAAAGTGCCGTTGGAAATGGAGCCCCGCCCTCCAGCGGGGAAAGAGCAAGTTCCCTCTTCTCCAGATGGCCTGTCCCAGGGGCGCTTCGCGGTCCGTTGCCGGACTTAGCGGCGTTCTGGGCAGGGGGGCTGCCTGCTTCCGAGGTGCCCGACGCGCTCGCTTCGCCGGAGGCGTGTGCGGGGGCGGAGCAGCTCTCGTAGGCGGGCGCCTTCGGCGAGGAGCAGGTATGAATGGCACGGCGGGCGGAGCGGGCTACGGACCGCCGATAAGACATCACCCACCAACTGCTCTCTCACCGCCTTGAATTCCTGGGTGAATTCACAGACAGTGTCGCCGAACCTGGGGATATGGGAAGTCAAGAAAGCGGACTTTGTCGACTTTGCGCATATCAGCCAGGGGTGGCGCTCCTGGACCACTAATGTGGACATCGTCCTCCCCAACGCACACGCAGCGGACTCAGTAGTCCGAAGAGCTAAGTCGGCGGCGGTGCGAAGCTCGTAAGCCTGGGTTGGACCCACCCTCGTGCAGCTCGGCCAGCGCCTGCGCTTGGTAGCGCTGGTAGGTGGCTATCGCATGCAAGGCGGAAGCAGCCTGGCCCGCAGCTATGTAAGCTCTAGCTCCGAGGGAGGTAGATAACTTACAGGCTTTGGATGGGAGACGAGGCGGACCCCGCGCACTCAACCTGAGGAATCGCCACATACCCCCTGGCTGTTTCACCGTCAAGAGTGGTTAGGGTGGAGGAACATGCAGCACGAGCAGAAAAAAGTGCTTTACAAGACCGCGTGAGCCTACTGTGCACCTCCGGGAAGAAGGGAACGCCCCTCTAGTCGGTCCGGCCGCGGAGCTGGGGGATAAACCATCTCCAACCCACGGCCGAAGCAGCCCGGGAAAGCACGGCTAACATGTCCGTTTCAGGATCCGTAGTGACAGCGCTCACCAGCCCGAAGGGGGCGAGCGGGTCTGGATCATCATCGGACAATGAAAGCCCACCCTCCGATGCCGCGGTGGACATCTGGTCTCCGGTGTCATCGGGCGTAAGGGCTACCATCTGTTAGACGGATCGCTTCCCCCGCCCGAAGCTTGGATGGAGCGCTTAGAGGAGCGGGAGGTCCGCGGGCCCGTGGGCGACGGATTATCTCTCGTTGAAACCCTCAGATCTGCCCGAGTGCCCGCTGCAGAGCAGGGGACAACTGGGGTGGTTCGCCCTTTGCAAAGGCTTACCGCGATCTTGCGCAACAGTCATGGCATCGCAATGACGACATGAACTGCCCGCGAGCAGCGCATTAACATGCTGGACCCCCAGACATGTAACGCAGTGCCCGCTCCCATCATCCAAGGACAGGTAACCACCGCATCCAGAAACGCACAGTCGGAGCGCCGTCCTGATAAGGACGTGCTGCACGACTGTGTTGCTCTTTCTGTGAAGTTTGCAACTTTATACGCACCGCTCTGGAGGACCGGACCCAAAGAACGCCAGGCAAGGGAGAAACCCAGCTCGACCGTCTGCCACTGCGTGTACACACTCTGGACCGGGAGAATGCTCTCGTTCGCTCAGAATCGCTGGTCACAGCAGGAGGAACCCTCATCGACTCGATCAGAAAGTCTCTGAAGCGAAAAGGATAGCGTCTGCTGGCGCCAGGTGAGCTTATATACTCAGTTGATTGCTTATGCCGCTCACCTGCGCAGGCTTGCGCTGCCAATTCATTCTTAATTGGCCCGTTCAATACTCTTTCAGACGAGTAGCTTCTGAACCGAACCTCCCTATGCGTGGATTTTACAATCAAATCCACTTATAGTGCTGAAGTTCCCCCCGAAGGGGAACTATTCTGCACTTCTGAATGGTTCTGATATTTATGTTTCTATTGTATCCTGTCTGGTTTGGACAGAAAAATTGCTTGTTATTGGTTGCATATTTTTAGGAACATAGGTAAACATAGGAATAAAACATAAAGTATCTTAATTTTGCTTACATTTTTTCAACTATACATTTGTGCTTCAAGTAATTAAGAATATTTATAGATGCCTTGGTTTAAAATATTCTAAAATTCTGAGCATAAAAATATTTATGCATTTCACAATATTACTTATTTCTTTAAAACTTGATCTCATTTTATGTTTCAGAAAATGTATTTTTTAAGTAGCTATGCAAGATTCTATTTTTAAAAAAACATGCAGTAATCTCAATATTGTAGATGTGCATTGGCAGTTCTGCAATTGAAATTCACTTTTATGAATGAATCAGCAAGAAACAAGGTCATGGTGGACACATCAGCTTCAAGTGTGACCAAGCAGAAAAAAAATATCTCTATAGATTCCTGAGTATAAGCACATTACGAAGCAAAGTCATTAAATGCAGTTTAGTTTTGCTGGATATGCATTTCGACTTACTTAAGCACTTGTGTAATCTATATCAATTAGCTTTATGGATGCTTAAACAAATCAATAGCGGTCGATGTGAACTGACCTTGTCTACATTTCTTTTGTTGATTAAACAATACTTAAACATTACCTTAGGTCTGCATTAAGATGGCATTGAATTTACTACTGTACATTACCAGGATACAAACTGTGTTAGTATTAATGTCCCAGACTGTGTTGTGCTCCAGTAAGCAGCCAATCTGCTGACAGACCTACAAGACTTCATTTCCCTGAATGATGCTAATGATATTTCTATATATCATTATATATATGCACATAGAGAGAGAGAGAGAGAGAGAGAGAGAGAGAGAGAGAGAGAGAGAGAGAGAGAGAGAGAGAGAGAGAAAGAAATGTCTTTTTAATAAAATATAATTTTAATTTCAGTACAAAAATAAACAATTTTATTTTAGAAAAAAAAATTTACATGCTGTCTGGGCATATATTAGAGCTGCAAAATAAATAATTTTCAGCATCAATATTGCAATGTGTGCATCCTCAATTTTCACATCACAGGATATGCAATGTTGAGTTGGGACCATAGTTGATTACAGTGCAGAGTTTAAAATACAATGGATTAAAAGTGGGTGAACAATCTCTCTAAGGCCTGTGACTGTGTGAACATTTCAATATTTCAGAGTTTAAAACATCCGGCCACCAGAAATATTAATGTTTGTAATTTTAATAAAGATTACATTATATACAATAAAGTTGATTACATGGAGTACAGTGCAGTAATCGACATACAGTGTTGATTATTCAATATTTGTACCCAAATGCTGTTAGTATTCTGAGCCTCCAGAAAATTATAATTTAGGTTTATCTTTGCTATATTGTATTTATCTATGCTTGTAAGGTATTTGTTATAGACTATTTAATATTCACCGCCCTACAAAATCACCCTAATCAATTAATAAAGAATTCTTTCCAAATAAAGCTGTATTCACACCGCAATGTATATCGCAGAATATAATATATATAATACATGTAAGGGGCTCTTGTTATGTTCTGTGTACTATAATTATTACATTTAACTACTTTCAACTAACTCTAAGTGTAACCCGAACCAAGTACATTTGGCCTGTATCATGAAGGTTCGAATGGTTCGAAAGACCCACCCTCCTAAGGTGCAGAATTTGTCCCATACATGAGCTCATTTGTCCTATTTTCACTGCTATGCCATTATAAATTGTGAAAATAACTCTTTGAAGTAGGCTTTAAGACCGATAAGAATCTGACATAAGTTACGTAATCTTTCACTACTGACCTACTGTATTGTTGTTAAATAGTGAAACCATTTTACAAGTAACTTTTATTCAAAATTTTGCAACTTATTCTTAAATAGTGACTAATATAAAGCTGTGAAGCACCAAAAGTACTATTTGAGGCATATCAAAATTGTAATGTAAATACCAATTAGACTATTGTTGTCATCCATAAATTTTAAAATTTACTCTTTTACAAGAGACGCTATAGAAAAATTGGGAACTCTACATTATTATTATCGTATATAATTGTTTATTATTCAAGTGGTGAAATTCTGAAAGAGGAAAGTTGAAAGTGCTGGCCAATTTGTTATTTCCTGAATAAATGGCAATAGGCTATAGCCTTAATAGGCAGTTTTTAATTTAATACTTTAGCAGATTCCTTTATCATTTCCTTATGATATATGATAAACATAATACGTATAAACATACCTTTTTTCAAATTCCTTTATTCTAAATCTTTAAGGAATGTTTTTGGCACATCAAAAAGTATGGTTATAATCACCACCCGACAAGCTAATGTCACTAAAATGCAGTATTTAAACTGTAAATATTTAACTAATAGAAAATAAGATGAATAACTGCAAAAAGGTCCACTTTTTGAGAAAAAAAGAACCACCCCTTTCACCAAGCTGGCTAAGAGCCTGACATGTACTTAATTAATGACATTACTAAGTGATTAAATTAAATTTTGCACTGCTGCAAGGTTACTTTAATAAAAAGAGACTTTTTCTCTTTATTTACAAATCAAAAATATGCAACATGGTGAAAGAATATCTATCATGTAACACAATATCATAATAAGTTTTGCTGGTAAAAGTTTATGGTGTTAAACATATCCTTTCTTTCTTAAATCAAATGGATCAATGTTGATATATATATAATACCCTTACTTTGTTCATCACATTTTCTCTGTACCTTCATCACCTCATCGTGCAGGGATTTACGATATTAATTTAATTTTTTTTGCATGGATATATTTAACACAGACATTTTCCAGAGGTCACTCAGAGGCATTTGCATTTTCTATACCCCAAACTGAAAACATGCTGTTAATTTAGCTCCCAAGATGAAGGTAACTTTTTCTATCATACTTTTTTTAAGGTACAATTCTTGTTATTAACAAACCATTAACTAAGATTTCTAGCTCAATAAAGTATTAATTTGCTCCTTATTTATAGTCATTCATAGTAGTTGGGTTTAGGGATATAATAGGATTACGGATGTAGAATAAGATAATTTATAAGTACTCATATACAGCCAATATTTTAATAACAGACAGGTAATAAGTCAATGGTTAATAGTGTAAATAGGTATTTAAACTGTGTTACTGTTGATCCTTCAGTTGAACATTAAATACTAAACTGTGGTTTTTGAAGATGCATGCAAGTCAACACCTCCTGGTGTGTTGAGAGTCAAACATATACAGGTACAATAAAAAAATAATACTTGTGTTTTTTGGTGATGCATTAAGGTTTTATAAGGCAAAATGATTGGTTTGTGCAATAACAAGGTACAATAACACAAAATATAAACAAGTGTTATGTTTACATGCGGACTGATCAATCATAGATTGTTTGATATGTGACAAGAGTCTTGCAGTCATGAACACAAAAGAACACAAAAAAATGTTGAAAACAACATTTAGGGCCCTATCATACACCCGGTGCAAGGCGCGACGCAATTATTGTTTTACTAGTTTCAGCTTGCCGCAGGAGTCGTTTTGACGTTTTGCACCACACTGTTTAAATAACAAATGCATTTGCACTCATATGTGCGCCCATAGGTGTTCTGGTCTGAAAAAGGAGGTGTGTTGAGGCGCATTGCTGGTGCGTTGCAATTTTGAGGAACTATGATAAACTGTTCAACAGACCACATTAAAGCTGGTCTAAAGTCTAGTGCAGAGTGCGTTAGTTTTGCGCCTTGCTTAAACATTGCTTAATAGATACAGGATATACAGCAGTACGCAAATATCTTTAAAAATGAAAAAGAATTAAAGGATTAAAATATTAGAAAAATTATTTTGTACTTAAATTATCAAAACCACCGACTCCATGCCTTTTTCATCTCGGGGGGCTTTTTTAGTTTATTCATGACAATTTGCTTTTGTATAATTTTATTATTATTATTATTAACAAGCTTAGATTTGCTCACCTGTCAGGTTTTAAAGCATATGAAGCATAGCATGTGTATTTGGCTATAGCTCAGTTTTCTGACCACACTTCATTGACCACACTTCATACATTACTTCCGGGGTGTGGTACATTCCCTTTCCGTAGGGAATCTGTAATTGTAAATTTTTTTCGGGATTTGTAAAAGTGTTTTGCGTCATGTTAAATTGTTTTCTAAAATGTAAATTTGTTTCATCCTTGGTAAAATTGTTTTTCCTGTGTAATTGTGTCTGATGATAGGAAAACATGTTTTTCAAAATGTAAATTTGTCTCGAGCTTTGTTAAAGTGTTTTGAACTTTGTAATGTTGTTTTGCACTTCCCGGCCACCGTAATATCTATCAGCTGATAACCACTAATAACACCCATTCAGTCGAGTGATAACATTAGAATAGGCTGACAATGATGTGTGCATCCTATGGAATCTTTACTATTACAGCAACACAGGTCATGTGATACTGACAATATGGTCCATGTAGAACATACTTTTCTAACCCAAAGTAAATTCCAATTCATAGGTGCGACCAAATGCACTCTTAAATTGCTGGTAAGCATTTTATGAATCATCAAGGATTTTAATGTGTACCTTAATGTTCAACTGAAGAAAAAAAAATGTTGGACTGCTTGAGGGTGAGCAAATCAACAGCAAATGTTCTGAGTCTCGGACAAAATATATGCTCAGTGTGTGTAGCTGTTTTGGGAGAAGCAGACCTGTTGTTGTACAATCATTGTATACGATTCACCAAACAGAATCCTAAATGAACTCAATTTAACAGCCTGTTCTTGTCCTTAATCTTGAACATTGTGTATTCCTAAATGCTGCCATGCTCTTGAATTAATTATGCTGTTCCTGGGAATTAGTTCTCAGTGTGTTTTGCCCGAGTAGCAGCACCATGCAGCGCTGAGGCAGTTTGTCCATTGATTTGACCTGTCAGAGACAGATTTAAAGGCAAAAAAGGACTCCTGACACAGCAACACATTTTGAACTCTCCACCAACTGTTTCACTTCCTACTTGCGCAACTTTTGCGAAAACTCCTGTTTTAGACTTGAGATTTGCTTGCAACATGTTTTGACCTTTTGTGACTCCATTGTGTTGTTTATTTTCTAATTGTTTATGGGTCAAAGGGTTTTTCACGCACCATTAAAAGTGTAATAAAGCTCTGCGTTTTTTTATACATTAGAATTTGTCCTGTTTAGTATTGTGTTAGAATAATAGAATTATCAAGATCATACATTTTGACCATTATTTATGGAAGACAACCATTAAAATGTCATGCAATTGTTTATGTATGAAAACATATGTTGTCATGCAAATTCAGAAGAATCAAATAAAAGTATCAATCCTAACTCCAATGAAGGATGCTATTTTTTTATTAATTGATTGTGTATTATCACTTATAAATTTTAATACGAACATGCCAAAATAGGTATGTAATTTAATTTTTATATTTATTTATTTTTATATATATGTTTCTTTATTTAACCAGATAAAAACCCATTGAGATCAATATCTCATTTACAAGGGTGACCTGGCCAAGAGGTCTGCAGCACACAATTTATATATTTAAAAAAGATAATAATAAAAATTTAATAATATTATTAATAAATAGAAAATTAAAATAATATAATATATATATACACTCACCGGCCACTTTATTAGGTACAACTTACTAGTACCGGGTTGGTAAGGGTTTTTCCCTTAGAACTTCCTTTATCGACCCAGGCTCGTTCTGAAAATGTAGTCCTGTGGACGTTTCTGGAGCCGGAAGTACATATGGCTGCATTTAATTTTTAAGCGGACACTACAGGGTGGTGTGACGCTTTTCCTTTTGGCACTTACCGGCTGGCTGCTTACCTCTGTCTGGAGGGCGTTCCCACCACAAACAATTTGTCCAGTTAGCTCGTCGTGAATGTTGGCAGGCTCAAGACGCAGAGAGGAGCTGACCATGATGATGACGGTGATTGGGTTCGAGTCCGGGGAAGAGCAGTTCCAGAAATCAGGTAAGAAAACAAAAACAAAATCAAAAAAATAGTTAACAAGTTCATAACAGGGTGAGGATGTGGTAAAATCCAAAAACATGGTAAAAATCAGACGAGGGCTTTTTTTTCTGGACGGCTTTTGTAAATCATTGGTTGGGTTTAGGGAAGGGGGAGGGTGGGTCAGCGAATTCGCCAGTCGCACGGTCAATCATTCTGTCATTCAGACAGACAGACAGACAGTCATTCGGCAGCGGCCTCTGGCGGGTTTACGCGAGAACAGCGTGGGTGCGAATGGCACTCGCAAGAGATGCGAAAAAGCGTGCACAGCGGCACAAAAACTGTGCAAATACGTACCTCCAGGGACGTATTTCACTGTCTCCAGAAATGTCTGCGGGACTACGTTCTCAGAATGAGCCTGGGTTGTCCTTTATCCTTCGTGGCATAGCTTCAACAAGGTAGTGGAAATATTTCTCAGAGATTTTGGTCCATATTGGCATGATAGCATCACACAGTTGCTCCAGATTTGTCGGCTGCACATCCATGATGCAAACCTCCCATTCCACCACATCCCAAAGGTGCTCTATTGGATTTAGGGCTGTTGACTGTGGAGGCCATTTGAGTACAGTGAACTTATTGTCATGTTTAAGAAACCAGTCTGAGATGATTCGCTCTTTATTACATGGTGCGTTATCCTGCTGGAAGTAGCAATCAGAAGATGGGTACACTGTGGTCATAATAGGATGGACATGGTCAGCAACAACACTCAGGTAGGCTGTGGCATTGACACAATGCTCAGTTGGAACTAATGGGCCAAAAGTGTGCCAAGAAAAATCCCCTGTGGCCGAATAAGCGGAGAAAATAAAAAGAAGTGACATCAAACGCGAGATGAAAACTTAGTGAACCAATCGCTTTATTTACTTTCTCTGACACCACATTCTTAAAGGGGAAAGACAAGAAAACTAGTGAAATCTGTCACATGTATAAATGTATGCACCACAGCAGCCCCTCTGGAATTCACAGAAATTTACACATCCAGACGAAAAGGAGGGTGAACACTTAGACCCACTCTCCTCCGGGTCACTTGCTGTTGGCTGCTGCGAGAAGCATCTGGAGCAACAGGTGGCTTGATGGAGACAGGACGGCCACGCCGAGGTGCCAAAGCCAGCTGAGTTGGCTGATCCAGATCTCTGTGAGCTGGTTTCAGGCAGTCAATTGAAACACATGCCAACCTCCCCCCAACATCAATCCTGAATGTCTTATTTGTAGAATATAGAACTACAGGCCCATCGTACGGTGGTTTCAGTGGACCTCTGTGTGCATCATGTCGGGGTCACCAAATGTGGCTAATTATGCAGAGAAAATAAAAAGAAGAGACATCAAACGAAAACTTTGTGAACCAATCGCTTTATTCACTTTCTCCGACAACACACTCTTAAAGAGGAAAACCACCCCATCACTTTCAGCTCAAAACTCTTAAAGGGGAAAGACAACACGAACATCTCGTGAATTCTGTCTGATGTATAAATGTATGTGCCACACCCCACACCATTACACCACCACCAGCAGCCTGAACCGTTGATTCAAGGCAGGATGGATCCATGCTTTCATGTTGTTGACAAAAAATTTTGACCCTACTATCCGAATGTGACAGTAGAAATCAAGACTCATCAGACCAGGCAACGTTTTTCCAATCTTTTATTGTCCAATTTTGGTGAGCCTGTGCAAATTGTGGCCTCAGTTTCCTGTTCATAGCTGACAGCAGTGACAACCGGTGTGGTCTTCTGCTGCTGTAGCCCATCAGCCTCAAGGTTCTATGTGTTGTGCGTTCGGAGATGCTCTTATGCATACATCAGTTATAACAAGTGTTTTTTTGAGTTACTGTTGTCTTTCTATCAGCTTGAACCTGTCTGACCATTCTCCTCTACTCAGACCAGCCCGTCTGGCACCAACAACCATGCCACATTTATACTCATTCAAATCACGTTTCTTCCCCATTATAATGCTCAGTTTGAACTGCAGCAGCTCGGCTTGATCAAGTCTATGTGGCTAAATGCATTGAGTTGCTGCCATGTGATTCGCTGATTAAAAATTTACTTTAATGAGCAGTTGGACAGGTGTACCTAATAAAGTGACCGGTGTGTTACAGTGAATGACAATAGAATAGTATTTCATCCATCCTTTGACATTTTACTTTCACAGAGGCTATTTGAGACAGTAATTGAGCATTTAATGTGCTCTCTATTCAATATAAATTCATTTTTGTAAATTGAATTTGATGAGGAAACTATAATGGAATGTTTTGTCCTTTTATTGAAGAAAGTATTTTGATGCCGCTGAATGTAACAAATACATTTATGTATTTTCTGACCTAACATATAACATGTGCTTTTAATCTGACTTTGACTTTTAGCTTGGAACATGAATTTATAATCAAATTTATGCTACAGATGCCTGGAGAATTGATATAGCCTATAATGCAGAAGCTCTTTCTTAAATCCAGATTTTACAATGGACTTCAAGTTTAAACTTCAAGTGTGCAGCGTCATGCAAATTATTTAACAATATTCACTTCATTTCTTATGTACCATTTTAAATCTTCTCATGATTGCTATTTTTAGTTTTTTTTGTACTTTTTTTAAGGTGAAATCGCCTTTAATATGTAACAGTGAAATTTATTATGAAGGGTTTTTTATTATATTGAGACAATGCTGCAGGAAACACACTGTTGGCAGAAATGTTTATTCTCATTCCAAGTAAAACTGTCTGTATGCTTCGTGAAGTATGACTATAGCTCAAACCAAGTGAGAGTAAATTTGTGCCAAAAGCCTGTAGAGATTGCTCTGAAAAGCTGAATTTGATGCCAATAACCAAAGATATGGGATACATTTTCTTCTCTCTTTTTAAATGTAGATTTATTTAGCCATCCAGTACACCAGGGTTTTTCAAACAGGGATAAGGCTGGCAAGTGTTTATATCAAATGTAATATTAGCATAAATAAACTAAGTTTTACAATAATCACAATATACAGTGCTGCTCCAGAGTGCTCTTGACCTCAGACTGGGGTGACGATTCATCTTCCAACAGGACAATGACCCAAAGCACACCGCCAAAATATCAATGGAGTGGCTTCACAACAACTCTGTGAATGTCATTGAGTGGCTCAGCTAGAGCCCAGACCTAAAACCTATTGAACATCTCTGGAGATATCTGAGAATGACTGTACACCACTGCTTCCCATCCAACCTGATAGAGCTTGAGAGGTACTACAAAGAGGAATGGGCAAACATTCCCAAAGACAGGTGTGCCAAGGTTGTGGCATCATTTTCAGAAAGACTTGTGGCTGTAATTGCTGCCAAGGTTCATCAACAAGTATTGAGCAAAGGCTGTTAATACTTATGTACATGTGATTTTTCAGGGGTTTTTTTTTTAAATAAGTTTCAAAAAATCTTTTTCACATTGTCATTATGGGGTAATGTGTGTAGAATTTCAAGGAAATAGATGAATTAAATCCATTTTGGAATATGGCTGTAAAATAAAAATTCTTTGGAAAAAGTGAAGCACTAAGAATACTTTCCGGATGCACTGTATTATCAAACCAAACTCTGTAGTCTAATTAAATTAAATAACTGTATAGTTTGCTTTATGATCAGAAAATATAATTCTATTTAACATATAATGTAATTTTGTGGGTGACGCAGTGGCGCAGTAGCTAGTGCTGTCAACTCACAGCAAGAAGGTTATTGGTTCAAGCCTCGGCTGGGTCAGTTAGCGTTTCTTTGTGGAGTTTGCATGTTCTTCCTGCGGTCATGTGGGTTTCCTTCGGGTGCTCCGGTTTCCCCCTACAGTCCAAACACATGCAGTAGGTGAATTGGGTAGGCTAAATTGTTCGTAGTGTATGTGTGTTAATTAGAGTGTATGGATGTTTCCCAGACATGGGTTGCAGCTGGAAGGGCATCCGCTGCGTAAAACATATGCTGGATAAGTTGGCGGTTCATTTCTCTGTGGCGACCCCAGATTAATAAAGGGACTAAGCTGAAAAGAAAATGAATGAATGAATAAATAAATGTTGCTAGAGCGAAGCGGTGGCTTAGTGGTTAGCACTGTCACCTCACAGCAAGAAGGTCACCAGTTTGAGTCCCGACTGGGTTGGCACTTTTGTGTGGAGTTTGAATGTTCTCTGCATGTTTGCGTGGGTTTCCTCTAGGTGCTCTGGTTTCCCCCACAGTCCAAAGATTTGCGACATAGGTGAATTGTTTAAACTAAATTGGCCGTAGTGTATGTGTGTGAATGAGTGTGTATGGGTGTTTCCCAGTACTGTGTTACAGCTGGAGGGGAATCTGCTGTGTTAAACAGATGGTGGATAAGTTGGTGATTCATTCCACTGTGGTGACCCCTGATGAATAAAGGGACTAAGCCCAATAAAAATCAATTAATGAAAAATAAATTAATGAAAAAGTTTAATAAAAGTATGGCTATTAAATTACAGAAATTTACTGTAAAATAACAGACATTAAAAGGAGGGGGGGTAAATGTCTGTTATTTAACTGCCTTAATTTTATTTTCTTTTTTTCAGCACACCAGATGCCAGAAAAAAAATTAAATAACAGTTTTTTTTTTACAATGTTACTTACTTGTTACTGGCCACTTCTACCTTGTGGTGAGGAGGACAAAGTTTCCTGTCTGCAGACACTGTTCTAACACTGTTTGGGTCTAGTCCGCTCTTTTGAAATTCTAGGTTGAGTGAGTCCATTTATTTTATTCAAGGTTCTTGCCTCCAGCATCTGCTTTGGAACCCTGTGGTTTTTCATCCTAACAGCATGACCGAATCACCTCATCTTATGCCTGTCAATTATTTCAGTCAGTGGTTCGTCTTGTAGGTTTGTCCTGATGGTCTGGTTCCAGATGAGTTTTGGCAGCGACTTGTCTAATGTACCACATCTCTATCGCCTACTACCTGTTGTTCCTGCTGCTAGTACAGTAAGTGCCCAAGACTCACACCCATAGGTAAGAGTTTTCACATAGGTGGAGTTATAAACAGCTAGCTTTGTTCTGGTGGAGAATTCTCTCTTTCTTGATAAAGTCTGCCAGATGTGCCGACCCTCGCATTTAGATCCTTATCGGGTTTCCCATCCTCATATAACACTGTTCCTAGGTATTTGAACCCTTCCTAAGAGCTCTTTTCCTTACTAATAGTATTTACAGGGATATATTATCAATATTTGCTATGGCTCTGAGACGTGGACTTTGTACACCTAGCAAGAACGCAGACTCAATTCTTTCCATCTTCACTGCCTGAGGAGGATCCTGGGTATCTCCTGACAGGACCATGTCTCAAACAAAAACGTGCTAGCCTAGGCAAAACCCCCTGCATGCATGCACTCCTTTCCCAAAGAAAGGAGGCTGGTCAGAACATGTCTGCCATTTGCAGGATGGCCAAATTCCTAAAGACATAATGTATGGTGAGCTTGCCTCTGGCAGCAGGCCAACAGGTAGACCATTGCTCTGGTATAAAGACGTCTGTAAGCGTCACATAAAAGCTGGAAGCCTGAACCCTGCAGACTTGGAAACTGCAACTTCAAACCATGCCAGTTGGCGGCATGCTGTAAAAACCAGCATAAAGCTGAGTGAGGGAAAAAGAGAGGACCAACAGGAAGAAAAGAGACAAAATAGAAAGCAGAGAGCAGAGACAGGGCCTACAGAAGCAGCCACAGGCTTCACATGTACCAAATGCAACAGATTCTGCCGCTCCCATATTGGACTGTTTAGCCACAGTAGGCACTGCAACTCCACCAGACTGACCAGGGTGCAATTCTATTATGTCTACCTATGTATATTATCAATGAATAAAGTATTACTTAAGCAACCAGAATCATAGACGTGTACAATAAGGTCTGGTTCTGTATCTCAAATATACACCAAAAACAAAAGCTATAAGTGACATATTTTAGATTTGCAAAATGTGATTTGCCCTCTAGTAGATCTGTCATCTGAAACATGCAATAAAAAAATAACTGATCAGTTTTGCAAAAATGTATTTCCAATGAGCCTGGACTGACATTTTTGCACAAAATCTTTGGAAATTTATATTATGTTTGGCTCTTTTTTAAAGATGTGGCATTTCACTCAGTTTGCAACACTCTTTATGCTTTGATTTGCTAATGTTTGATGATCCCTTGAGGGATGTGATAGCATTACATTCAAAGTATATCATTATTAATGAATCTTTACCTACCATATTGGTTAGTAGTGTGTTGGATTTGTGTTACCCGCCATGGTTAATTTTTACCCTGCATTTTGTGAGTGTTAATTTCAAACCCTTGTTCTGAAACACTGATCTAGTAGTGGTAAAGGCAGATTAAGAGGTCGGGGGGTCATTTTCCATTTTATTAACACTCTGACAGGGGTTCCCTCACGAATTTTTGCTTGGGGCCCCTGTCAGTGTGTTAATAAATAGCAAAATGACCCTTGACCCCTTCATCTGAGCAGTTTTTTTTTTTTTTTGTCAGCAAACAACATTCAGTTGACTGATAAGAAACTGCTAGGATAAAAAGAGAATTGGTACAATTTAAATCATATAATAATTTTAAAACCAACAGCCTACTTTACTGAAATAGAATCAAGTCATCAAATTTCATCACTTTATCTTTTTTGCTTTTGGTAGACAAAATGTTTCTTGGAGCTTTATATGATTAAAGTTTAACCACTGAAGTTACATTGTATTTTTTGATAATGTTTTTGGGAGGGGTGCATTTTAAATGTCTCAGGACCACTGCCATGGAGGTTCAGAGAGCTCTTGAATTTCATCTGAAATATCTTAATTTGAGTTCTGAAGATGAAGAATGAAGTTCTCAGGGAATTTCATTAACAGTAAATGACAGTGTCACTTTAAAAAATGCGGTTCATTGCATCTGAAATGAAGTTGAACAATACTAAATTTAATTTGTTTGTTTAAATTCAGTTGATAAAAATTGTTTGCAAGCACTTACCTCAAAATAAATATAGTAAATCCAATGAATGTGCAGCTTTATAATGCCAAACATACGATAACTTAATGCTTCATGCTTCAATTTATGACGAGATAGTGTATTTGTGTTTTAAAGCATTGGTTCCCAAAGTGGGGGTCGGGACCCCCATGGGGTCGCGGGACAATGAAAGGGGGTGGCTTGGTGATTTCCAAAATCAAATCAATTTTATTAAACTATTAGAATTACCACATTTTATTCACAACCCACAGAAGATAAAATTTTTTAGTTTTAATAGTAAAAAAACAACAACATGCAAATGAAAAGCCATCAGCCTTTCAATTATTAATATTATTATTTATTATTGTTTCAAGAGTTCACACTTAGCTGATGATTGATAATAAAGCTAGTTTGGTGTGCTGTCCCGGGAGAGAGCCCTGAGCTTATAAGATCCTCGAGCCCTGGGCTCCCTCCCGTTGCAATGCGAGAGGGAGTTTGAGCTCAGGTAGATCTCGATGACTCCCCTTCTTGCTTGTTGTAGCTAAGTGTCAGATATGGATGCTGAAAGGTGTACTCAGAGTTTAACTAAAGTATTTTGATTAATTGTTTAGAGTGCTTGTTTTTGAACTGTGGGAGGAAACCAGAGGACCAGGGGATAACCCACGCGACCACAGGGAGAATGAGCAAACTCCGCACAGAAATGCCGTCTGGTTTGGAAAGGAATTAAACCACGGGCATTCTTGCTGTGAGGCAACATCGCTGGCCACCGTGACGCCCGTTTGAAAGGAGGGAAAGTAGGGTTGGGTGGGGGGTTTCTTCAAGACGAAGATATTGATAGGATAATCAGTCATTAGCTAAAGTTGGAACAGCTGTGAACAATCATAGGCACGTGATCCTCTCGAAATTTGTTTATAAATAAACTTCACTTATGCAATAGTAATAGTGTCAGCTACAGCAGATAGATTTTTTAGCACCAGGTTAAACTTTCTGACACATTCATGGCAGTCAAATACATTACAAATAAATCCAGGCCACCGCTGAACATTGAGGATGATCTCCGAGTGGCGGTCTCCACAATTAAACCAAGAATAAAACATTTTGACCACCAGTCTCTTTAGTCAAGGTTAATATTAAATTAAACAAATTAGTAACTGACTATAAAAATGACACTTTGTACTTTTTGGTGTTGTCAATATGCTCGTGTTTATATAGGCCTATTGTTGTGTGCGCAACGTTTGTCATCGATAGACCAAAGTGCTGTCTTTGCCTCCTTCGTAAATTGCATATACAGAACCCGCCAGCAGAACAGCGACTCTTTTGGAGTGCTGAAGCACGTCAGAGGGTTACATAACATTACATGGTTAGACCGATACAAAGGACAGATGACAGCACATGGCTGCAATGGAAAGAAATAGAGTGAGGACATTTTCAGAATCACCATAGTGTTTTCATAATCAATGAAATCCAAAAAAAACTAAATATATATCTTGCACAGTCAATGTAGGCTAATATATTCTTACACAATGGGAGGGTCAGTTCTGGGTAAAGGTTGCATTTATTGCCTGGATTAACTTGATTTTGGATGGATTGTACATTTTTAATCAGCGCATGAAGCTGAATCCTTAGGGGCTTTTTATTGCTGCCATTTCTTTTTGGATTCTGGATTTGTGCGTTTCAATGTGTGACCAGAATTCACATTTAAAAAGAGCCAATTGTCACTTCCTGCACGTTTCGTAATGTCTCTATGGACAACTGGCTGCAGCTGAACTTGGACACATGGACAACCTGGACGAGTCTGATAACAGGCTCACAGCTGCCACAGAAAACCTGCTTTGACAGTTACTGGGAGATTATGAATCTAGCCATAAATCTGTTCAAACGAAAAAAAAAAAAAAGATGCATTCTGTACAAAGTCATTGAGAGAGCGAGACATAAAGAAAAAAGAAAAAAGAAAAGAATGCAAAAGAGCATGATGTGATATGATATAAGATGCTCTCTATTTTGATCTCAGTCTGAGACCTTAAAAGGAAAAAACTGTAGGAGAGCTCTGATCTAGATGGATTAGCAGCGTTAAGGACACTTCTAATAGCTTCATTGACGTCGTACAATCGGAGAGCCCAGGGCTCTCGGCCACCTCTTTTATCAGACCAGCATGATTGGAGAGTGGAGAGAGGTTGTGTCTGCGGGCCCTTGCTGGAGATATGACCATGTGCCAAAGACTTGTACCCCTCACGCAGAAGAAAAAAAAAAACATTACTGGGAAACTCAAAGGTGGGTGTCGGGAAACTGGAACAGCATGCAATATAGAAAAAAGGAAGAGAACAGATAAAAAATGCAACTACTGTAGGTGTGTTGTTTGTGTAACTCTCTCAGTTGGCACTGACGAACCTAAATGCTATACCAAGCTATTCTTATACCATGTTTTAGTGCATATATTGTGTAAATACTTTCATTCATTCATTCATTTTCTTCTTGGCTTAGTCTCTTTTATAATCTGGGGTCACCACAGCAGAATGAACCGAATAAAAACTTATACGAATAAATACTTTAACATGTTCATTTTTAAAATTGATTTTAAAGATTAACTTTTAACAATCATCCATTGTTTATATTATGCATATATAAATGTAATTTTCTTTTTTTACAGGGGCTATTTGTAGAACTCATAGTGAACTGCAGCCAGCAACATGTAAATTGCTCATAGTGAAATTCTTGTTCATTCTTTGATTAGAATTTAAAATAGTCCTTTTTTGCAATTCACAGATAACATACATCCATACTTTTTCCACACTCTTACTGTAAGAGCAATATTTAGAAGCATATATAAAATATATGTGCAGCTTTCACAAAATAACCAAATAAACACAGCAGTTATAGTTAAAAAACTTTATATTTGGAAGCTGATAACAAGTATATTTTAAGACAAGTTTTTCTGAACATTAATATAGTATGACATCAATAAATCAAAATATTTGGATGATACTGAAAGCAGATAATCCTTTGTAAATCAAAGCCCAAATGCAGTAAATCTAATTATGATTTTTTCTAAACCTGATTAAATTTAGGGATGCACCTATATAGAAGCCAATAACTGAAATATTGACAGGTAAATATAAATCTTGATATTAATTTCTCTGAGCTTGATGGTATCCATTGAAATGCAAAATATGACCAGTATTTTTAACCGGAAACCCTTTATATTTAGAAAGCGATAACCAATATGTAGGCAGGTAAATATTATTCTGTATATGAATTATTTAGAGCTTTATGGTTTCCATCAAAACGGTAACTTTGAACGATACTACTAACCAATAACCCTTTATATTTAGAAGCTGGTAACCAATATACACTCAATAAAATTAGCTTTGCTGCTTGTTCAAACTATTTCTTTAAAATTAAGTTAACTTAATTGATTTGTGATGGAACAACAGGTAAGAATTGTGTGGAACCCAGTGTTTATTAAAGTGAACAGTATATGCTGATACCTCAGCCCTATTACAGGAGTCAGGAACAAAATACAAACAAAAGACAACTGATAAACAGGTAATAATTATTCTTTATTTGCATTTTTCTGAGCCTCGTTGAATTTGGGTATCCAACAATAGGAACAATGGCCAATCCTGCACTGTAAAAAGCGAAACATTAAACAAATTACTTTGACTTGTTACAATTAAATGAATTAAGTTTGACAAAACAACCATAAGATTTGTGATCCAATACACCACTACTGATAGCCGATAACCCTTTATATTTGGAAGTTGCTAACAGCTGATAAATATATAAAAAACAAAATACAAAGAAATACAATAGACAGAAGATTTTATTTTATTACTTTAACCGCAGAAAACAAGGAAACTGCACAAATACATTAAGATCTTCAATTTTGCCTTAAACCATTTGCAAATTGCACTGCTGAAGTCCTCTTTAAAAACACTGCTGACATCTTGTTTCCCTCAAGCATAAACTCTTCTAAAGCTGCATATCCCCCAAATGCCTCTGTCGTGTAGATCAACATACAAGATGCATTAAATATTTTCTGTTTTTAGCAGAAGATGGTGTCGTGTAAATGCACCCTTAATTCTTATAAGACAGACTGACATTTATGTGGCACCACTACAGCACTGTGATCAAATTATATTAGCAGTTTTCTTCAAAACCTCATATATGATGGAAATCAATAACCAGTCATTCCGGTGATGTCATTGAGTGGTGTGATTACAGATTGGGCTCCATCTTCAGACCCAGGGATATTTATAGTGAGCATTTCACGGCTCATAGTGATTTGTTGCTGATTGCCGAGTTGTTTTTTTACACTCTTTGTATGCTCAACAAGCCTCCGCCAGACTCGCAAAAAGTCGTTCATCATGAGTCAGTGGCTTGAGGTCTCTTTTATCACACGAGCGGAGATGACATTCCTTCTCCGCTCGTGTGGATTTACATCCCTCAGGCAGTGAGAGATCCTGTTGGAGATCAATCCAAATCAGTGGAATACTCTAGGTTATGATATAAATCCTGTTTATTTTCTTTATTTTGTATAGCAAAGCAGAGTCATCACTCTATGTTATATTATTCAATGTAAATTTTACTCTATAATCCATGTTTTCAAGCCTTAAAACATCAAGAAAAAAATATTTATTTATAAAATTTCTGTAGAATACTTGATTCTGTTTGGTCAGTCATGCACTGTAAAAAATAAAATCAATTTTGAGTTTATTAAGCTTCAGTTGTTGAAGTTGTGCCAAATAGTAGTCAAATGTACTTTAAGGAATAATTTGGCACAACTTAAGATGCACAACCACTGAAGCTTCATTCATTCATTCATTCATTCATTCATTCATTTTCTTTTCGGCTTAGTCCCTTTATTAATCCGGGGGTCGCCATAGCGGAATGAACCACCAACTGATCCAGCATATGTTTAAGCCAGCGGATGCCCTTCCAGCTGCAACCCATCTCTAGGAAACATCCATACACACTCATTCACACTCATACACTGTGGACAATTTAGCCTAACCAATTCACCTGTATCGCATGTCTTTGGACTGTGGGGGAAACCTTTCTTGCTGTAAGACGACAGCACTACTTACTGCGCCACTGCGTCACCCCACTGAAGCTTAATAAACTCAAAATTTCTTTGCAACCGGTTGCTATAAAATTTTAAGTCAACTCAACTTTTTATTCTTTAAAGAAATTAAGTAATTTAAGTTTAAAGTCTCCTCAACTGAATTTTTTACTTTCATTGAACAAACAGTTTCAAACATGCAGTAAAATAAATTCAACTCTGAGCTCAAAAATATGTCCACCTAACTTACAATTTTAAACTAAAATAACAATTTTATTAAGTTGCATTTTTTACAGTGTGACTTTCTATTTATTCTCTGATAACAACTGGTAAAAGAAACACATTTTCCCATGCACAATATAAAACTTTTTTTTCTCTCTACTGTTCACACAATACCTTTGTAGTCACTTAAAAGTTCATTTAATTTACTTAATTTTAAAATAGAAATAGAGTAATGCAAAAGTACTGTAACGAGATATGCACAATGCTTGATTCGTTTTACAATAGTTAAATGTCTGCATGAACACTTATGCAGGACTTTTGTCAGCACATGTGCGTAGTGAAAAGCAAACGTGAAAAAGTGCGGATATCAATAATGAAAATGTATTTATCAGAAAATGCTTAACAAATGTTTATTATAAACGCCATAAAAGTTTAGTTCACAATACCTATAGTTTTGTTATACCCGTTGTCTTGTTTTGTAGAACTAAATATTTAATGTTTCTTTAAACAAATGCTGTAAAATGATGATTCATGTTTTAATATGGAAATTATTCATGAAATCACTTTGTTTTTCCAGTAGTGTTTATTTTCATCGATATTGTAATAAATGAGTTGTTCACTTTTGTAGCTTTGTAATGAGAACAATTGTGTAACTTCATTTCAGTTATACCACAAAGGGTTTACAAAACAGTATTATAAGAGGTCTTTTATGCAACCCAAGCTCATTCTGGAAACGTAGCCCCGCGGACGTTTCTGGAGACTGCAATTTACGTGGCCGGAGGTACATATGGACGTTTAGTTTTTTCAAACGAACGCTGCGGGGCGGTGTGGCACCGCTCCGCTCCTCCTCTTCGCGCTCGCCGGCCAACGGCTCGCCTCCGAGTGGAGGGATTTCCCGATGCAACCAGTTTGTCCGCTTAGCTCACAGCGTTGCGTCGGCGGAGCGGAGGCGCCGGAGGAGGAGCCGGCCGCGGGGGCGACCACCGGGATTGAGTCCGGGGAACAGCGGTTCCAGAAATCAGGTAAGATGAAAAACAGAATCCGAAAAATAAGGGCGAGAACGTGACGGGATCCGAAAACGCAGTCGAAAACGAAGACAAGGGCTTTTGCTTTTTTTTTTCTGGACGGATTTTGCAAACCGTCGCTCGGGTTTAGGGAAGGAGGAGGAGGAAGAGGAGGGCCTCCGGGTCGGCCGATCTGGCTGCTTTTTGTGCGAGAACAGCGCGGGCGCAGATCCGCGAAAACAAAAACCGCTCGCATACCTCCCGGGATGTATCTCGCTGTCTGCAGAAACGTCCGCGGGGCTACGCTTTCACAATGAGCCCGGGTTGCTTTTATGTACCATATAAGGTCAAATTTTTACAAAAGTACAAAACTTGTTCTTAAGGAGCATTATTTCTGCCACCATGAACCTTTTTTCTAAGAGTGCACCATCTTGCGACTAAATAATATTAATAAAAAAATAACAACAACAGGAAGTTAATGTAGGCTGCATCCAGCCATGCAAGTACACTCTCAGAAAGGTACGCGAGCTGTCACTGGGGTGGTACCTTTTCAAAAGGTACACATTTGTACTTGAAGGGTACAAATATATATATATATATATATATATATATATATATATATATATATATATATATATATATATATATATATATATATATATATATATATATATATATTTATATATATATATATATATATATTAGTACCTACCTCTTGTGTGGAGTTTGCATGTTCTCCCCATATTTGCAAAGGTTTCCTCTGGGAGCTCGGGTTTCCACCACAGTCTTAAAACATGCAGTACAGGTGAATTGATTAAACTAAATTGGCCATAATGTATGAGTGTGTGAATGAGTCTGTATGGATGTTTCCCTGAATTGGGTTGCAGCTGGAAGGGCATCTGCTGTGTAAAACTCATACTGGATAAGTTGGCGGTTCTTTCCGCTGTGGCAACCCCTGATAAATAAAGAGACTAAGCCGTAAAGCAAATGACACAATGTATGAAGCATGGGATATTTTATACTGACCTATTGTCATTTTGTGCAGATGAAATCTGCTGTAGACGACTCATATACAATTTTGTCAAGAAATTAAGATTTAATTTTTTTTAAATATTAAAAAATCTTAAAAGGCTCAGAAAATAGACGTCAATAAAAACAAAAAATAACAATAATAATAAAATTGATGTGACAAATTGAAATAAAATGACACTTTTGTGAATGATTTATCTATGGAAAATACAATTGTAATTTTCTGTTTAAAAGTCTTGGATCTCAAACTGAAATGAATTCATCCCAAAAGCTGCTTAGTAATTATAACACAGTTCAGCAGTGTTCATTATTCTTCATTTACTGGCTAATATTTTAAGTCACAGTACTTTTCTTTTCGTTTTATCATTTCAAAATCCATTACTCTTTTCACTTACTTGAACATATAAATACTGGTATTTTTACCTAAAAACAGTGTTATTTAGTCTGACAAATGTGAGCACTGTAAAAAACTTATTAACATACCAAACACAAAATAATAGACATGAGCTCTGTTTTATTCTTTCATGAATAGGTAATCATCGGATAAAACATCAAAAAAGTCATAATAATCGAGGTTAAACACAAGATTTACCCCATGCAATCATTTCAAACTGTTTGCTTGATGAAACTGAATAGGGAGCAGCTGTTAACAAATGAAAGTCTGTGAGAAATCAAATTGTCCTTTTCTCCCTGGATTGTTTTATGAATACATCACAATATGATGCAAGCTTTGCAAAGAGCCTGTTATTGAAGGATGGAGCCGTTAAAACTGTATTGGATACAACAGCAAATCTGAGTCATATGTCTATAGCAGTTGCTTATTTCACATAGAAAGGCTTGTTTCCTAAAGGTCAGTGAGCATGTGGTAAATTACATTTTACCATACTAATAAAATTAATAAGTAAAATAAAGGTTTTAAGTAAGAGCATAATATAATTAAATGAATATTATATGGGCGACGCAGTGGCGCAGTAGGTAGTGCTGTCGCCTCACAGAAAGAAGGTCGCTGGTACGATCCTCTGCTCAGTTGGCGTTTCTGTGTGGAGTTTGCATGTTCTCCCTGCGTTTCCGTGGGTTTCCTCCGAGTGTTCCGGTTTCCCCCACAGTCTAAAGACAAGCCGTATAGGTGAATTGGGTAAGCTAAATTGGCCGTAGTGTATGAGTGTGTGTGTGTGAATGTGTGTGTGGAAGTTTCCCAGAGATGGGTTGCGGCTGGAAGGGCATCCGCTGCGTAAAAATGTGCTGGATAAGTTATTGGTTCATTCCGTTGTGGTGACCCCAGATTAATAAAGGGACTAAGCCGACATGAAAATAAATGAATGAATATTATATGCCATTTATCCACAGATCAAATGTAACGATTCATTCTAACGTTATTTTCTTCCCAACTGTTTACTTTTACAAACATAACCAACATTATCTTAAGTTGTATGTATTTTGTGTTGTTTTGGCATAGCCTTGTGGACATTTGACAGCTTTTTTATGTTGTTACTGTAGATTTAAATATTCATGCAACACTCCATCTGACAGATTTAAGAATGGAATGGGAGTAACTAGTGCAAACTAATTTGCATTTAAAGGGCACCTATTTTATCCCTTTTTAAGATTTAAGATAAGTCTTTTGTGTCTCCAGAATGTGTCTGTAAGGCTTCAGCTCAAAACACTCATTATATGATTCATTACACCTTTTAGAATATTGCAATTTTCAGCCCTCACCACATTCTAGCTGTTTTTGTTGCATGTGCCTTTACTGCAAGTGAGCTAGTTCTGTAGTGAAGTGGACGCTTACGAAAGAGGTGCGGATCCAAATGCAGGGTTTATTACGCAGAGAATGGTCAGGCAAGCAATGGTCAACACAGGAGCAATCAGGTGTATACAGACAATCCAGGGTTGTAGTCAAATATCAGGTAAGTGGTCAAAAGGCACGCAGCAGACAATGTAAAACAAAAAAAACAAAGCAAGGTTCAAACACGGAAGGCAAGGAAAACGCGTTGTAATGTTCACAATCAGTATAACAAGACTCAGCAAAGTATGTGTGTTTGTGTGCAGTAAAAATAGTCCAACTAATTAGTCTTTGAGCAGCTTCAGCTGTGTGAGTGTAATCAAACAGGATCAGGAACCAGTGTGAATGTGTGGTGCATGCCTGTATCTTGTAGTCCATATAATGGCGGATTTGTAGTTCTATGCAATTTGTGCATTTAAACAATCTACCAGGATTAGACCGTTGGTGATTGCGACAAGTTCTCCCCGCACACTGTACCCATGTGCGCACACTGTACCCTGTCAGAGTGTGTCCTCATCTGTTGAATAAGATAAACAGCACAGTGACAGATATGAAGGAAGCAGATCTCACATAACATTTGTGAGAAATACTACAGTAAGCCATTACTTGATTATGGTGTATTTGTTTTAAAGTTTATTCAAGACTTACTGCAATGATGAATCCCACACTTTACTTTATTATAAACATTTACCGTTTTAAAAAACGTTTCAAACTTGTAAAACTCATTATTGATCACATTTGATGATGATTGATGATCACAGAGAGCCGAACAGATCTTTTATTGCTAGTTGCTTTGTGCACATACTGTCTTGTGGATATGATTATATGTGTTACTACGGAGACATGTTAATATGGTGCTGTAAATCAATTCGGTGGGCGGGGAAACCACACTCTAATGTCACATTGCTGTCAGCCTCAAAATGGGAGGGATTTGGGTCCTAATTTAACATCAGAAAATAAAAAAATAAAAAAGACTTGTCTTTATATCACACCAAAATAACTGTGGACACACTAAACTGTTCTGTCTAAACAGCTTTAAAAAGATGATTTTCATCATAAGTACCCTTTTAAGGGAAAAAAAAATCTTTTACAGCATGATAAATTATTAAAGATTGGGCTATTTTGAACTAACTACGTGGAAAGTAAGCTTAAAATGAGCCCTTGTATAATAAAAAAAATGCATGGCATTAAATGAGCAGTATTGCATCTATGAAATTCAGTTATTTATTATTATTATTATAACAAGAATTCTGTCATGTTGTCCTTTATGGCCCAGAGCACAATTTTTTTTTCCAAATCCATTTCTTTCCACTCAAACGACACTCCGTGCATCACACTGACTTTTAATGATTTGCCATTTAAGTTTCACCTTTCTGTTGTTATACAAATGCTGCTCCATTATTTATTTAGGCTCCCATAGTGAATCGCTCATAAAGTTTCCAGGCCTGAACAAAGTTACTAATCATGCAAAACTCGTAGGTCTTTCTGTCTCCTGGCTATTTTAGCCAGCAAAATAATTAGGTTTGCTATTCGAAAAAATGATAATAAATTAATAAATAAAATGAATATTTCCACACTTCTGTTGATTATGTAAAAGTCTGTTCATGTGCGAATGCTGACAGAAAGATAGTGAGCCAGCAGGCAAACCCAGAACAACATGGGGGTGGCAAACCCTGCTGTCTATAATATGAATCTTCAGCGATTAGGATTTTTACACCTCTTATGAAAGTAAATCAGCGGGAGTGGGAAGGAGAAAGTGTAGACAGAGCCAAGCTGGCAGGAGTAAGTGCTGATTCAGTCCCCCGCGTGCCGTGAGTTACTCTGACACTGCAGGTTCACGGCCTCACGCTGAAAGCCTCCACTGATGATCAAGAGCTCTCGAGCTCCTGAGGCCATGACCCTTAAGCCCAAAACACACAGCGGCGGCTCAATGCAGATATTCAAACAAGATGATTAATGTCCTAACAGAGCAGATCCCATACATACTCATGTCTACCCTGGAGTTTTTGCGGTAGAGGTTAAATAGACCTGAATCAGTTCTTACCTGAATCTAATGTGAATAAACATATTTGTAAAGCATAAATTTTGTATGAGTCTGAACCAGTTGCATTCACTTCCAAATCTGGACAATTTATTTTAATCTTGGTGTCCTGCTAATTTGACGATAGCATAAATAAAATTAAATTGGTCACACTTTACAATTAGGTTTCATTAGTTAATACATTTACTAACATGGACTAATTATGAACAATACATTTATTGATCATAGTACAACATTATCTAATGCATTACTAACATCCAAATTCATGCATGTTAACTTTCGTCAATGCATCGCGATTTAGCCTGAACTAACAATGAACAACTGTATTTTGATTAACTAATGTTACTTGCAGGAACAAATACTGTAAAAAATTAATTGTTCATTGTTCACACATTTATTAACATCAACTGATGCAAGCTTATTTTAAAGTGTTACCATCATATTGCTCTGATAATAATAAATTATAAATTCACTATTATTTTCTGCAACAATATTTACATTGTATCTTGTAGAAGGTTTTTAGCAAAACGTTAAATTTTAAGCACTTTTTATGCAAAGCACCACTTCTGAAACTAACAAAAAGGACTAGTTTAGTTTAATAATAATTGCATATTTCTGTAATATTTATTTAAAATGCTTATAAATTTATGGTATAGTCGAATATGAAAAACATAACTGCTAAACAGCTTTTATATAGCTACAGAAAGATGTTTTGTCTGACCAAACTATTCAAATATATTGAACCATAGACAATGTTATTAACATTAATGTGCACAATTAGAATTATTAAATTTATCCCTCCATGATTTTCAAGGGACATTTTTTATTTACTATACACTAGCTGACAAAAGTCTTGTGGTCTATCCAAGTTTTAGGAACAACAAACAATAACTTGACTTCTAGTTGATCATTTAGTATCAGAAGTGGCTTAAATGAAAGGCAAAGACCTCTAGATTATGCCTTTATTACCAAAATAAAAAAATTTCATGCCTTGATTTCTTAGACAAATGTCTTATCACTTAACAGAAGTAATGTGCAGTATAGAATAAAAAGGCATGGTGCAGTGGAAAAAGAATTAATATTGTGTTTGACTCCCATGAGCTTGAACGACTTCATCCATACATATCTGCAATGACTCAAGTAACTTATTAATAATTTATCTGGAATGGCAAAGAAAGCATACTTGCAGGACTTCCAGAGTTCATCATGATTCTTTAGATTCATCTTCAATGCCACCTCCTTCACCTTCATGCTCAATAATGTTCATTTCTGGTTACTGGGCTGCCCAATCCTAGAGCACCTTGGCCTTCTTTGTATCAGGAACTATAATGTGGAGGCTGAAGTATGAGAAGGAGCGCCATCCTGCAGAAGAATTTGCCCTCTCCTGTGGTTTGGAATGTTTGCAAGGTAATGGGCAGCCCAAATATCTTGATACATCTGGCTGTTGATGTTGGCATCCTCTTTTCAGGTCTTTCAAATGCCTCCATGCCAAATGTTACCCCAAACCATGACTTTAACTTTACCAAACTTGTTTAATTTCAATGAGGAATCTTGGATTCATGTGAGTTCCAATGGATCTTCTGCAGTATTTGTGATGATTGGGGTGCAGTTCAATATATCTTACATAGGAAAAATCTACCTTCTGCCACTTGTTCAAATGATCAACTAGAAGTTATTATTTGTTGCTCTTACAACTGGGATTGATGACAAGACTTTTGTCAGGTATTGAATATCTCTGTGACTGCTTTTCTCAAAACTTATACAATTATTTGTTTAAATTCTTGCGCTTTGCTTTTTAAATACAGAAAAAAATCTTTATTTATTATAAAGTTATTATTTATTTATTTATTTATTTATTTATTTATTTATTTATTTATTTATTTATTTATTTATTTATTTATTTATTTATCACAAGAGCCATAGAACTCCTAGAGGGACGGATAAATATATAATTAGAAGGATCTGGCTCTCAGGTTTGACAACGCTGGAACTAGCAGTCAGTAAAAATAGGATGTCAATGACATTTAAGATCACTCCTATTCACAAAATTTCCAACTACACATTTGGTAGAGGCTTTGGAACACAATATAGAGTTTATTCAAGGTACACATTTCAACAATGTGGGTGTTCCCTGCAAACTCATGATTCTTGTACCACCATAATGCAAAGGTCTACCAGCAGAGTACACAAACCCAAATGTTTTACATTTACTGAGTTAAAAGTGTTGATAATCCTACTTCTAAATTCCCATCATGAAACGTTTCACTAAGGGTCAAACGTGTAGTTTACATAGGATGAAAGCCCTGGTGTTGTTTTAAATGCATTTGTGAGCCTAAAGTATTCTCTATTTAAACACTTGAAAAAGTCGCATTAGATGTAGATTATGACCAAAGCAGAAGTGCAGGACTATAAAAAGGGATTCTTGGAAGAGGTATTAAGATATAAGATATTTAAAAAGTTCCTTTGAAGGTTTTTTTTCTAATGACCGCCGAAGAGAAAATGCCATGGCTATCCTGTTACACAACGGCTCCATCTGTTGAATCGAGCTGCACTCAAAGTCCATCTCCACAAGTCGTGCTTCAGAGGTTCATGCAGAGAATGCTGTGGGCTGTGTGGTCTTTCCAATTGGCTTACAGTGATTAAAAGTAAAGTGGAGTAAACAGTAACAGTGTTTTTTTACTTTTTATTAAAAGCCTTTTTTTAGCTTTACTCATGCTAGTAATGACTTAAAGGTTTGTTAAGCATCAGATCATCATATTTGAATTATTTCTTAAAGACAATGTGACACTGAGGACTAAGTGGACTAATAATGCTGAAATAAATTGCATTTTAAATTATATATAAGTTTAAAAAAACAGCTATATACAATTCTATACAGTATGTACTCACTGGTCACTTTATTAGGTATACCTCACTACTATGGGTTTGGCCCACTTTTACCTTCAGAACTGCATTAATCCTTTGTGATATAGATTCAACAAGGTACTGGAAATAATCCTCCGGGGTTTTGGTCTATATTGACATTACCGCATCACACAGTTGCTGCAGTTTTGTTGGCTGCACATCCATGATGCGATTCTCCTGCCCACCATAACTCAAAGGTGCTCTGTTGGATTGAGATCTGGTGACTGTGGAGGCCATTTGAGTACAATGAACTCATTGTCATGTTCAAGAAACCAGTCTGAGATGATTTGCGCTTTTTGACATGGTGTATTATCCTACTGGAAGTAGCCATCAGAAGATGGCTACACTGTGGTCATAAAAAGATGGATTTCTGCCATGTGATTGGCTTATTAGTAATTTGCATTATTGTTGGACAGGTATACCTAATAAAGTTTATATACAGTGCATCCGGAAAGTATTTATAGCGCTTCACTTTTTAAAAAATATTTAATGTGACAGCCGTATTCCAAAATGGGTTAAATTTATTTATGTCCTTTATGTTCTACCCTCAATAACCCATAATGACAATGTGAAAAAAAGATATTTTGAAATTGTTGCAAATTCATTAAAAATAAAAAACCTGAAAAATCAGATGTACATAAGTGTTCACAGCCTTTGCCGTGAAGCTCTAAATTGAGCTCAGGTACTTTCTGTTTCCACTGATCATTCTTGAGATGTTTCATCAGCTTAATTGGAGTTCAGCTGTCATAAATTCAGTTGACTGGACATGATTTAAAAAGGCATACACCTGTCTATATAAGGTCACAGGGTTGACAGTGCATGTCAAAGCACAAACCAAGCATGAAGACAAAATAATTGTCTGTAGACCTCAGAGACATGATTATCTCAAGGCTCAAGGGCGGGGAAATTTACAGAAAAATTTCTGCTGCTCTGAAAGTTCCAATGAGCGCAGTGGTCTCCATCAACTGTAAGTGGAAGATGTGTGGAACCACCAGGACTCCAAGAGATGGCCGGCCATCTAAGCTGAGTTATCGGGGGAGAACGTCCTTAGTCACCTAGGTGATCAATAACCCGATGGTCCCTCTGTCTTAGCTCCGGCATTCTTCTGTGAAGAGAGGAGTTCCTTACAGAAGGATAATCATCTGAGCAGCAATTCACCAATCAGGCCTGTATGGTAGAGTGGCCAGAGAGAAGCCACTCCTCACCAGGAATTTGCCAAAAGGCATCTTAAGGACTCTCAGACCATAAGAAACAAAATTCTCTTGTCTGATGAGACTAAAATTGAACTTTTTGGAGTGAATGCCAGACGTTGTGTTTGGAGAAAACCAGGCGCCGCTCATCACCAGGCTTATACCATGGTGGTGGCAACATCATTCTGTGGGGATGTTTTTCAGCAGGAGGAACTGGAAGACTAGTCAGGATAGAGGGAGAGATGAATGCAGCAATGTACAGATAAATCCTTAATGAAAACCTGCTTCAGAGTGCTCTTGACCTCAGACTGGGGCGACCATTCATCTTCCAGCAGGACAATGACATAAAGCACAGTGCCAAAGTATCAACGGAGTGGCTTCACAACAACTCTGTGAATGTCCTTGAGGGGCCCAGCCAGAGCCCAGACCTAAATTCTATTAAACACAACTTTTGAGAGATCTGAAAATGGCTGTAGACCCATCCAACCTGATAGAGCTTGAGAGGTACTACAACGAGGAATGGGCAAAAATTCCCAAAGACGAGTGGGCCACACTCATGGCATCATATTCAAAAAGACTTGAGGCTGTAATTGTTGCCAAAAGTGCATCAACAAAGTATTGAGCAAAGGCTGTGTGTACTTACAGTATGTACATGTGATTTCAGTTTTTTTTTTTTTTTTTATAAGTTTCAAAAAATCTTTTTTTACATTGTCATTATGGGGTATTGTGTGTAGAATTTTGAGGAAACAAATAAATTTAATCCATTTTGGAATAAGACTTTCCGGATGCACTGTACTGTATATAATAAATGTACAATTGATCAAATCAATGGTGCCATAAAGTGAGCACAAGAAACATTAAAAACAAAATGTTTCATAACTTTACAGTTTCATTTATTGGCATTTGAAAATATTATAACAAATATTTTACAAGACTACTGAATGCTTGACTCTGATAGGTTGATGAAAGTTATAAGTTGTCCAATTGTTTTCAGGGAACCGCAGGAAATTGTTATAAAGTTCAAAATTGTTTGACAGGATTCACTTTGCTGCAGATTATCATGAACATGTGGTGAATTAAAGTTAGTAATGTTGTAAAATATACTGTATGTTGAAGTTCATGGCACAGACCAGTCAGTCTGCTTTAAAAGTTCCTTGTGTATTGTATTAAAACACAAGTATTTATTTTATTTAGCCTGCATATGTTTTTTTGATTTTTAAAATAGCCATTTTATGATTTACCAGGATCCAGTTTCAGCTAAAATCTTCTTTAATGGCCTATGGAAGAAAAAAAGTAATATTGGATGTCTGAGAGTAAGTAAATTAACACAGAGTTTACTAAATTATACCTAAGTGTATCTAAGTGTTATACAAAACATATTAGTAGAATGGTAGTCCTTATTGTAAAACATATCTATTTATAATTTATTTTATTAATTAATGACCGTAACTTAGCAAGACTTCCACGTTTATTAAACCCCTCCTAATGTAATCCCCCAGACTTAGGGGTTGTTTTATTTGAGAAAACATATTTATTTAATCATCCAGATTCCCAAAGATTTCCCACGAACGTGCTGTCTGAAAATGAGTGAGGATGCTCTGTCTTTAGAATAAATGAACCAAAACGACGTGCTTTAGTCTTATCTGTCCTTAGCAACAGTCATGGAAAGTATATTTATGGGCTGGATGTAGCTAAAGAGCTCATTGAGAATATAAAAAGAGCAATTAGAAGCTGTGTTTTCCACCTGGCTGGGAGCCATGATGTGCGTGGTCTCATGGGACTCGGAGCCGCTTCTGTCTGTTGGAGCTCAGAGGAAGAGCTTTCGATGGGAAGACGTGCTCCTGCTGCCCTGATTCTCATACACTCCAAAAAATAATAAATCATCTGGTGTAACCTGATATAATTACTACACACATTTCCACACATTTGAATGATGTAATTTCAGCTTTCAGCAAATGGAACCCAAGAGCAAAATTCATCATGAAGTAATGAGATCAGATCGCTTTCACTCAAATTAACTTGTCAATTTTACTTCAGCAAATGCTTGTCGAGTTTACTCAATTGATTTTGATCTCTTTATGTGGACAACCAGAATGTTTCATTAACTACTTGAATTTAAACTTTAAATAACTCATTTTTACGATCCACTGGTATAAGTAGAGTCTTTAAAACAATTAGGGCTCTATTTTGACGGTCCATGCGCAGAGCACAAAACGCAGGGCGCAAACGCTTTCAGGGCGTGTCAGGACGCGTTTTTGCTAATTTAAGGACGGGAAATCTGTCTTGCGCCAAGGCGCATGGTCTAAAAGGGTTGAGTTTATTTTCTTAATGAGTTATAGGTGTGTTTTGAGAATAAACCAATTAGAGTCTCATCTCCCATTCCCTTTAAGAGTCAGCTGCGTCGCACCAAAAGCGCATTCGCTATTTACAGGACGCAAAGTAAGTCTAAGTGGAAAAAATTAGCATTTCACAAGCAAACAGTTAACAGTTTTTTTTAACAGAAAACCGTTAAACAGAGCATCTACTGCTGAGAATGAGAGATAAATGATCTACTTTCACTTTCGCTCTTGGATAGGGAAACCTTTATGCACAGACATCAATTACCCTATAAATAATTAATTTGTTTGTTAAGCGCAAAGATTTGTTTCAAAACTATTTCTAAATTCAGTTCTAATTTCTAGCAAACAAATAAATGAACACTAATGACCAAGTGTGGTCAAAATAGAGTTATTTCCAAATACACCTCCTATGCCCCATATGGTCTTAAACCTGACAGGTGGGCAAATCTAAGCTTGTTTTTAATAAAACAAATATAAATATGGATATATTAAATAATACTGCTAATAATAATAACATTATACAAAGGCAAATTGTTATGAATGAACTGAAAAAGCCTCCCGAGATGAAGAAGACATAAAAGCAGTGGTTTTTCATATTTATATAGGCTAGAAAATAATATGTTTTGTAATATTTTAATCCTTTATATTTATATCCTATATCTATTCTTATTATATCCTATATATATCCTTAATATTTAAATTTTTTCATATGTAAAAATATTTGCCTATTGCTCTCTTGTGCGTATTAAGCAGTGCGTAAGTGAGGCGCAACTCTGCGCCGGAGTTTAGACCGGGTTAGTATTGGTCTAATGAAAAATCTATTATAGTTTTTCAAAATAGCAACGCGCCAGCGGTCCGCCTCAGAACGCCTTCCTTTTTAGACCAGAACGCCTATGGGCGCACAAATGAGCGCTAATGCATTTGATATTTAAACAGCGTAGCGCAACGCCTCAAAACGACTCTTGCGCCAAGCTGAAACTACCAAAAGACTATTGCGCTGCGTCTTGCGCCACACTGCGCCGGGTGTATGATAGGGCCCATAATGTTCATTTTATGTTTCAGACATTTAAATACAAAACTTTTAGCTAAACATAAACATAAACGTAATACATAATACATAATACACACTGATATCTGGACAGGGCAATAATGGACTATGTGCTTTATTCACATCAATTACACACATTTAGGTCACTAACACATTTAACCTATTCTTCTCGCTGTAATGAGGGGTCTGAGGCTGTGTTAGATTCCATGTGTAGAAGTTTACTAAAGGGGATAGGAAGAGACATCAACGAATAAACAGGCAGAGAGTCTGCAACATGTAAGCAGTCCAATCCAATAACAAACACAGGGGCAAATCCAGCAGCGTAGTGAGAGTGCATGCAGAGGTTCAGTATAACAACAATCAGTCCTAAACAGATCAGCAAACACAGGGGCAAATCCAGAAATCTTGGTAAGAAGGCAGGCAAAAGTTTAAGGCAAAGACAGATAACATAATTGATAAAGACAGGTAGTCATGAAAGTTTCTTGGAACAATGCTTGATAATACAGGCGAACTGGCAATACTTCGCAAGGAAGCATGGCCTGAGCTTTTACTGAAATACAGCACAAACAGGAAGTGACTGCAGAGGGAGCGGAGCTGAGTCAGAAGACAGTCGAGGGCTCCCTCTGCTGGCGTGGCATTACACTCCCAGTTAAACAGCCACTTACTTTCATGTATTTGGAGGAAATATTGATGAAATTAAATGTTGTAAATGAAGCAGTATCACAAAACAAAAACCACAATCATTATTAAGCTGTTTAAACAAACAAAAAATTGTGAAATGATCCTACACTGTAAAGGCTGATTTATACTTCCGCGTCAAACGCCGGCGTATGCTACGGCACTTACACATTGCCCTTCGATGTGGCCGTCGGCGTCGCTGACGTGCACCTCTCAAAAATTGTAACTACACGTCGCAAAGATGCGTATCGCAAGCTCTATGATTGGTCGGCTTGGTAGCGCTGACAAGACTGGGCGGGACCGAGAGCCGCGCGAATGGTGCGAGCTAGACGCGAGCCCAATGTAGCGATTGTTTACAAGTGTCCCGTGAAGGAGCTCCTGATGGAAAGTTTTGTTTTGTGTTTACCTCATAGTTAAAGTTGTTGCACGTCCGCCGGTTCCTGCCTCAAAAAGAGTTTGAGCCACTTGTACATCCAGGAAGTTTTCAGGAAAAGCAAAACAGAAGAGAAGAAACTCGACACAGAGGAACATTTACACCTCACTGCCAACTAGCGATTTGGAAGTGTTAATGCAGACCAACAGGGACAGCGCGCAGAAGTATAAATGCACATGCACAACTACCCGCGTTGCATGCGCCGTGGGTCACGCCGGTCAATTGACGCAGAAGTATAAACCAGGCTTAAAGAATTATATGATCAGTTAGTCATCACAGCATATGTTTTTGGTTCATTGTAACTATTTAAACTAAGTTAATCCTGTTCAAAATCAATTTTATAAGTTTTTCAAGCTGTTTTAAGTCAGTGTAACATAATATAAATTTAATAAACTCATAAGGTTAAAGTGATTCAGCTCAAAAATTTAAGGCAACCAGGTTTTTTTTTTTACTTTGTAACGTCATTATCAACGGCCAAAGTTCTGTTCCAAAACTCAAGACCGCAAGAACGAAGGGTGCGTGAAAGCTCCCAGATATGTTTTTGAAGTCAAGGACGCATTGATGCAGACTTGAGCGCAAAACTCACTTGAATAAGTCCTAAAAATCATTGCGGCTAAATAAAGGAGTTGGGAGTTATTATTAAAGTTCAGAGATATAACTTATCTCATGAATTTTCCTAAATGAAATGGTGACAGTAAACATGACCATAAACATCCTAATAAAGGAATAAACACATAAAGGTGTTTACTTGCTGAATTCACGTTTAAATCAACTTTGTTTGTATTGCGTGAAGTAGATTTATATGGTGTTTACATATAGTATATATATATATTTTAAAAGGGGGAAAAACAATAAATTGTTATGTGAATGTTGTAATGCTTAAATAATTTTCCATTAAAAACATGTGAAGGTCATGTGACCATCAAAAAAAGCTAATATAGAACGCAGCATCTCATTTCTCACAGGATGCAGTTTTTGTTCTTGCGGTCTCCCTAGTTCGTTCTTCCAAAGTAATTTGGCAAGACCAGTCTCCACAAGAACTTGAGTCCATTCTCTGCATTATTGGACTTGAGAAACAGCCAGTGTTTCAAAAACAAAATTGTGGGCCTTAAAAAGTCTTAAATTGACTAAAATAGTGTGTTGTAGGTCTAAATCATTTTAAAAAGGTCTTAGTTTTCCTCTGTCCAACTAAAGCTACCCAATCAGGCCAACACATATCCAATTATCAACAATTCATCTAAATAAAACTTTTTTTATTGCAAAGACATACAATCACAACTGCTGTTAGACATTTTTACCCCCAAAAAATCCCTAATCAAGAAAAACTAGAAAACTACAAACATTTACAAAGTTCCTCATAACAATAACAGGTCAATATGCCCTTACATCAATGGTCTCAAACTCCCGCGGCTCTGCATAGTTAAGCTCCAACCACCTCCAACTCACACCTGCTTAATAGTTTGTAATGATTTTAAACACCGTGATTAGTTGGCTCACCTGTGTTAGATCATGGTTGGAGCAAAACTTTGCAGATCTGTAGCCCTCTAGGAGTCCAGTTTGAGACCTATGCTTTATATGATCCTCCATTGTACAAAAACTATTTACAGAAGTAAGGTAGAGTGGACATATTATTTATAAATAGACATGAAACGTACAATTTTATAAAATAAATGCGTTTGGTTTTTAAAAAGTCCAAAGCAATTGACATTAAAGGGCACCTATGGTGAAAAATCTACTTTTCAAGCTGTTTGGACAGAAATTTGTGTAACTGTAGTGTATAGACCATCATATTGGGGTGATATAAACACACTCAGTGTTTTTTTTTTAATTCAACAACATAAAAACGGTGGACCAATTGGAGCAGTTTTAAGATCGACCGCAACTTGACGTAGGAGTGCGGTTCCCCCACCCACCAATATTTAATTAACAGGAACGCGTCACCATATTCTCAGTTTGTTGTTTCACATGTTGCATGTTGCCTCACATGTGTGTCGCTCCATTGGTAATAAAATAACAAACTTGCCTGCTGGTCACATACCAAAAGCGCCGCTCGGCAACGCTCCGCATCGCGCCACACCGCGCCATGCAATTTAGAATTTTAAACATAGTTTCTATCAGGGTACACACAATGGCGCTTTAAGTCGGCGGCGCCCAGCCACGATTGGGGACACTTCATATTTCTGCCGCAACACAGAGCTCCATCTGAATAGTTTCATTTTAAAAAACATGCGAATGTGCGTGTCTGATGTGCTGTGTCGCGGCTCTAATGGGTTCATCCGGTGCCTCATTTAAAGTTAATTCAGTGTACAGGTTATTAGTCTCGGTGTACAAGCTCGGAACTTTAAACTAGCAAACAGTTGGCAGTAAAACTATACAAAGACACAAATGATTGTGTAATTCCTGCTTTGTCTGTGTCCGAGTCGTACATGTACGGCTGAATGCAGATCCTCTCACTCATGTTGCTTCTCTCTGTCTGCCTGTCTGTTGCCAAAAACAGAGCCGGGTTAGCTCGTGGCTAAAATGATTTTCATGTGAAGCAACACACCCCTAAAACAGTGAGCTGTGTACACGCCCCCAACACGACACTTTTTAACACATTATAATAAAAAAATCTGAACTGTGTTTTGAACTGAACCTAAACTGGAAAACTCAGAAGAACCATAATATTAATATTAAATCATAAAAAGGGGCAAACTATGTGCCCTTTAAAATAGGTGGCTGAGAAATAACTACAGTTAAATTATTTTTTTTTTTTTATTTTCAGGCAAGCAAAAAAAAAATCCATTGCAAAAATAAAAGCCCTATATAAGTCTAAAATTTAATTAAGAATGATCTTTAAAAAGTCTTAAATTTAACTTGGTGAAGCCTGCAGAAACTCTGGAATCAGATATGTTTGGTTAAAGAAAGTAAATAGCTGGTGATCCTTCAGGAACGTGGTTGAGAAACACTGTTCTAAGTAATGGCTGCATTTAATAATTCACACAGAGGGGTCAGTGTAAGTAATTTAATAATGTAATATCTTTCCACGTTTATGGATTCATTGACTCTCCAAGTTGATCATATTCCAGTGATCAACTTTTTACTTTCATATTATTATTTGTTGTTAAAATTCTTGACTAATAATATAATATAATGTAATATAATGTAATATAATATAATATAATATAATATAATATAATATAACATAACATAACATAACATAACATAACATAACATAACATAA